>NW_006160061.1:5175179-5178080 GCF_000334495.1 Tupaia belangeri chinensis
TAAACCAGAGTAGTAGTATATTAGGTTGTAGGGGAAATCATGACATATTTTCTCATGTTTTTTCTTTTTTTTTAGTATAATTACTTATTTTATTTATTCATTCATTTATTTTAATTTGACCAGAGAGAGACAGAGAGAGACAAAGACTGAGAAAGCAAGCTGCCAGGTCTGGGACTCAAACCATGGTGAGCCATGTGGGAGTGTCCAGCACCTTAACCACCACGCCACCTGCTGGTCCCTTTCTCATGTTTTTTCTATACAGAAATGTGTCATGACTTTCCTGATGACCCAATAAATACCTCTTTTGCAGAGAGTTGTAGAAATTAAAGAAGAATGCATAGTCCCTACTCGTTGCCACTTTTGTCAAATTATTAAGTTGATTAGAAAGCTAAGTGAGAGCTTTATTATTCTTTACAGATTACTGCGGCTAGTATCATTCAGGTTATGCAATATCTGATGCAATTTAAGATGAAAATTCAACATATGTATTTTTAGCTTTCAAATTCTATGAGTATCTAAGTATTTATGAGAGTAGGGTGTAAAAATCCCTCTGAAGATCAATTTTAAGAAAACTACTCTGAAATATATGTGAGATAAATATTTAGGCCTCATGAGAGTATTTCCACTTATCGGCTTTTTGATTAATCTATATTCTTCGCCTAAACTCATAAATAATGTGCAGCTGTGCTCATAACATTTGCTTTAAGAGGCAACAGGCTTTGTGCTTTCACGTGTGTCATTGTTTCATTGCTTCAAGTATGAGTCATACGTCTCACCCACCTTTGAAGGTCCAGTTCAAATATTTCTTAATCACAAAAGCTTTCTAAATCTACTGCAGCCCATGAGGTTGTCTCTAGCCAGAAAAATGCTTGGAGTTTGATTACAGACACAAGATTGTCCTTCCCTGCTTAGTACTGAGCTGGGCAGAGCAAGCTCTAATCCATGCTTGGAGAAGTGCTGAAGGTCTCTAAGTGATTACAGACCTCGCACACTTGCAGGATTGCCGATTTTTTTTTTTTTAAATCATTGTTTCTATCAACAGCTTTGAGTATGTATTATTCTTGAAAGTGGACAATCTTTTTGTCTTTAACAATTTAACACTCGTTTATGTCACCCAGGTGGAGACTGTGAGAACTCCATCCATCCTTAACTACTCAAGGTCTGCCCAACAAGGGTCTAGCATGCTCACATGTGGCTCAACACACACTATGTTGGGCCTTAAATATGCCACAAGCACACAATCTTCCCAAGCTACCCCAGATGGGTGAAAGGAATGGAAACTCTTCTGGGCTTTCTCCTTTACCTCTCCAGACCAGGCTCCACCCCTCTGCACCCTGCTCCATGCCCTGAGAAGCCAAGCTATTAATACATTCACATAGTCCTTTCCCACTGACTTCAATGAAGTTTCATCAAGAGCAGGAACTTACTAGTTAGGTGAAAAGGCAGGGAGATGGATATTTATTCCCCTGACTCCCTCCCTAACCGGCTGTGACCATGTCCAACCAGCCCCTGACAGGGGGACTGCTCCATAGCTACCATCTGCTCAATTTGGGTGACCAGGTTTTTCTCTTATCTTTAGGCCTTGATACAGTGAAAATGGCTCTTCTCTGATGATAACTCTGGAGTCTGGTAGTAGCCCATACTGATTTCCTTAAGCCTAGCCCTTACCATAAAGAGACCCTAATAATCTCTCTCAAATGACAGCAGTATGACTTTGTTATCTGGTTCCTGCCAAGGTCCCTGCTGAGCTTAAAATCCAGTCTCAAAATACTAGGAGAAGAGCCACTCTGTACCATAGTGGCAGGGCTTGTTGTGACAGTAGAGCTCTTCCAGGGGCAACGACAGTAACAGTGACTGCTTTACCAGAGCAGTGTAAGCACCATTGTCATGATCTCTTAAATATGAGAAACTAGCCACTGGATTTATGCCACACACACAAGCCAGGGTAAGAAGGAATCATCTTTTTGTTAGAAAATGAGAATATTAATGAGCATTGTACCATGAGAAGATAAATATGGCAGAAGATATTTTATAATCTCATGCAAATATCACAACCCCACCAAAATTTAGCTTTTTCTGCTCTAGCATCATTGAAGGGCATCATTAAGTAAGCAGAGATGGGTGAGGAAGAATCCTGAATTTCAACTAAAGAACTGAGAAAAATGAACATATATTGCCCTGGATATAGCATTGAAGCCCACCAAAGCTTTAGTACATTCAGGGAGTGCCCTCTTATGGTGTCCCAGTACTTATTAAATCTACACAGAGAAGTAAGTTTATTGGAATATAATAAATCCATGGAAAACTGGAATTCCCTATTACTTAAATGGTGCTTTTCCCTATAGTTTCTTTCCTAAGGTTTCAGGAAACGACATCAGATTTTTTTTTCTTTTACTTGAAAATGAGCTTTACTTTTAAATTAAAAACCTTCTCTTGATTTTTTTTTTTTTTTGGAGAGGTTTTTGTTATAGGGCGCGTGCGCTCACCAGACAGACAGAGAGAGACAGAGAGACAGAAAGCAAGAAATCACCCCCCAGGGGAGATAGTCACACCGCAATCCCTTCTCCTCCATTCTCCTCTCAGGATCTTGGGCATGCACACACACACACCCGGCGTGAGCTTAAGCCACCGGGTCCAGGACACGAACTGCGGTCGACTACGTGGGAGTCCAGTGACATAGCCATTACGCTAACTGCTGGTTCCCAATTAAAAACCTTCTCTTGAGCTGCCACCTGGTTATTCTGGAGATCTCTCCTCTTGCACAGTCCCAAACCTTTCCACCAGGACAATGTTCTCAGGAGACTCACTTGCCCAGGAAAGTCACCTTTCAAGTCTATTCATACCTACATAAATACATTCATTTGTGGTTTTTTGCTACAGGGTATGTGCACTCACAGGAGA
>NW_006160061.1:5178270-5207450 GCF_000334495.1 Tupaia belangeri chinensis
CATCCCCTAGGGGTTGACCATGTCACAATCCCTCCTCCTCCACTCTCCTCTCAGGATTTTGAGCACACACACACACACACATGCCCAGCGTGTTTTTCAAGCCTCCGGGTCCAGGACTCAAACCGTACAGTCAGCCATGTGGGATTTAGCAGCTTTACCACATGCCATCTGCTGTCCGCCCCCCCCCCCATTTAATCTAGTTTTTCCTTCTCCTCCTCTTCCACTCTCTGCTACCCTCACTCAAGAACATCTCAAACGAGAAAAATAAAGTTAGAATGTCCATTGAGTTCTCATCCATATTCTGACCATCCAGTTTCCAGACCATAAAACGTATTGACAGAGAAAGTGTTGTTTGGTGTCTAAAATAGCCCCTTTTACCTTTTGTTTAAAACAAGCACACCTTGAATGTACTTCTTAAACTAGTAGCATGTAACAACCAAAAGTCAGAGTCCAAGAAAGAGATTCTTCTGGGTTTTATTTCTTTTTTGGGAGTAGACACAAAGATTGGCTTCACTAAACGTACTTAAGAGATCACACTGGCCGTGGACTTTGGTAAGGGCGGCACGCAGAAGGTGAGAGACTGGAAACACCAGTGACTCTACTTTTATTCATAGTGTGCCAGATGTGCAGCACTGCAGCGGATGCCCAGCTCACATCCATGATGGCAGAGGTGGCTTCTGGCCATGGAGCCACAATTCTGGGTAACCGAACTGCTGCCAACCATGGGTAATAACCTCTCCAGCAAAGCGCAGTGCTGTACTTCATTGCTTCCCCACTGAGTCCCTCCAGCTCCCCCACAGCTGCCCATTATAGTTGGTACAGCTTAGATACTAGGTGAGCAATTGTTGAATAAGCTTTGACTTCATCCAGTCATTCAGTTTGCAATATCCATTCCCTGACCCAGAGGCCAACCAAATTCCATTTACTCTTTGGCATTCAGGTTTGGGCAGCAAGCAGTTCTCCCAAATCAAGGATGCAAGGCCTCAAATTAGCACATTCATTATACCACATGATTCATCTTCAAAGAACATCCCCATCTGAAAACTAATTAATCCTCCCCACCACCCTGTGATGCAAGTGCAGTGTGATCATCTCCAGGATATAAGGAGGAAATGGGGGTGAGGAGTTTACAGGCTGTGCCAAGGATTATTAAGGGTGTCTGCAGGGGAATGAAGTCATAATACAGCAACCCTAAGTTCAGCTTCTCCACCTTTCACCACACTCTCACCATCTGATTATTCTCCAGGCTTTGGTGAAGGTGTGGACAGAGCATAATAGATATGAGCATTTTGAAATAAATAAATAAATAAATAAATAAATAAATAAATAAATAAATAAAGGGTTATGATTTGCAAAGCTAAACACTTTAGATGTCTTTCCTACAATATCTCAGTATTAGAAGTCACCTCTCCCAGATTTTTTCCAGTAGAAGTATATTGATCGGTAGATTTAATAGTATCTGCTGGAGAGAAGGCAAAGAATAATGTCATCTTCATCCATCTTCCTAGGAAATGCATAGTGAGGTTCACTCTCATGTCTTTGAAGTTGAAAGTCAACAACACACAGGCACCCTTGGGGTTCAGGGTCACTGCCTGTCCAGACGTGTGAGCTTCCCAGAAATAAAAGATGACACATCGTCCTTGACACCCTTCCCTTGGGCCTCCACTGCTCTGTAGCACATTTGTTTCTCTCTGATCAGTTCCCAGGTGTGGCATTCAGGGGACATTTCTTTCTTTTTAAGAGAGATTTTTGCTATAGAGTGCATGTGCTCGCCAGAGAGACAGAGAGACTGAAAGTGAGAAATCACCCCCCAGTGGGAATGGCCACACCACAATCCCTTTTTCTCTATTATCTTCTCAGGATTTTGGGCATGCCCACACCTGTGCCCAGTGTGAGTTTCAAGCCACCAGGTTTGGGACTCATACCACAGTCAGCCATGTGGGAGTCCAGTGATGTAACCATTATGCCATCTGCTGGTACCCTCAGCGTACATTTCAACTTTCTCTGCCCTGGGCCTTTCTGGGATTGCTAAAGGAAAACCAGGATTGGCTGTTTCCAAGGGAGAAGCAAGTTTCAACCACCAAAACTATGTCCTTAAAAATAATGCTGGGGGACCAGCAGTTGGCATAATGGATATGTCCCTGGACTCCCATGTAGTTGACCGTGTTTGGGTCCCAGAACCAGTGGTCTAAACTCAGGCCAGGCACGTGTGCGTACGTGCCCAAGATCCCGAGAGGAGAGTGGAGGAGGAGGGATTGCTGCATGGCCATCCCCACTGGGAGGTGGGGGTGACTTCTCACTTTCTGTCTCTGTCTCTCTCTGTCTTTCTGGTGCACCTTATAGCAAACACCTCTCAAAAAACAAAAACAAAAAAACTCATGCTGGAGCCAACAGATGGTGTAATGGTTATGTCACTGGACTCCTATGTAGTCAACTGCAGTTCGAGTCCTGGACCCAGCAGCTTAAAACTCATACTGGACACATGTGCAGGCATGCCCAAACTCCCAAAGGAGAATAGAGGAGAAAGGATTGCAGTGTGGCCATCCCCCTGGGGAGTAATTTCTTGCTTTCTGTCTCTATCTGTCTCTCTAGTTAGCACATATCCCCTATGGCAAAAATCTCTCTGGGAACCAGCAGTTAGTGTAATGGCTATGTCGCTGGACTCCCACGTAGTCGACCGCGGTTCGTGTCCCGGACCCGGTGGCTTAAAACTCACGCCGGGCGCGTGTGCGTGCGTGCCCAAGATCCCGAGAGGAGAATGGAGGAGAAGGGATTGTGGCGTGACCATCCCCCCTGGGGGGTGATTTCTCGCTTTCTGTCTCTATCTGTCTCTCTAGTTAGCACATATTCCCTATGGCAAAAATCTCTCTATAAATAAGTTAATAAAGCTAATGAAGATGTGGAGAAAGGGGAACTCATATGCTGTAGGAGGGAATGTAAATTAGTACAGCTGTGAAGGAAAAGTGTGTGGATTCCTCAAAAAACTATAAATAGGATTGCATGTGACCCAGCAAACTCACTATAAGGCAAATATTAAAAAAAAAATCAGTATATCTTAAAGATATCTGCACCCCAGTGTTCACTGCAGCACTATTCCCAATAGCCAAGCTAGGAAATCCACCTACATGCCCATCAGCAGATGGATGATAATGAAAATGTGGTATGTATATACAAGGGAACATTATTCAGCCATTAAAGAATGAAACCTTGTTATTTAAGAGTAAATGAGTGGGTCTAGAGGGCATTATGTTAAGTGGAGTAAGCCAGGCACAGAAAGAGAAACAGCACATGTTCTCTCTCAGACATGTGGGAACTACAAAGGGTGATCTCATAGAAGAAGAATGGTTACAGAGGCAGGGAAGGGAAGGGAAGGAGGGACCAGGACAGAGGGATGTTCATTAATCACACCTAATTACAGATACATAGGAAGAACCGACTCCAGTCTTACAAAGTGTAAAAGGGTAACCATAGTCAACAACAGTTGATTGTAAATCTCAGAATACCTAGAAAAGAAGCTTTTGAATGTTCCCAACACAAACTAATGAGAAATAGTTGAGATGATAAATATGCTAGTCATTCTGATTTAATCATTATACATTGTGTTCTTGTGCTGAAATCATATTGTACCCCATAAATATGTATAACCATTATATGCCAATAAAAATTTGTGTCATTTTCTGGTGTTCACTTCTCTCCCCCCATCTGCCCCAGTTCCAGGTTTTAATGTTATTACTATTTATTTTCCTGTAATGCTATATAGTGTGTTGTTACTAGCACTTTCCTTAGAGATCACATTCAACTCTCACATACTCAACTCCCATTCCTATATTGTCGCTTTCTATATCACCACACTTTTCTCTGACCTGAGAAGGCAGGACTGTAAACTATAATTTTCTGTCTTAACATTATTTATTTATTTATTTATTTATTTATCTATTTATTTATTTATTCTAATTTAACCAGAGAGGGACAGAATGAGAGAGAGAGGGGAAGTGAAAAAGTAAGCTGCCAGGTCCAGGACTTGAACCATGGTTGGCCATTTGGGAGTTCAATACCCTTAACCACCACACCACCTGCTGGCCCCTAAGCTTTTTGAAATATTAGCAATTGCTCAGCATCTCCCTTGACTACATTGAGGTTCTGAGACCCTAGATTTTAGGCTGGCGAGTAGAAAAGAGGAGGTAGCCTGAGAAGCCTCATCCTTTAGCCCAGTGCATGAAGACTTGGCTAAGAGAGAGCTATAACCTCCTCCCACAGGAAAGGATGCAAAGGCTCTTGTGCACATTAAAAGGGTCTTCTAAAACTTTATGGAAAGATATGTGTTATAAAAATACTACGCATGAACTTCAATTTTTTTTGGTACCAAAATAAATTCATACTTTCATTCTATTTTCCCAGAACTTTTGAAGTCTCCTCATATACTTGGGGGGAAATTCTTGTTATTTAATATAGTGAACAAGCTAAATATTTTGCCATACCTGAGCTATTTCTTGGTATTTCAGCTTTCTTACATACAGAATCAGGTCTTAAAAGTTAGTGCGTGGGACCAGCAGTTAGCGTAATGGCTATGTCACTGGACTACTCCCATGTAGTCGACCACAGTTTGAGTTCCAGACCTGGCAGCTTAAACTCACGCCGGGCACATGTGCGTGCGTGTCCAAGGTCCTGAAAGGAGAATGGAGGAGAAGGGATTGTGGTGTGGCCATCCCCCCTGGGGGGTGATTTCTTGCTTTCTGTCTCTTTGTCTCTCTCTGTCTTCGGGGGCGGAAAGCACCGATATAAAAAACCCCCCAAAAAAAAAAAAAAAAAGGTTAGAGCACAATACTGAACCAGTCACTGAACCTCACTGGGTCTCAATTCCTTCATTGCAAAATTGACATCATCACAAAAAATGAAGACTCAAGTGGGTGAGTAAGTTTGTCCCAAGCACTTAGATTAATGTTTGGAAGATAACAAAAGCTCAATATTAGCTGCCCACATGTAACATCTTAGATGTGATCACGTTTAAAACTCTCTCTCTGGAGCCAGCCTTCCAGGGCTACCTCGTAAGAAGTTATGGAATACATCCCCTGTCACCATTTTCCTTAGACTAATTATAATTAGCTGAGATATAAATGGAAATTATTTACTTTCATCACTTCAATGCTACTAGTGATGAGTGACGTACATAATGAAGCAGCTAGGTCCCAGGACTGCGTTCCTGTCTTTGGCAAGTGTGTACGTCTTCCACCAAAGGCAATATTTGCTCATCACATTTTGTCTGAGTGATGACTTCAGTCTGGGGTGAGGCAGAGAAAGTCAATTCCTTTTCCACCCTCATTCTCAGTGCAGGGGCTTAAAACGCCAGGAGCAGAGAAGAAGAAGACATCCCATACAGATAAAGCCAGAACCAACCAGCCTGAGGCATGACAAGAGTTTAGAAGAGAGCCATTGTAGGGCCCATTTATAAATGGTAGCACAGGGACTCCAGTTAGACTCCAGATTCTGGTACCCGTGAGCCTCTATTTTCTGTGTAGATGTTGTACTCATGATCTAGAAGTAAATGAAACACAGAAAACAGTGCTCATAGTCAGTAGTTTACATGTGCACACAACTCTCTTAGAGCATCTCGTTTTCACAATACCTAATCAGGAGAGCAGAAAGGACTGCTATACCCAGGAGAGAACATCTAGAACATGACAGAAATGTGTCCCCAAATCATCTGGTCTTTGGGAAGGCACAAGATGCAAACTCTGTGTCCCTGATGGGAAGTGAGAGGACTCAAATGTTCCTGGCTAAACATGTGAGAAATCTATCTTTGCCATACTGAAAAATCTATTATTTCCTTTGGCTTTCCTCATTTAAAATGTACATTGGAACTAATTTCATTTTAAAAATCCATTATTCTAAGAAGACTGAACACATTCATTCAATTACTCAGCCAATATTTAGGTGGCGCCTACTAGGTGCCAGGCATCATCTTACTGTAGTTGCCTCAGTTCCTGACCTCAGGGAGTCTTTCCAAAATGTTGCTAGTGATTTCCTCAGTGCATCCTCATGCAGAGTAATATATATATTTTTTTGTTACACTGAACAGTCCTATGCAATTCAGAGTAATATATATTTTTTTTTGTTACACTGAACAGTCCTATGCAAAATAGATCACTTACTAAGTTAGATTTTTTAATTTGCTATAGGCTACATGTGCTCACGAGAGAGAGCCAGAAGAAAAGTGAGAAATCACCACTCCCCTACGTCCACACACAGGTGGGATGGTTATGCTGCAATCCCTTCGCCTTTACTGTCCTCTGGAGATTTTGGGCATGCACACACACACACACACCTGGTGTGTTCTTCAAGACATTGGGTCTGGGAATCTAATCACATTATCAGGCATATAGAATCTGCTCGCCTTAACCACCATGCCACCAGCTGGCCTCATAACTTCTTTTTTTTTAAGCTAACATTTATTATGGCCTTATATGTCAGACACCTAACACCATTAATTCAGTTAATTCTTACAACACCCTTGTGAGGTGGGTACTATTATCATCCTCAATTTACAGATGAAGAATTTGAAGTTCAAAGAAAGCATTAGTAACTTGCCCAAGGTCATAATTCCAGTGAATCATAGAGAAAACTGAAATTCAACTCCAACCCCAAAGCCCTCAGTCTTCATTCCTACACTACACTGCCTTCAAAATGTCTTAAATATGATCTACTATGATGGACCTATTTGGTCTATAATAGTCTCTTCTGAATTTCCTTTGTTTAGCGTACTGTGATTCTCATCTTCTGTACAATGCCTTCTTAGCATCTAGAAAATAATTTTAAAACAATTGTATCAAGTCATGGAACCATGGCAGAGTAGGCTAAGAAATGACAGCCATTTGTATATAAATATTTAAATATATGCAACAAACTCCATTTAGTGCATTATTCAAAATCTGGGCTTCTACAAAAAGGTTTCCAGAACTTACCAGCTGCTTCCTTTTGTGATCTCACTGACTCTCACCCAAACAGGACTCGGAGGACTATTTTCCAAATCAGGCTTCTTGTACTTACACCTGGTCACTGATGGGATTTGCCTTCTTTATCGCCAACCCCAAACTGACTACTGATTAGGAGACTAAATCTGATTGTATTTTTTGTTTCCCTTCCATTTTCCCTAAACCATGCAATTCTCCCCACTTCAAAAAAAAAAAAATCGTAAGTCAAAACTCTTTCAGTGAAGAGAATGTGATTAAGTAAATTATGAACTGGCACAGGGAGTTGCTGTAATTGCTCTAATAGCGGATGTATTCTCTGCTGGTGGGAGGCATGGCCACCTAGAACACCTGCTTCTTTCTCATGGGTTGGGTGCCAGCGGGCAGCCGTCATTACTGATCTCTCACCAGGTTAGTGAGAGATTACTCTAGTTTAGGGTTTTAAGGCCCTCAATATTCTTCCCAATGATTTCTTTAATCAGTTCACAAAACAAAAACTAAAACCCTGCCTTTATTCCCAGAATGCCCAGAAGTCCAAGCAACAATTCCAAAATCGCTGTTAGGAAGAATATGTAGCTATGAAAACTAAAAAAAAAGAAATTAAAAATGACGCACACAAAAAAGGAAGAATATATGTGCAAGAGGAGATGCCTGTTCCCATCTCCACCATATTCAAGCTCCCTGATGACAGGAATTTTTCATTCCTAGCAATGGGTCTGGCAAGATCGAGTGGTTGCTCAGATGGTTGCTGAATATTGTGGGGTGAAAAAAGGAGATGTGAAAGCAAAGTTATATGTTCTTTTTTTTTTTTTTTGAGAGATTTTCACTGTAGGGTGCGTGCGCTCGCCAGACAGAGAGAGACATAGAGACAGAAAGCGAGAAATCACCCCCCAGGGGGGATGGTCACGCTGCAATCCCCTCTCCTCCATTCTCCTCTCGGGATCTTGGGCACGCACGCACACGCGCCCGGCATGAGTTTTTTAAGCCACCGGGTCCGGGACACGAACCGCGGTCGACTACGTGGGAATCCAGCGACATAGCCATTACGCTAACTGCTGGTTCCCAAAGCAAAGTTATATGTTCTTTAAAGGAGCACTTTATGAGACAGCAGTTTCACTAATTAAAAAAAAAAAAAAGCTGGGACTAGCAGATGGCATAACGGTTACATTGCTGGACTCCATAACCCACTGCGGTTCAAGGCCCAGACCAGGCAGCTTGAAACTCACATAGGGTGCGTGTGCATGGATGCCCAAAACCACAAGAGAAGACTGCTGGAGGAGAAGGGATTGAGGCATGGCCGTCCTCCCTAGGGGGTGATTTCTCACTTTCTGTCTCTCTGCCTCTCTGGCGAATGTACGTACCCTATAGCAAAATATCTTTCTGTAAAAAAGAAAGAAAGAAAGAAATGCTTGCATAGGGGACGTGCCTAACTCATAGTGCTCCTAAATGAGAACACCGAGGAGACAGGGACGTTAATGAGTGTTCTAAGCCACACGGCCAGTGCTCTATACCTATTCGACAGCAATGATTATCTGGTTTCTCATCATTAACTCAAAACAGAGATGATATTTATGTATAAAAAAGAGAAATAAAGAGAGATGCAAGCACAGACTAAAAGAACCCAGCTGACATCAAATCAACTCCATCAAGTAGACAGTGGCTGCAGTAAGAATCAGCATTTCAATCAGCTCAAATTGGTCATGAAATCCTTCAAGGAAAACTCCAGATCCTCAGGAATTTAATACCGTAATGAGGCTTGTTCAATGGCTGAACACGAAAATATGGCTTCCTCCGCTGGTTCAGTTTCTTAACTTTCTACACCTTTTAGCAAAGGTAGCTCATGAAGGGAAACTGAGGGTTGTTTTGGAAATTCCTATGAGTCTGGGTTCACTGGGCCCTGCAAAGTGCAGATCTAAGAAAACTTGGTAAAAGTCTGCAGCTGCTCCATGGTCACATACTGAAGAATGGCTTTCATGTAGTGGGCTTCCATTTGTGTGGGGAATTCTGTCATGCCCTAGATGAGAAGTGTTACGTTTTAACATAAGTCCAAGCTTACCTTTGGAATTAGATATAGATATATTTGTCTCTTTCTGGAGAGAGAGAGAAAGAGAGAAACAGATAGACAGAAAGACAATAAGCACCCTGCAATCCTCCCCACCTCTTTCAGCCAGCCAGGATCATGGGCAGCCCAAGCTCAGCATGCAGAGGTCGACCTGGGCACATGTATTGCATGGTGTTGTGCTACTGCTGCACCACCATGACTGGGCCTCTTTGCGTTTGTCTTAGTGGAGAAAGAATATACCTGATAAACACTTTTTTAAAAAAGAATCTTGTTATTTAACTTTCTTTATTTATTTTTTAATTTGACCAGAGAGAGGCGGGGGGAGAGAGAGAGAGAGAGAAAGTAAGAAAGCAAGCCACCAGGTCTGGGATTTGAACTGCGACCAGCCACATGGGAGTCCAGCACCCTTAACCACCATGCCACCTGAAGGTCCCAATAAACTATTAAAGCTGAAAATATGTGTGAGTGCATGTATGTGTGCCTTCTTGTATATTTTTAGATACACATTCTTGAGTACCTACTGTATATACATAAAGAATTTTAGAAATAGCAGTTTCAGAGCAGTTTCATAGCAGTTTGGAGCCCATGCTCCAAGATGATTTGAGTTTAGCGATAAAGGCAGTCCACACACAAATGACAAACACAACAGGTGCTGTAGGGACCATGGAATGTGGAGCATTATGGCCTCCACTACGTCTTCTTTTCTGAAATGCTAGCACTCTGAGTAGCTTGTAGTAGGTTAGGCAGCATCTTAGATATCCTGAAATCACACAGGAAGGTTCCCAGAAATAAGCAAATATGCAAAGAACACATCAACACAATTATAGGTTTGCCAAGTAGAGAAAATCTGTCAGGAAAAAAAGGTTTTATGTTTTTTGCTTTTTGGGGATTTTTGTTTGTTTCAAACAGAAAGAAAGGAAGGAAGAAAGGATGCTGGCTGAAATTTTCCAGTGATATCATCAGAATTAATGAATGCTGGCAAGCACATAGATTTGCAGCCCTAATCAGGTATCTTGTTGAGGCTCAGCCTACATTTTCTAACATAGAAATAGGACACACTTTGAGAATTTTCAGCAAACTCCATAGCTCTCCTGCCCCTGTTAGTGGTTCAGAAAGTTCACATTTCCAGCAAAGTTCAATTATTCCAGAAACATAAGGTACACTAGATCTATCAAGCTTAAAGGAAGAAAAAAAAAATCCAATTTCACTGATCACCAGCTTACTCTTTGTAAATTAAATCTCTGGTGTAGTGAGACCTAGCATGCCCCTGTTTCTCTAATGAGAGGTTATCACAACATGGTCACCTCGTTTTCCTGAAGGTATTCTGGCTATCTTAAAAACAACAACAACAACAACAAACATAGGTATATTTCCCTATGATCCAAAGTGAAATAATTTTCACTTCCATTAAGAAGTATGTGCTATTTACTTATTATAGCACTGGGAACATTCACTCTTACAATGGCCATAACGTAATAGGATCATTTTTTTCAGAGAACATATTTGACTAGGAAGAAGCCAAAAGCACAGTCATATGGATGGTTAAAAGACACGATTTGTTAAAGCCATCAAAGGACTGTGCGGCCGTTTTTGCAGCAGCAGCTCCCCCGAGAGAAACGGCATAGTGCCTGTAATTTGGGCAGCATTCTTACTCAGTGGGACCTTCTGCTTAGCTGTGAGCACTCAGAATTTTGGAAAAGTTACACTGACTCGAGGTGCTGACTGCTAGACTCACTCCAAGCTACAACGGAGTTCCACCTATAATTAATTTTTGAGATATTATTTCACCCAAATAACTTATTTACCATGCTTCTTTTGGTCTTTCATGTCCATTTGAAATCTTTAGAATGTCAGTCTTGCTTGGAGGATGTTGGGATTTCAAGTATCCTTCTGATGATTAAATGACCCCTACTACCAACATACCAAGAATAGTAGGTACCAGAAGGGTATCAGAGATCAAAGTTCTATTCAGCAAATCGTATGAAGCACCTACCACATGGTCAACACTGTAACAACCACCACAGAATTTTCATTTTTAAGAAAAACCTTTGGCTTAAAGAATTGGTGACATATGAAATGACTATAGAGTAAGTACACAGCAGAATATGGTTTTGAATTAAAAGGAAGCTATAGGATATAAGTGCTAACAATACCTCATAATAATATGACATAATTAAGAAGAAAAACTTAAAAATATGTAGAGTATTTAAATTAGATGCAGTGCACTTGCATGTAATATCTCTTTTGATTCTTGCAACCACATGGTGAAGTAGACAAGAAAAACATTATATTATTAGTCCCACTTATGGATGGGGAAACTAGCTCAGAGAGGAAGAGGGGCTTTACCAAGGGTACCCTGCAGATAAGTTGCAGAGGGTGGTAGTCCAGTGTCTCCCTGTTCTATCACCTTGTGCTACACCAGGCTGTCTCCTTGCTAAGTACCATGGGAGAGAGGAGAGGGAGCAGGAGAAGGCCTCAGGGTTAAGCCGTAAAGAATATTAGCAGGGCCAGGTGGTGGTGCAGTGGGAAGGCTTCTAGACGCACGCAGGAAAGATCCTGGATTTGCATCCAGTTCACCTTGAACACGCTGGTGTACACAAGTGTGGGTTGGTCGAGGCTAGAGGTGAGTCGCACAGTGCAGACCCTGGTGGGGGTGACTGTTTGACTGTCGCTTTCTCTCTCTCTCATGAAAGAAGTGAATGAACTAAAGAGAAAAAGAATCATGGTGAATGACAAAAGCGATGTGCAATCATCATGTGGAAAGACAAACAGCAAGATGGGAAAGAGCATGATCAAAGGGTGCGAGGAAGAGAACAGGAGACTTGTCATAATAGGATGCATATTAGAAGGAAGTGAAAATAGGATCTGATGGGAAAATCAAACTACCATGGGAGATTTGGAAAGTCTGGAGTTGTTTTAGTTCTTTCAAGTAGTAAGACTCTTTTGCAAAAGAGACTGGCATGATCAATACAATTAAAAAGCTGATGATGTTTGTGTGGTAGAGAGGTCAGAAGCATGGAAGTGGGGGAAAAAGAGTCTGGGCTTCTGGAATCCAGGAAAGGATGGCTGAAGGCCTGATGCAAATCCGAGAGGTTGAGGTGGATATGCTTGATAGAATTCATCATCCAGATTCGCTCGCTCATCTGACATTCCTAAGCGACATCAGAGCTAAAATCCTGTTTCAAGGAACAGGGTGTATGAAAGGGAAAGGATGCCTAGGGTCTACAAAATTAAGATAGAGTAAGCCATTTTTTGTTGGCTGGTGTGAAACTTACAAGATACACTGTCTTCAAGATGTTGGATCAACAGAGATAAAACTGCCTGCGTATCAGGCCTGCTGGAGTCCCAGCAGAGAGAGGGGATTGGAGTTGGGTGCGGGTACTCGGGGCCTCTTATCCTCGTTCTCACTTAAACAAGGATAGATCTGATCTTGTAAACTTGTGTTTGTTAGGATATCTCATAATGTTTCATCTGGCTGAACAGTTCCATAGCTTAAAACATCTGAAAAACGACACGGTCTATCAATAGTCCAATCGCAGCCAGAGACAGAGAAGAAGCAGAACAGAGAGGTGCAAGGCCTGGTCCAAGGTCACAGAGCGGGTAAAGTCCGCTGAGGGGCTTTTTCAAATGTGTTGAATTGGACAATTAAGAACTCAGAATTTCACTTGAAGCCCAGGCCCATGATTCCCTCCAGGCACTTCATGGTCCCTGTGGCAGAGCTGTCCCTGGACACTCTTAAGGCCAGGAAAACAGGGACACAGCTCTGGCCACATTCAGCCACCTGGGCCTCAGAGCAGCGGGAGGGGCTCAGACCCAGAGCCTGTTTCAGGGGCGAGCCTCCTGCCTTCAACTAAGACTTAGGGTGCTCCTAATAAGCACCTTCTCTGACTCATTCATATTGCACCCCTTGCTTATTTCTTTTTCCTTTCACTCTAGTCTCCTTTGGGAACTAAGACTAAGGCCAAAACAGAACAGAACAGAAAAACCCACCACCACAAACCACCTTAAGAAAAGGGCTGCATGTGCCCTGGGGAAGATAAAGACAGGCTGTGGCTTTGGAATTCTCACTGCTACTGAAGAATTATGACCCAAAAGCAGGGAATCATTAAACCCAGCTGGTCTCACTTGTATAACAGCATATAACATCATACCAGCGACTGCACTGCCCGCTGAACCAGGATGTTCACGGAGGAAAAAAAACAGCAGAGCCCCCAGTAAATCTGTCTTTTTGTATTCCAATCATAAAAAAGTATTCCTCTCACTTTCTCACACAGGGCCTACCGTCACCTTAACTGTGTTTATCGAGACAGACAAAGCATCCTTCCCATAGCCGGAGCACTTCTCTTCTTTGACAGCAAACGCTGATTAAATCTTCCTGGAGAAAAGTTAGGCAAAGCAGGATCCACCTTCTTGCCAGTTACAAAGGGACAGACCTTCCGACTCTAATATTTCCTTTCTTTTTCACACTGACAAGAAATACAAATACATAAATGTGATAGAATTTTGTAAGACATTATTACTGTCGCTATAGCTGTTTATGTTTTAGCTTCGGCTGAAACATTTTCTGCTGACTTTGTGATTACCTCACCTAAAAGAATTGCTAAACCAACTGGGTTTCTTGTGAATCTAAGAAAGCTGGGGAGAATGCAGATGATGTGCAAGCCATCCATGGAAGAGGAGCTTTGCTCTGGCAGGTGGCACGTCACCACTCTAGGCTGGAGAACGCTGAGAGGATGTGACTTTGCTTGCGGTGACATTAATGGCAAGAGACGATAAGTTATGAATTAACAGCTTTCTGTGAACTGACCAACTCCTGGATATCTAACACCCTCGATTTAAAAAATTACAAAAGAATGACCTTTGGAGCCCTCAGCAATACTGCCAACAGAAACATATCCCAGTTAGGAAGCTGGGAGGCAAGGGGGTCACATTTGTGGCACATTTGCTAATCTGAGCAACAGAACCTGCATTTTAATCACCTCTGGTAGGACTATCAACTCTCCTCGAAGTTAGTCACACAGCTCTCTACACTTGACGAGCCATTCGCCAGTGGGACGGCTCCAGATGGTACAGAGTTACTGGCACTGCCAGGCAGCTGTGGAGGGTTACTACAGTAAGATGGGTGGTTCTGATATGACAGGGAAAATATCATGTGATGCCTTTGAAAGTTATCTGCGTAATTGCAGAGTTCCTAATTCATATCTAAGACCCATTATTATGCCTAGAGAAACTGAGGCTCTCACTTCCCCAACTTGCTGACTCCATGCTCCAACTTCCCTCCCCTGTTCCTGAGCATCCAGCACTTAGGCACTGCTGTGGGAAGAGGGAGTAGGCCTCCAGGCATGCACATTCATCTTCTACCTGCCACCAGTCAGTGATGTTGAAGGTGCATGTACATCCAGAACCTTCTCTCCTTGCTCCCAAACATGGGACTCTACTAACTGGCTAGTAGAGAAACAGTAAGTAACTCCTGCCTACTGTAGTAGCCAGACAAGAATAAAAACTAACAGATGTTTGGTTTTTTTTTTTTCCTTTATTTCCCAGAGTTTTTTCTGCCTTAGGGGGAGTGCATTTACTGGAAAGAGACAGACACAGTGAGAGGGAAAGTGAGAAATCAGCCCCCAGGGGTGGATGGCCACGCCAGAATTCCTTCTACTCCATTCTCCTCCTGGAATCTTGGACACACACGCACACACAACTAGCATGATTTCGAAGCCACCAGGACCGGGACTCGAATGTGGTCGGTCACATGGGAGTCCAGCAACATACCCACTACACCATCTGCTGGTCCCCAGATGTTTGCTTTTATTCTTGAGCTAGATAAGAAAAAGTAGTTTCCAGCCTATAGGCCCACCTTTTCTCTCATTGGGAAGGCAGAAAGCATGCTTTATGCAGACTGGCCTGGCCTTCGATGGATTTATTGACAGGGCCTACCAGCTAGAGTAAGTATGGGGACACACCATTTGCTTGGGAAAGAGAAGAATATATACCTTTGACAGGCTTCTGGGAGCTCATAAAACAGTCATTAGGCTTAGAAGGTCATATCTACAATGTATTAATATCAGGAAGAAAGCATTAAAGGAATGTTTCAAGTTTAACACAAAGCAAAATTTCAAAAGCAGGCTGAGTTAGCTACCAATGCCTGGCTGCAGTTGCTAGAGACAGAGTTCCTTAATTTTGCTCTGTAAACGGGGGCTATCCTGCACAGCCTCAGACACTTTGGTTGTTTCTTCTGGAGTGAAAGGACAGAATATTCAGGTAGGACTGTTTACTCTCACAGGTGAGAAAAAAGTGATAGAAACGGACTTTTAATTTTGCACTGGCCTCGAGATCACAGTGGTGACAAGGTGTTGTCTTTATAATATTTTAGATTTTTAAGAGATGAAAAGGCATCTTCTTTTTAAACTTTTCTTCTTATTTATTGTAAAGCACGTGTGTGCACACAAGCGTGGAACAGAGTGACAGGTAGAGAGGTGCACCCTCCATGGCGTCTGGTCATGCCATGAGACCTTCCTCTGGTCCTCCAGCCTGCAGAATCCCGAGCACTTGCATGTGTGCCTAAAATCTTCTAGGCTGACCGGGCTGGGGATTAGAACCATGGTCGCCAGGTGGGATCCAGCTTCTTCTGAGTGGTGTAGTCCCACTGTGCAATGGAGCTGGTCCAAAAAGAAATGTCAAAACTCTGACAATCCTGGATGGCAATAAAGAACAAGGAACCTGAGTGTATACATTGCATACCGGATCTAAAAGTTGTCCTGAAAGCTTAATTACTTCTTAGCCTAAGTACTTAAATCTCTAGTCCCTAATGGAACACAAGTTATTCTTAAGGCTTAGTGTAGCCTGAATTTAAATGGAGTCAGGGATACCTTGTTAAGATCCTGAACTTAGTATCTGATTCTCACTGAGGAACCATTAGGAACTGTTTAATTTGAGCAAATTATTTAAATTCCTAAAGTCTAGATTTCCTCATCTATAAATCAGGACAGTAATACCTAACTCCGAGGGCTATGGTGAGAAGTAAATTTGTGTGTTTCACAATGCCTGCAATACAGTAAGTGCCTATTAAATGTTAGTTCCCTTCCAGTTTTTTTTCATTTTCAATTGCAGAAAGAAACACTTTACAGGAAAGAAACAGTGCAGGTTGTGTAAGAAGATGCTGCAGTTTGAGCTTTCTTGTTATTTGGATAGCAGATTTAGCTGAATAACCATCAGTCCTATAAACAGGCTCTGCACATCGGCCTGCTGAAGCTGCTCATTGCAGGGAATGGATAATGAAGTGCCCGGCAGGCATGAGATTCGCTCACAGAGCATTGGCCATCTATTTCAATCCCTTGCAGATCTCCTGGCAAAGCATCTTGCTGTTGACTCCCAAAACATATGCCCTCTCAGCCAAAAAACAATGCAGGAACTGTTACATTGCCCCTGGTCATTTACACCCATTTTCTTTACAAAAAGCAATGCTGCTGGCTCCGAAAGAAACGAGCTGAAGGGGAAAAAGACAGGAGGAACAGCCAGATGGAAAAAGAGCTAAGGTAACCAAATATAATAAACATCTCTTTTCACTGCCAGAATACTAAAAACAGAATCGCAGCCAGCTTTGCGAGTTACCACCTTAGCCAACTGGCTACATAGTTGATGGAAACAGAGATCCCATGATGAAAAAATGAAAGCATTTCCCCACCAAATGGGGAGTTTTCAGAAATGCATTTGAAGAAAAATGGCATTGGGGTGCTCCAGGTTATTCTCTCTGTGTGACTCTGATTGAATTTACTCAGTTCACATGCTTTGGGGGCTGATTCTCTGATAACCAAGTCTGGCAATTCCACCTGCAACCTAAAAACCATGCGGCTGTACATTTGGTTTCTGTTTCCCACAGATAATAACTGAAAAACCACGCCTCATGCGCCACAAAATGGAAACACAGCTGAACTGATCCACTTCGAGTCTTCACAAACAACTCAATGGAGTGACATTTCAAAGTAAAGATGGCTGGATTTCTTAGGGTGGGGGATAAGGGTGTGCATATGGGGGAAGGTCCCATTTTAGTAGTTATCACTGGTTTAAAGTATAGATGCTACCCTAATTTTAAAATACCCCCTTAAAATAATTTTAAATTCTTCAGGGTCAACATCACTGCCTTCCATAGAAGATATGGGGTGGCCATGATGCTAGGATGTAGGTGGTCAGCAGACAGGTCTGTCAACTGGCTGCAGTAAACTGGTCAGCCCTAATGCACACCAATCAAGAGTCTGGAAGTCTGAGTCTAGTGGCTGAGAAAGGGCAAGAGAGTCCATAGAAAACATGACCAAGTACAAGCCAGAGGCCCGAGGGATGTCACGGTGGCAGGCAAAGGGGCCTAGGCAGGCCACGTCTAGAACCTGGAGTCAGGGCAATGTATCAGTGAGGCCATATTCCTTTCTCTAAACACTCTCACCTTCCTAAACCTAGAGATCCCCTCCTTACTGTGTCAAGCCCAGCACAATTTCACCTTTCACCTCCCTTGTCCTTGAGCTCACTAGGCAGGTGTCTACTCTCTTAAACATACCTTTACCAGGTGTTACTTACTATTTTATGTTTACAAAACTCTATCTTCATTATACAAGTAACACAAACATGTATATGATGTGCAGAGTGTCATAATTATTTGTCTCCACCCTACACTAGACTATATGCCTTTTGAAGGTAGGAACCATGTCTTGTATATTGAATACTGTATCCAACACTGAAAATTCAAAAATAGTGCAGGCCCTGTTGTGTGGTGGGGCACCTCTGTGCTATGCTATAGTCATGTAGGAGGGCCCAGGATTTAGTGCCAGGTAGACTTGATCACACGCCCCTGGCAGGCCCATGGTCCTAACTGGCTGGAGGGATGGCAGTTGGGGAGTAGGAGATGCATGTAGTGATGCAATCACAGCCCTAATCCTCAAACCTCCCTCTCCCTCTTCTCTCTCTCTCAGGAAATGAGTAGGTGGATTTTTTAAGGAAAGAAACAAATAAATGAGGAAGAAGATTACTGAGTAGTTGACTTGTAAGCAAGTAAAAAAGGTAAAACAGTCAAGTCTAGAATGGGTAAACTAAGGTAAAGTACAGGCAAACAGACAGAAGATTCCATACAATACCTGGAGTTGCCAAGGCACCACAGAAAATATTTTAACCTTGGGTAAATTCTGGCAAATTGATTATGTCAAATAATGTTTCTAATCCATAAGCCTCGGCCCTAAGTGTTTTAGTAGTATGCAGCAGAACTCTATCTTAATTCTGTTCAATATTGTTATCAACTACTTGAATGAGGCTAGGAAGACTTCTTATCAAACATGCTGATGGCATAAAGCCAGGACAGGCAGCTACTGTATTTCATAACAGAATAAAGATTAAAACACACACACACACACACACTCAAAACGAAAGCATCAAGCTGAAATTGATGTTAAGTTGTGCATTTTGGTTCAAATAATCAGTAGCATAGGCACAGAATAACCAAGACCTTTATTTATTTGAATTTTTAAGTAGCTTAAAATACTATATCTTTTGGGACCAGCGGATGGAGTAATGGTTATGTCACTGGACTCTCACATAGTCAACTGTGGTTCGAGTCCCAGACCAGGTGGCTTCAAACTCATGTTGGGCATGTGTGTGTACATGCCCAAAGTCCCAAAAGGAGTATAGAAGAGAAGGGATTGTGGCGTGGCCATCCTTCTGGGGGGAGGTTGGGGGCAATTTCTTGCTTTCTGCTTTCTGTCTCTCTGTCTGTCGCTGTCGCTTCAGCAAGCGCACTCCCTATAGCAAAAAATCTCTCTCTAAACAAACAAATAAAAACTCTATCTTTTTAAAAAAAGAATTATTTTCTTTAACTTTATCTGTTTATTTATTTTTATTTATTTTAATTTGACCAGAGAGAGACACAGTGAGAGAGAAAGAGAGAGAGGAAAGTGAGAAAGTAAGCTGCCAGGTCCCCGACTCAAATAGCAGGTGGCCATGTGGGAGTCTAGCACGTTTAGCCACCACAACACCGGCCAGCCCCAATACTATGTCTTTTTAAAAATACAGTAATAGTGACCTATTTAGAAAAACTAATGTACTCTGAGCCTCATCTTTAGATTATAGCATCTGAATCAAGTGAAATTATTCTTCCTAAGTATATGAGCCAGAGTTTTCAAGGAAAAAAAAAAAACCAGGATCTAAATAAAAGGATTTATTAAAAGGTACTGGTGATTGGTCCTGTAGCCTAATGGTTAAAAGTGCCAGATCCTGGGACCAGCAGTTAGCTTAATGGCTATGTCGCTGGACTCCCATGTTGTCAACCGCAGTTCAAGTCCCGGACCTGGTGTCTCAAACTCACGCCGGGAGCATGTGCATGCATGACCAAGATCCTGAAAGGAGAATGGAGGAGAAGGGATTACAGCGTGGCCATCCCCCCTGGGAGGTGATTTCTCACTTCCTGTTTCTCTGTCTCTCTCTGTCTTTCTGGCGAGTGCACGCGCCCTATAGCTAAAACCTCTCCAAAAAATAAAAAAATAAAATAAGTGCCAGATCCTTCATGTCCAACCATGATATGAATCCAGCTCCAGCAGCTTGAAAAATATGCTGAGTATATGTGTGTATGTGTGCCCCCAAATCCTGACAGGATAGAGAAACAGAGAAGGAGGAATTACAGCATGACCACAATTACGACCTGCCATCTGGAGACCAGGAAAGGTGATAGCACTGCGCAAAGGCCTGAGAACTTGGGCACCACGGGCAGAACATAACATCCCAGTTGGAGCAGTCAGGCAGAGAGAGAACAAGTTCCATCTTCCCCTTTTGTTTTCCTCGCAGCCTCGACAGACTGGATGATACCCACCCACACTAGGAAGGGCTATCCACCAACTTAGATGCTACTATCTTCTGAGAACACCCTCGCAGACATACCCAAAATAATGCTTTACTGTTCTCCGGGGATCCTAGACCATCACATGAGTCTGACCACATCTGGAATAGTGCATTCAGTGCTGACGAGGAAGCCTTCAGAACCAGGTAGCCCGGTTGTTCCCCTGACGCTGAAATAACTGCACACCACATCAACTCAGATCTGAAACAGCCTATTGGAGAAGAGCCATGCCTTACAAATCCATGTGGTCCAGTAGCTTTTATGGCTTACAACCTACACGTAAGGAGGCACATGGAAAGAGGAAGAACTGAGTAGAACAATGAGCCCAGGAGCCCTGAAGCAGGAGCTTAGGTTAAAGACAGGCAATTCGGAATGGGGAGGGCCAATCACAGTGCCATGGGTTCTCACACAGGTCCACAGATCATTGGTTTTTATTGTAGATCCTGGGAAAGAAACCACAGAGGCAATGTCAATAGTAAGGTATTTCCTTTTTCAACCAACACAACCACTCCTTCAGAATGAATAGTTCCAGTGTGCTTATATCTCTAGATAGTGAAGAACAGTTTTGAAAATATATTACATTCATTTTTTTTTCTTTTTTTTAAATTTGCTACAGGGCATGTGCACCCACCAGTGAGAGAAAGTGAGAAAGTACCGCCAGGGAAGATGGCCATGGCACAATCCCTTCTCCATTCTCCTCTTAGAATTTTGAGCATGCATGCACACATGCCAGGTATCTTTTTCAAGCCACTGAGTCCAGGACTCAAACTGTGAAGTGGGCTGTGTGGGATCCAGCCACCTTAAACACCATGCCACCTACTGGCCCTGAAAACCTTTTTCTGCTATCTGTATGTTATTGCAAATATGTGGCTTTTCTTGCATCTTCTTTTCCATATCCCTTTACCTCTCCCCCTCCTTACCACCACCCTACTACCTACACACTAAACAACAACAAAAATAGGCTGGGGATATAGCACTAAAAAATAAAAAGTGTGTGTGTGTGTGTGTGTGTGTGTGTATCAGACTTAAAGCCCTTACATAAAGAAAAAGAAAAACAGAATCCCTACCCTTGAGTTACAAAAACTGAAAGGTAAGGGGAATTTTATAGACCCAGAAAGTGATGAAATGAAGAGAAAGACATCAAGTCTACCCAAAAGGTGATAAAATATTTTATTTGTTTTTTGGTTGTGAAAAAGAAAATAAATCATTAAAATGACTGTCAGAATGCCTCAAGGATAAGGGCACTGAATAGGACTTGGCCATAAATGTTGTAGGGAGTAATAAAAGACTTGGTTTTGTTTCCTTAGCATTTGTCTGGGCTGAGCCTTCCTATTTCAACACAGGAATCATGAGCAATGGTCAAAGAGCCTGCTCCAGGGCACACATTACACTACTGCCTTTCCACACAGGTCTTATCCAAGAATCCCAGAGCAGCTGCCCCCACCTGCAACCATCTCTCCATCTCACACCGACGCTACAGGACATGCCACCAAGCTGCTTGGCTTCAGCATCATCATTTGCTTTATTTTCATAGCCTCTAATTATTTCTTATATACCTGCCTGCAAACATTTCTTTCTCTTAGTCTTAGGAATTCAAGGTAAAGAAAACAAGGATCCTGCCCCAAGGAGCTCGGTCTATAATCTAAAGGGCCTTGGATTAATTCTGATGTCGTTTAATGATGTATTTCAAGTGCCTGAAGATAGTGAAAGGTGTCAGAGTAGCTGTTATAATAGCAACTGTTGATTTTATTTAAACCCAGGAAGGATTAGTTAAGAATTTGTAGAAGAGGTAGGATTTTCTACTAACCCACACACTTGCAGCCAGCATTCTACCTTGAATATTTTCTTCATTTTTTTTCTACGTGTCAAGCAATCCCGTGAACACATAATGGCTCAAGTAAGTCTCAAAATACAGCTCCTGCTCACAGCTAAGTTTCTCTACATCTATAATAAAATACCAAGAATTCTGAAATGAACTGAACTTGGTAGTGAACTGAACACAGATACCAATTGATTGCCAGGGTCAACAGTGGTGTGGTGGTTGAGGTGCCGGATTCCCACATGGCAAAGTATAGTTTGACTCCTCAACCCAGTGGCTTGAAAATCACAACAGATACATAGGTAGACAGATACAGATATAGATATATAGATAGATAAAATGTTACGTGTGTGTGTGTGTGTGTGTGTGTGTAGATATATATGTATTTCTTTTCTTTTTTTTTTTTTGAGAGGTTTTTGTTATAGCGTACATGCACTCACCAGAAAGACAAAGAGAGACAGAAAGACAGAAAGTGAGAAATCATCCCCCACACTGCAATCCCTTCTCCTCCATTCTCCTCTTGAGATCCTGGGCATGCACGCACACCCAGCCCTGAGTTTTTAAGCCACTGGGTCTGGGACTCGAACCGCGGTCAACTACATGGGAGTCCAGTGACATAGCCATTACCCCGTCTAGTGGTCCCAATATATATGTATTTCTATACTTACCCATACATTCAAATTTGATCCAAGACAAGTCAGTCACATATTCATCATCCAAATCATACAGAACACACACACCCTAAGAATAGCACAGCGACACGATAGGACACAAGTGATATTTGTAAAATGGAAATGACTCCAGCTACCTTTCAGTAGCACTCCTTTGTGACAGCACATGTCAAGTAGCAAGGGCCTCTCAGCACTGTCACAAGAACAGGGCTTGAAAGGGAGTTCACTAAGATCCTCACTGAATACCCAGTGGTCAATATGCAGCACTATTAAGAAGGTACAGGCCCAACCTGCACCCAAATCACCATCTATTTTAATAGCTATATTTTTGCCCTTAAGAGCAACATGAGGCAGGCTAGAGGGTATAGTCACTCAGACCACCATGTTCCCCTGGCTGCGAAGATGGACACATTTGATGATACTGGCCAACACGACTTCTCCAATGGACACATGGCTGAAGACCTGGGCCTATGAAACATCTTTCCAGGTTGGGCCACGGTTCCATGTCCAAGGCCCACTTATATCATTCACATTACCAAACAGGAAGCTTGGCCTCAGACTTCCATTGCCTGAAGATTCTTATTCAGTGGAAACCAATATGTGCCAGCCTGGATGACTCAGGGGGAAGGTAATGATAGGCTGAGTCATCATTCTCTTGAAGTCGCTAGTTAGGATAAGAGCAGTTGTTCATTACCTGACGGGACAGGTTTCTCAGGCTGGCTGAGAACAGAACAAATAAATCAATGTCACCTTCCTCCCTAACATCTTAAAATCCTGTATTTAAAGTCTACATTTCAGCTCACAATTCAAGGTTAGCTATCCACAGAGCTATCCATTCAGCCTCTGGTGATAGCAGGGATCGATGAGAGATAGGTGAGAAATGGCAGAGAAGACATTTGTAACTTCCGTGAGAAGAAATCCTATAGGAACTCTGCTCTTAGTCATTGCCCTGGTTATTGGAAGAATCCTTTTTATAAACCTAATGGAATGTCTTAGTGAACTAGGACAAACAAACATGTTGACAGATGAAAGTAAAATGGCGATCCCCTTTAAAGAGTCCAGAATTGAGAACTTGATCTTTTTCAGTGTCATAATCAATCTCAAGCGTAGGTCAAAAGA
The DNA here is from genome assembly GCF_000334495.1 of Tupaia belangeri chinensis. Lineage (NCBI taxonomy): Eukaryota > Metazoa > Chordata > Mammalia > Scandentia > Tupaiidae > Tupaia > Tupaia belangeri. The sequence continues at coordinate 5,201,774 of NW_006160061.1, forward strand.
TGTAGTAGAGAACCTCAGTTCCGAATTAATCCAAACCCTCCCTCCCCAGTATTTTCCCTACTGCTTTACTGAAATTTACCCTCTGGGAAAAATATGTTAAGATATTGCTTAATTATAAATCAAGTGCTACTGAAAAAAATGTAAGAAAATACACTAACTTAGTAGATGGCAAGTAACTGTCTACATTATGGCCTCACTTTAGAATAATATCTGAATAGGCTCGTGCCATGGGTGGTCTGGACAGCAATATGTCTGGACATAATGCTAAGACTCTAAAGTAAACGTCAGTAAAAATGCTTGACCATACACCTGATCCAAGCCCACCTGAAGTTCAAATGCAAAAGACGTAAGACCCCTGTGATCACAGGGCATACATATGTTACGTGTCGTCAGATACATCATTCATTGACCACGAGATGACACTACACTCGGTGGCGACCCTGCCACCCTAGTGGAACAACCTTTACCCTTTTACTTTAGCAGAGACCCACATTCAGAGAACGAAGGAAGGGAAACAGCTAGTAAATAGACAGAGCTCAGTATTCACAGAAGTATAGAGAGCCATCAGGTTGGGAACAAGCAAATCATGCATGGCCTTGTCATGTTTGGACACAGAGAGTTTTTCATCTCTATTCTAGAAAGACTTCCTATAGATGAAATTTCAGGAGCAGCTGAAGGTTAAATTTGGAATGCTATGCTTGGGTTGGATTGTTGGTAACAACCTTTAAAGTAAGGGCCGTTGACAACTGGAAGAAAGTAGCTAAAGTGGCTGTGGCTGTGGGCTGGGGCCCGCATGATGCGTGTGCAGATGTGTAAATACTCACTAAACCCTGAAAGCTGCCTTCCCCTGCTCAGTCTTCCTTGCCAAGAGCCAGCCTACAGCAAAGTTCTTTTTTTTTTTTTTTAACTCTCTTTCGTGTTTATTGTTAGGCAAACGTCTTTATTGCAGAGAAGAAAAAAAGGACGGGCTTTCACAAACTCCCAAGTATTGTCCTCCTGCAACGTTGGTCATAAAACCAACAAGAAAGGGAACAATTAACCCAACAATCTTTGGGTGAGTCAAACTTCAGTGAAGTCAAGGAAATGTCATGTCTAAAACATCCTCTGTGAGAATAAGGTGAATAAAGCCTCCCCTTTGGAAGGCAAGGGGACTTTTTCATGCACACAAAGACATAGTGGTGAGTCATAATTGTTTTAAAAATTTGTTTCCCCTTTATTCATGATAGATAGTGTGCATGTGAGAGAGAAAAAGAAAGACAACTCCCTATGGAGTGTGGTTACACAATTCCCTTCCTCCAGTGTGTAGGATCCTGTGTGCCTACTGTACTACAGGCCAACCTGGTTGGGGATTCAAAGCACAGTTGCCATGTGATATCCAGTTTCCAGAGCAGCACATTACAACGAAGAGGTAGGATTTTCTACTAACCCACACACTTGCAGCCAGCATTCTACCTTGAATATTTTCTTCATTTTTTTAAAGTATAGTTTGACTCCTCAACCCAGTGGCTTGAAAATCACAACAGATACATAGGTAGACAGATACAGATATAGATATATAGATAGATAAAATGTTACGTGTGTGTGTGTGTGTGTGTGTGTTTTTGAGAGGTTTTTGTTATAGCGTACATGCACTCACCAGAAAGACAAAGAGAGACAGAAAGACAGAAAGTGAGAAATCATCCCCCACACTGCAATCCCTTCTCCTCCATTCTCCTCTTGAGATCCTGGGCATGCACGCACACCCAGCCCTGAGTTTTTAAGCCACTGGGTCTGGGACTCGAACCGCGGTCAACTACATGGGAGTCCAGTGACATAGCCATTACCCCGTCTAGTGGTCCCAATATATATGTATTTCTATACTTACCCATACATTCAAATTTGATCCAAGACAAGTCAGTCACATATTCATCATCCAAATCATACAGAACACACACACCCTAAGAATAGCACAGCGACACGATAGGACACAAGTGATATTTGTAAAATGGAAATGACTCCAGCTACCTTTCAGTAGCACTCCTTTGTGACAGCACATGTCAAGTAGCAAGGGCCTCTCAGCACTGTCACAAGAACAGGGCTTGAAAGGGAGTTCACTAAGATCCTCACTGAATACCCAGTGGTCAATATGCAGCACTATTAAGAAGGTACAGGCCCAACCTGCACCCAAATCACCATCTATTTTAATAGCTATATTTTTGCCCTTAAGAGCAACATGAGGCAGGCTAGAGGGTATAGTCACTCAGACCACCATGTTCCCCTGGCTGCGAAGATGGACACATTTGATGATACTGGCCAACACGACTTCTCCAATGGACACATGGCTGAAGACCTGGGCCTATGAAACATCTTTCCAGGTTGGGCCACGGTTCCATGTCCAAGGCCCACTTATATCATTCACATTACCAAACAGGAAGCTTGGCCTCAGACTTCCATTGCCTGAAGATTCTTATTCAGTGGAAACCAATATGTGCCAGCCTGGATGACTCAGGGGGAAGGTAATGATAGGCTGAGTCATCATTCTCTTGAAGTCGCTAGTTAGGATAAGAGCAGTTGTTCATTACCTGACGGGACAGGTTTCTCAGGCTGGCTGAGAACAGAACAAATAAATCAATGTCACCTTCCTCCCTAACATCTTAAAATCCTGTATTTAAAGTCTACATTTCAGCTCACAATTCAAGGTTAGCTATCCACAGAGCTATCCATTCAGCCTCTGGTGATAGCAGGGATCGATGAGAGATAGGTGAGAAATGGCAGAGAAGACATTTGTAACTTCCGTGAGAAGAAATCCTATAGGAACTCTGCTCTTAGTCATTGCCCTGGTTATTGGAAGAATCCTTTTTATAAACCTAATGGAATGTCTTAGTGAACTAGGACAAACAAACATGTTGACAGATGAAAGTAAAATGGCGATCCCCTTTAAAGAGTCCAGAATTGAGAACTTGATCTTTTTCAGTGTCATAATCAATCTCAAGCGTAGGTCAAAAGATGTAGTAGAGAACCTCAGTTCCGAATTAATCCAAACCCTCCCTCCCCAGTATTTTCCCTACTGCTTTACTGAAATTTACCCTCTGGGAAAAATATGTTAAGATATTGCTTAATTATAAATCAAGTGCTACTGAAAAAAATGTAAGAAAATACACTAACTTAGTAGATGGCAAGTAACTGTCTACATTATGGCCTCACTTTAGAATAATATCTGAATAGGCTCATGCCATGGGTGGTCTGGACAGCAATATGTCTGGACATAATGCTAAGACTCTAAAGTAAACGTCAGTAAAAATGCTTGACCATACACCTGATCCAAGCCCACCTGAAGTTCAAATGCAAAAGACGTAAGACCCCTGTGATCACAGGGCATACATATGTTACGTGTCGTCAGATACATCATTCATTGACCACGAGATGACACTACACTCGGTGGCGACCCTGCCACCCTAGTGGAACAACCTTTACCCTTTTACTTTAGCAGAGACCCACATTCAGAGAACGAAGGAAGGGAAACAGCTAGTAAATAGACAGAGCTCAGTACTCACAGAAGTATAGAGAGCCATCAGGTTGGGAACAAGCAAATCATGCATGGCCTTGTCATGTTTGGACACAGAGAGTTTTTCATCTCTATTCTAGAAAGACTTCCTATAGATGAAATTTCAGGAGCAGCTGAAGGTTAAATTTGGAATGCTATGCTTGGGTTGGATTGTTGGTAACAACCTTTAAAGTAAGGGCCGTTGACAACTGGAAGAAAGTAGCTAAAGTGGCTGTGGCTGTGGGCTGGGGCCCGCATGATGCGTGTGCAGATGTGTAAATACTCACTAAACCCTGAAAGCTGCCTTCCCCTGCTCAGTCTTCCTTGCCAAGAGCCAGCCTACAGCAAAGTTCTTTTTTTTTTTTTTAAACTCTCTTTCGTGTTTATTGTTAGGCAAACGTCTTTATTGCAGAGAAGAAAAAAAGGACGGGCTTTCACAAACTCCCAAGTATTGTCCTCCTGCAACGTTGGTCATAAAACCAACAAGAAAGGGAACAATTAACCCAACAATCTTTGGGTGAGTCAAACTTCAGTGAAGTCAAGGAAATGTCATGTCTAAAACATCCTCTGTGAGAATAAGGTGAATAAAGCCTCCCCTTTGGAAGGCAAGGGGACTTTTTCATGCACACAAAGACATAGTGGTGAGTCATAATTGTTTTAAAAATTTGTTTCCCCTTTATTCATGATAGATAGTGTGCATGTGAGAGAGAAAAAGAAAGACAACCCCCTATGGAGTGTGGTTACACAATTCCCTTCCTCCAGTGTGTAGGATCCTGTGTGCCTACTGTACTACAGGCCAACCTGGTTGGGGATTCAAAGCACAGTTGCCATGTGATATCCAGTTTCCAGAGCAGCACATTACAACTATGCCATGGAGCCAGCCCATGGCCTTTAAGCACACTAAAGCCTGGCTTCCCAGTGTCCCAGAAGGCCCAGCCATCTCTCACCTCTGCCCTCTCCTTCCTCCATACACATCCTTCTCCTGGACAATGCTAGCAAAAGGCAACGGCAAACTCAGGGAAACCAACTAAACCCACTGAAAAGCACAGATTTTGGTAGTCCTGGTTAACCAAAAGAGAGGGAGCCAATAGGGTTCCGATCTGTTTGCCAGATACATCACAGGAAGCATTTAAGTTTATGGCAAGGAAAGAACACCTCCAAAGGACTCTGACACAAAAGACACTTCCTGCTTGTAGTCTGGTCTGGGCTATTCTGTCATTAAGGCAGGCTGAGCTATTTAGTTGCAACAGTCAACAGTAAAGTACTGTTTAGAGAAAGAACCAGCCCAATCTCTGCTGCAGGACCTGCCTATCAGGTTTTAATTTCTGCTAGGGGATCAACTGTCCCAGCTGGTTTAAATAAGAAAAACAGGGAAGTAAGCAATCAGGAGGGGAAAGTACTTAATGCAGAAGAGGATTATATACCCTTCAAGATTTGTTGAAGGAACAGATTATGAAGGTAACAGAGTTTCCAGTGGTATGAGGAAAATATCTCTAGGATTTGCGGTTGGTGATCAAGAAATCTGTCCTTCAGAGAAGTTCTGGTAGGGAAGAGAGAGACGGGGAAGGAGCAGCCAGCAGCAGGGCCTCCCTAGTCCCTATCCACCTTCCTTTGGTCTGGTGGGCTGTGCGTGTCCAGCTCAAATGAAGACTCTAGCAGGTATCAGTGTGGACATGCAAGTTCTCACAGATGCCAAAGTTGTAGCAAACACTCCCTAGAATCAAGGGAACAGTCACTGATGCTAACCTGAGTCAACAAAAAAGGATAAGGACCCCAGAAACAGGCTAGGTGCGGAGTCAAGAGACCACAGTGGAATTTGGAGGAAAGTGGTAAGTGTCTTGAGTGACTTCCCTTAAGTCTTGCATTGGTGGTCTCTCCCCGAGTCTAGTGCAAAATGCAGTAAAAATGGCCATTCTGAGACAGGTCTAATTCTGGCTCCTACAAGTGTTCCACAGCATTCAAACTGAGGCACAGCCCAAGGTCCAGGCCCATTGCTAAGATACGGGTACTATGTACCACCTCACCTGTGGCTAAATGTCAGGGAAATTCATCATTTTCCTTAGATAAGCCATCTGGTACCATGACCTGGAGATGGACTAAATCCAGTTCCACAAATATTATATTTAAAGTCTATCAGGGCCAGCAGGTGGTGTG
>NW_006160061.1:5208254-5252586 GCF_000334495.1 Tupaia belangeri chinensis
CCGAAAATTCACCATTCTCAGCAGCCACATGGCTGACCGTGGTTCAAGTCCTGGACCTGGTGGCTTGCTTTCTTGCTCTCTCTCTCTCTCTCTCTGATCAAACTGAAAAATAATAATAGTAATAAATAAGGTTAAATAAAATAGTTCTTGAAAAAAAAATAAAGGCCATCAATTTATAAATGGCCTAGGGTTGTCCTTAAACAATAAAACTAAATAAACACAATGTTCTTTTTTTTTTTTTTTCCACAACGTTCTTTTCTTCAGGGCTGAGTCTTTCTGACCACCTGAAGCCAAAAACAAGAGCTATCGCAAAAATTATGGGAGACATTATTAAATATCCTCATTCTTTAAACACTTCCCAGTAACAGAGAAGAGTGGTACCGCTGAACCCCAATCCCCCATCCCACACCCAGGAGAATTATTCTGAGTGCCACAGATCAGTGTTCTCTCCGTAATATGAGGAAAGAACTGATAATCAACTTTGTCATGCTGAAATATAAGTCCCTGTTTGTTATAAAGAAAGCTACCCCATTTAATTGAGTCAATATTACTTATTAATTTGATAATTTGGACAGCCATAATGCTAAAGGTTCTTATATGAAGACCAATAGCATTTGTCTGTGTGTGTACCTCCTATCTGTCTGACCACATACTTTGTACTGTCTATTCCATCGGTGTGCCAGCTTAGGGAGAATGTTACTAGGGGTCAGAAAGTGGGGTGTGCAGAGGTGGGGATGATCAGACTTACATAGACCTAGCCAAGATATTTCTCCTCCTAAGGACTGTACTTCTCCTTCCCAGAACTTATAGGTCTGGTCATCTCAAGAAACCAAAATTCCTTGCTTAAAGCAACTCAGCGTGACCTGGCTAAGCCCAACCGAAATCAGTTGGAACTGAATATAGGTTATGAGTTAAGGGAGTTTAGAGAACTCTGGATTTCATAGAATTTCAGAGCTGACTAGAGGTAAGGGGCACACAGGTGAAGAAGCTAAAGTGAAGCCATGTGCAAGTCAGGGCCTTGCAGTGATAGGACTCCTGCTCCACCCACCGGAAGCCCCTTTCCAAACCACCTGCCTGGCAAGCAGAAACAAGCTATCAAATAGGGTGAACAGAAACTACATTGGTCACATGGGAGTGATTCGAGGATACAACTTTTTGTGAATAGATGTAAAAGCTCTCTAACCAGATGCACTTAACTGAGTGCTCGGAAGTCATTAAAATAGGTTTATGGGAGCAAAAGCACAAGAAACTACTTATATTAAATTCAAAATTCAGAACTTAAATATACAGCAACTCTATGAATTAACTATACACAAGGGGAAAACCACAGCAATATATGCTAAAATGTTAGTGACTACAACTGGCATCTTTTAAAATTGGGTGATTTTTATTCTTAATTCTCCTCTTGTTAGTTTGCCAGAGGATGCATCCATTTATCAGGAGTAGAGATACAGAGAGAGAAGAAGGAGCAAGCACGTCTTGATGGTGCACAGTCATGCCATAATTCCTTATTTATCCTGTAGGGATTTGGGCGCGCACACACACACTTGCTCAGTGTGTTTTTCTTTCTTTCTTTCTTTTATTATTATTTTATTTATTTATTTTCATTTTTCTGTAAGGTACATGCTCTCACCAGAGACACAGAGAGAGAGAGAGAAAGAGGGAAAATGAAAATCTCCCCCTGGGGGGGTGGCCATGTATAAATTGTCCCTCCTCCATTCTCCCCTAGGGTGTTGGACATGCATGCACATATGCCCAGAACATTTGCTCAGGCAGCTGGATCTAGACTTGAACCAGTCAGTCAGTCATGTGGGATACAGCTGCCCCAACCTCTGCGTCACCTGCTAGGCCACTCAGGGTGCTTTACAAGCCACCCAAGCCAACATTCAAACCTCACAGTCAACCATGTGGGAACCAGCTCCCTTAACCACTAAACCATAGTGCCAGCCCTATTTTTAATTTTTTCTTTCTTTTTTTTTTTTTTTTTTGAGAGATTTTTGCTATAGGGTGCTTATGCTCGGAGAGACAGAGAGACAGAAAGCAAGAAATCCCCCACTGGGGGATGGCCACACCACAGTCCCTTCACCTCCATTCTCCCCTCAGGATCTTGGGCATACACACACACTGGCCCAGCATGAGTTTTAAGCCACTGGGTCTGAACTCGAATCACAGTCAACTGCTTGGGAGTCGAGCAACGTAACCATTACGCCATCTGCTAGCTCCATATTCTTAATTCTTTTGTTCTCCAAGGGTCAGATATTTTTACCAATCTTGTTACTTTTAAAGTATTATTTATTTAAATTTCTTTATTATTATTATTTTTAATTTGCTATAGGGCACGTGCATTCACCTGAGAGGGAGAGAGAGAGAGAGAGAGAGAGAGAGAGAGGAGGGAAAGGAAGAAAGCAAACTGCCAGGTCCAGGACTTGAACCACAGTTGCCCACGTGAGAATCCAGTGCCTTAACCACCATACCACCTGTCAACCCCAACAATCTTGAACTCTAATATAGTTTTGAATTTTGGGGCTGTGTCCATGGAGAAGAGAGAAAATGTCAGTGGTAGGGGGTGGTCAGGGGCCACCAGGAATGTGAGCAGTGGTGTAGAGCAGGAGCCACAAATATCCCACATATGCAGCTGATCCCCGGTGGGTGCTGTGGAGTTGCAGCCCAGTTTTGCCACCTTTTGATCTGGCTGTCTAACTGGGCAACTTACATCATTTTTTTTTTATATATAAGCGGAATAAATGAATGAATTTATATACATACACACATGCACCTACACACACATACATATCAGTTTGTTGAGAAAGCCATGACGTATTTTTCTGTTTTTCTGTGCAGAAATACGTCATGAATTTCCTGACGACCCAATATATGTATTTGCTTTGGAGCGTGTGTGCTTGCCGGAGAGAGACAAAAAGGGAGAGAGACAGAGAAAGTGGGAAATGCATACCAGGGTAGATGACCACGCCCCAATCCCTTCTCCACTCTCTTTGCATCTATACATCTGACATGTTTTTCAAGCTGCTGGATCTGGGATTTAAACTATGCAGTCATCCTTGCGGGATCTAGCCACCTTAACCACCATGCTACCTGGCTGTCCCCCTAATCTCTTTAAACTTCAATTTCCTCAACTATAATAGGTGGATATTAACAGGACCTTCCTCATAGGAATGCTGTGTAGGGTAAGAGAGACGGGGCATCTAAAATGCTGAATCTGATACCTGGCAGACAATAGAAGCCAGTAAATGTTAGCTGTGGGGACGCTGGTACAGAGGTGGCTAATATAAAGAGTTGCTCATTTTGTAAAGGTTTTGCCACAGGGCATGTGTACTTGCTGAGGAGAGGCAGAGAGGGAAAGTGAGAAATCACCCCCCCCCGGGGGTGGTCATACTGCAATCTTTTCTCCATTCTCCTCCTTGGATTTTGGGCATGCATGCCCCTGCACCTGGTGTGATTTTCATGCCATCAGGTCCAGGATTTGAACTGCAATAGGCCACCTAGGAATCCAACACCTTAACTACCACGCCATCTGCTGGCCCAAGAGCTGCTATTTTTTTATCACTGTTGTTATCATTATCATTATTATAATTACTACATTTCTTTTTTTTAAAAGAATTATTTAACTTTTAATTTATTTATTCATGTATTTTAACTTGACTAGAGAGAGACACAGAGAGAGAGAAAGTGAGAAAGCAAGCTACCAGGTCCAGGACTTCAACTACAGTCGGCCATGTGGAAGGGTTCAGCACCTTAATCAGCATGCCACCTGCTGGTCTCTAATTACTAAATTTCTAATGCTATGTTTAACATCATTACTAACAAGGAATTCAGTTTCCTTGCTTTAGAAAATAATCCAGTGTTCTCCATCTATCTCACTGCTGGACCGTCACTCTTCAAATTTTCACATTTTCTGGGTTTATTATAGCAGACTCTTAAGTTGAAGTAACAGCTTGCACACCACCCAAAGTGCCTTGAGGAAAATGGTGATGATAATATACAAATTCCTACTTGTTTTCTTGGGCCTAATTAGGGCAGTACAATGTCATCCATTTAAAAACAGCAAAGAGGAAGGCATCTTGGATATTTTACAAAATTCTGCTTTGTACTTGAAACATATAATTATCATTAACAAACAAGGTGCTGTTAATTCAATCTGCTCTTTAGATAAGAAATGGGAATGTAAACATGGCCCTGGCCATCAGCTCAGAAACTCAGACAATTTCCTCTGCGTGCTTGCTCCCTCCCCTCCGCCCACCAGTTGCAAGGTGGGAGGTCTGTCAGCCAGGCAGAGGGCCTCTGGGCTGGGAGTCTGCTGCCCAGGAAGACAAGTACCCAGCAGCCCAGGATCAGTCCTAGACGCCCCAATGAAGGCATTCCTCGGCTTTGCAGCCTGACCTCAGAAAACAGAACTCTCAACTGAGTTCTTCACCTGGGAAAATGGGGCTAGGCCTAACAATCAAACCTGGTCAGCCTGTGTCTTAAGAACCACACCTAAAACCCAAAGGCAAAGTGAAGTAAAAAAAGCATAGACACCAGAACACACAACTTCACGTTTACCCACATCTATGCTGTCATCCTTTCCTTATTGGAGTAACACTGTTGTCTTGGATCAATACATTTTTTCTAAGCATTGACATATAAATGTCCTCTCGTTACAAATGCTCGGTAATTAGTTCATGTATGTACTAAGCGGAGTCAGCAATGGATTTCAGTTCATGTAGACACTTTGGAATATTGCTCCCCATCCCGTATCTCTCCATCCTAGTCATGGAAAGGTTGCTCCAAGTACTTCTTTTCTAGTAAGCAAAGAAGTCTTTGAGCCACTAGCCAGTCCTTGGGCATGGAGACTTCCTCCTTGGGCTGATCAGAAATGTAATTTAAGACCAAACCAGGCTTTTAAATCCCAAATCACAGTAAGCAGTGAGGTGTTAGGATGGGATAGAAAATCTGGCAAGCTACGGAGGAGATGGAAAAAAAGACAGAGTCCCAAGACATTCAGGAGTCCTTGGGAATCCCCACCAACCTAACCCAGGGCTCCGAGTGGCTCAGAGTGTTATTTGTAATGACCACAGTTCTTACCTCAGGAAAGACAGCGTGGTTGTCAGGCTCCTCTTTGAACAGTGAAGTCTGCACCCAAGGTAACCAGCCTGCCAAAGATAAAAAAGATAAGGTAGGAGTCACACGGATGAGGAGTCACATTCCTGAACAACTGCAATGTTTTCTAACAAAAGGCGGGTCTCCAGATGTTTGAAGATCTTTTAGAATTGAACAAGCAGCAATATTAGCAATTGAACAATATCAAATGAATAAAATCCCTGGAATCGAGTCAAGTCGAGGCTGTTAATGTTACAGGGAGAGTGAGCTAAGGTTTTATTAACACACACCTGGGGCCTGTCTAATTGGGAATAGTAATAATTGGTGAATTCATACACCTCATCACGTCCCTCCACAAAAATGGCTGTTTACCGAAGAGCTGGCAGAACTCTCTATAACACTGGCTTCTACCAGGGTATGTTGGCAGGTCAGAGATTCATGCATTCAACACATCCACAATGAAGACTCTATGCCATTTAACCAACCCTCGTTTGGAAGATAGCCCTGCCAGCTGATGAAATAATGACAACATGAGGCTTGAACCTAGATGAGTAGGTGGGAGGGAATTGGAATCTTTCCCTGCATGCACTCAAATAAGCAAATATAAGACAATTATGTCTGTTTTTTTAAAATTCTATTAGATATTTATCCCCATCTGTGATAGTCAGTTTTATGAGTCAACTTGGCTGGGCTATGGTGCCCAGTTGTTTGATAAAACAAGTCCAGATGTTGCTAAGAAGTTATTTTTTATATAAGATTAACATTTTTAAATTCAGTAAACTTTGAGTAAAGCAGATTACCTCTGTAACATGGTGAACCTCATCCAATCAGTGGAGGCTGGAAAACACTGAGGTTTCTAAAAAGGAATTCTGCCTCCAAACTACCTTTGGACTCAGGACTGCAACAGATCTTCCTTGAATCCACTTCTGCTAGTCTGCCCTGCAAATCTTGCAGTTAACCAGGCCTCTCACTTGTATGGGACAATCTTTAAAATAAATCTGTGCATCTGTGTGTCTGTGTGTGTGTAAGGGAGGGAGAGAATACACATAAATATCTTCTTGTTCAGGAGTCTCTGGAGAACCAGAGAATATACTTAACTAGTATACCATCTAATTTCAAAACAGAATAGATTAACTATGTAAAGAAGACAATGTAAAAAAGAGGCTAGAAGAACATGAGGAAGTTAGACCACAGACATATATGTTGTAAGGTGCTAAATGATTACTTCATGTGATTCTGAGCTCTGAGCATCCTAGTGGCCAAAGCAACGAAGAAAATAGACACATTACCGTCACACTGAATCTAAGATAAAATATGGTACACATACTTCTCAGAAGAGTTAGCTTCTCCTTGTCACTCAGAAATTTCTCCCAAGATGTTAACCCTTGTCTTCTTGGGCTTAACTCTCAAGGGATCCTTTATCTACCACATTTGGAAGGGGAAGCAACTAATTAACATCTCTAAGCACACAGTAGGGAGTCTCCTATAATGCTTCTTTCTGCATCCCTCAATGTGCATTATGATGCCTAAGCACAATGCACTGAATAATGCTTCAGAGAAGCACATGTACTGTATTTGTGGAGTAAAGAGCCTTCTCCATGCTGATTGGGGCAGATCCAAGGGAAAACTGCCCTCAGCAGGTTTATGAGCTCAGGTAATATATGTCTAAGGGATAAAAGGAAATGTTTATGTTTTTGGATTTGTGTAAGTCTAATATATTCTTTTTCTGTTTCAATATATTTTTAAGAACTTTCTTATTATGGTAAAATAAAGATTATCATTTAACCATTTTAAAGTGTGCAATTCAGGGGCATTAAGTGCATTCATGGTGCTGTGTAACCATTGCTGTTATCCATGTCCAGAACTTTTTCATCATCCCAAACAGAAACTCTGTACCCACTAACAGGACTGCAACAGATCTTCCTTGGATCCACTTCTGCTAGTCTGCCCTGCCCATCTCTCTCCCCAGCCCCTGGTAACCTCTGTTTACTCTAGTCTTGGTCTCTGTAATTGTAGCTCATCTAGATATTTCTTATGTGGAATCAGGCAATGTTTGTCTTTTCTCTGGTTTATTCCACTTAGCACAATGTTTTCAAGGATCCTCCATGCTGTAGCATATATCAGAATTCATTATGGCTGAATAACATTCTTTTTAAAATTCATACAACATTTCGTTTATCTTGGAATCACTTTTTTTAAAAAGCTTATTTATTTTGAGAGAGAGAGAAAGACAAGCACCCTTGGAGATCAGCAGGTGTCTCGGTGGTTAAAATGCTGGATACTCCCACATGGCCAACCACGGTTCAAATCCTGGACCTGGTGGCTTGCTTTCTTATGTTCTCTTTCTCTCTCTATGTGTCTCTCTCTGGTCAAATTAAAACAAATGAATGAATACATAAAATTAAATAAATAATTCTTAAAAAATAGAAAAAGACAAGCACCCTCAAGAGAGCTTCATGTTGTAATCCCCATGTCCTGCCCTCCCCCACCTTTTCAGCCAGCCTGGATTACGGACACATGCACATGTACTTGGCATGTGCAAATCAACTTGGAACAAATCTGGATCTTCCATATGACTTCCAGCGTCGCAGAGCTCTGTGTTGGCTCCGCAACACTGTAACTGGGCCTCGATTTTTGTATAGTTAATTTACCAAGTAATTATTGAGCATTTGCAGTATAAAAAGTCTTGATTTTTAAAATAATAACATTATTCTGAGACTAGCATACAAGAGGCAGAAGAGCTACTCCTCAAGGAACCAATCAATTAGACAAATCCTAGTTACAAAATCAGTAGCAGCAGTAGGAAGACAAAAGTCTATTAAATAGTTTTTCTTCCCTAAGGGTTCAGTAAATCCCCCCCACACAATCTTAATTAATGTTCTTCTTAATTTAAAGCTGAATTGAGATTAGAAAATCTCACCCCATGTGGCCAGCATAAACTGTAACTCTCAATATCATGGTGCCTCAAGCTTAGAACGTGTCATTCTTGACCCTGGACCCAGTGATAATGAGTATCTATCCAAGCAGCTGAGGTCACGCAGTCACAAACTGCAGTGCTCTGAAACGCTGGCTTCTGTCTCTGCAGATAAAAATCAACAAGACATGTTTTCCCCTAACCTGCCGGCCCACCCCAAAATTTTCTTTTTCTAGGACATTCAAACCAGGTAACCAGCCTTCCGTGGGGAAACACGGGGCCTCAGAAGAGCACAGCTCCCTGGCAAGAAAATGTAGTTGCAAGAGAAAGAAAGCAGCTCCACCCAGTCTGGTTTTCACTTTCACAGTGGAGAGATGAACAGATGGTGTGAAGGGGATGCCACTGCACTCCTGAATTCACAAAAGGGGCCCAGTGTGAGTCATCAAGCCATGGCCACAGGACATCAACGGAAAACAACCATTTTTGCACACTGATAAGGGAATTACAAGCAAAATCAAGTGTCGTAAAGGATCCAGACCACTTTGTTCAGCATAAACTTCTCAGCTGGGAGGATATACCATCAGCCCAGATTGTTAGCACTGGGCCGAGTTGAAGTTCATTCACTTTGTTGGCGTTCTGCTAGCTGAGAACGCATTTATACAACAAAAGCCCTTTTAGAAAATTACAGAGGATTTAGCCTTGAGTTCTTCCTCTATGTTTTTAAAGATTGACTTCTAGAGCAATAGTTTTGTTTTGTTGATAAAGTCAGAATGAAAACGGTTAAGATTTTTTTTTTAGTACACAGGTAAAAAACTCCACTACCTCTAAAACAAGAGACATTCCCATGGGTGGTAGAAGCCAGTCCCCAACAGGCTGAAATGACGATGCTAATCCCAAAGACTTCAAATTAGCCTCATCAGGAACCCACCGAATGAGAAGGCACTCAATGTACCCAAAGAATGACTCAACTGCCATCTCAGGGCATCGGAGTACACATTCTGGACGTAGATGAGTACTAAAATTTTAAGTACTAAAATTTTACCTGTGACAGTCATTCCAATCTGCAAGTCATAATTACATCCATGCAGGCTTTTCTGATGCACACCACCCCCACCATGGAAAAGTCCCATTGGCCTGAATCCCTTCTCAAAGATAACCCCAACAGGCAATTGAGTTGTATCAGTAGTTACAAAATTAGACTTGAGCTTGGTGAAAAAATAAATAAATAAAACTAATTCCTTTCGTTGATGGGATGAACTCTGTTCTCTTCGTTCTTGTAATTCATTTGCTGAAGCCCAAACCCCTAGTAACTCAGAATGTGACAGTACTTGGAACCAGGGTCTTTGAAGAGGCAATTAAGTTAAAATGAAGTTGTTATGGTGGGCCCTAATCCAATATGACTGGGGACCTTACAGAAGGAAATTAGGACATAGACAGTACAGACGGAAATGATGTATAGGCAGAGAGAAGACAGCCATCTATGAAGCCAAGGAGAGGGGCCTCAGAAGAAAGCAAACCTGATCTCAAACATCCCGCCCCCTGAACCATGAGAAAATGGCTACCTGTGGTTTAGCCCATCCTGCAGCCTGAGCAGACAGAAGCACCTTCCTTTTGTCCTTCTCTTCTGATGACCAGGTCCCCCAGGAAGAATCTGTGAGGATGCAGGGGCACTTAACTCCTACCGTTCTCAAGAAACTTGGGGTTATTTATTTCCTTATCCCCAATGAGGGTAATCTCTACATCCAAATAAAGTGGCAAATAGAAACAACCCATAAGTTCCCTGAAGACCCTCCTTCAAGAGAGGACCAGGGCCTGCCCCAAGCCTCTGAGCTTCATAGCGCAGGACCTTTCTCTGCTTTTCCCAAATACTCTGTGCTAACTACAAGTTGCCCTGCAAATAGCCATTTGGGGATGCTGTTCCCAGAAACCATGTCATTTCTCCTGCCTAAGTAGCTAGGGCTGGCACAGATGCCTTATACCTCTGTGTCCCCTCTTCCTAAAAAGAAAAGGAAGAATTGGGACAAAGTGTCTTTCCCATCATAGAAGCAAGTTCAGAAAAAAGGTTAGTCGAGACAAAAAGACTCCCAGTTGCCCCAAGACTTGATTCACAGGCAACCCCTTTTTCCCTTCTCTGGAAAAGTTTATACAGGAGAGCTGATTGATATCCTTTATTAGTTCTGAGAACTGCGAACACCACAGTTTAATTTCTATACTTGCCATAGACAACGTGAGAGCCTGCGGCATTGGTGGGCTTTAGGTCTGACTCCCATCCCATAGCTCCGATAGGGCTGCCCTGTATTCAGAGAGGGACCATCAAAAGACCGACTGCTGAAAGGCAAGCCCTGAGTGACAGTGGCAGGGCAAGGGCTCATTTAGCCTGTCCCCATGTCCTGGATCCACTAGGCTTCTTTCCTCCCTAGGCCTACTTCTGCTACCACACCAGCCTCCCAGAAAAGCCAGTGCAAGCTTGGCACAGCTTTGCTCAGAAATATCCAGAAGCAAAAGTGGAGTCTCTTTGGTTATTAGAAGGACTGCCAAGCACTCCAAAGGTCAGTAAACGAAGTCCCTCAGTTCTCTCTGGGCTGCAGTGGGGCTGGGAGTTCCAGTCCAAGGCGCAGGGAATTCCCGGCCGAGGGCTCATCCCTGCCGCAGGGGACCGCTGACACTCACACCTGCAGGCCCAGCATGGAAGACAAAGGAGAGGAGGCCGAAGCAATTAGCCAGGTGAATGGGGAACTTGTCAAGCCATTTAGATAAGACAGCACTTGAATTTATTCTGTTCCCATTACCAGAGGGTGATTATGCTTCCACCCCCTGCTGATTCTGCTAGCTGCAGAGCACTTTCTTAGCCAGGTAGTACTGAAAAAAAAAAAAAATTTTTCAGCCTACAAATTTCAGGGTTCTACTGTAAAATCAGTTCAAGTTGTGCTTCAGGCCAAGGGGTAATAACTTTAGGGGGGCTGGAGGACCCATCCTGCTGACCGACTTCGCCACAGAATCTCAAACTTGGTGGCGATTTTTTTTTTAACTTAGATGATTTAAAATCATCTAAGCAGCCTTATCCAGTTCAATATTCCTTATATTCCTTATAAATGTATTACATATTAACTTTGTTAAATGGTATTGTTCCACATATTGCATTATAAGCATCTCAAGGATCCACAGGGAATCAAGTTATCTGGATCCCTCTCAGTGCCTAGCATCTTGTGGAACAAAAGAGAAGCTCAGTGAATGCTCAATTACTGATGCCTTCTCACTTTTGAAGTAGTTTTCCCTGTAGGGAAGCAAATCTACCCTACCTGCCTCATCTGCCATCCACAGCACTCCTCCTCCACCCTCTACTACCACTAAACTAACAGAAACAGGATCTTCATGACAAATGTCCATCTTCTGAGTGGATCATATAAAACACATTTAAACTTGGGCTGCTTGGCTAAATTTTTGTCCTCTGTTTTTACTTTATTTTTAAAGTGTACTTATTTGTTTCTTCCGTAAGAAAAGGAGACAGGGAGAGAGAGACATACCCCAAAAGGATAGTCACACGGTGATGCTTCCCACAACCATCCTACCAGAGTCTGAGCCAGCCAGGGTCATGGGCACAGTGCCTAACATGTACTGAAGCTCAGGCAGGACACAAACCTGGGACCTTCTTGTATGGCCTTAACATAGTTGGGTGTTGCATTACTCTGTGCCCCCTTGGCTGGCCCTTGTCGATTTTTGTTTTGCTTTGTTTGTAATAACAGACAGTTCATACATTCACACATGAGAGACAGAGAAAAAAAGGCAGGGAAAAGCACCACTGACAGGGTCTTGTCATACTGCAATCCTCTTTCCTCAATCCTCCTGCTCATCAGGATCCTACGTGTACACCAAATGTTTTTAGGCTGACGTGGTATCCAAGCCACAGTCCACGTGTGGCTTCCAGCACCACAGTCCTGCATGCTACAGACTGCGCCACCTGAATCGTTCAAGTCCCAGATCTGGGAGCTTGAAAAACACACTGAGCATGTATGCATGCATGTACGCATGCCCAAAATCTCAACAGGAGAATGGAAGAGAAGGGATAGCAGTGTGGCCATGTGGGGAGCATGACCTCTCTCTCATAAGTACATGTGCTCTGTAGCAAAAAACTTTACACGCACATACATATGGATACGTGTCCATATATTTATATGTGAGTGTGTATATATATATATATGTCTGTGTACATATATATATATATATATATATATGTAAATTAACTAATTTCTTAAGGCTGCTATATCAAGTTATTAAAAATTTTGTGGCTTGGCATGATGGTTACTGTACAGTCTGGGGGAAGGGAAAAGAAACATGGCAGAAACATTCCCGCCAGCAGGAACTTTCTTGTTGTCCACACCTGGCTGGCCATCACCAACAGACTTTCTTGCCCTTCAGCATTTGGCGCGCCCGCCAAAGTCGAACAGAAACAGCAAACTTCATTGGCCAGACAAGGATCCGTTGTGACTACCTATTGAACAATGGCCATTTAAGAACGAGCAGCACCCATCCTGGGTGTGACTCCTTCAGCCTCTGACCAGGCCAAGACCAAGGGACTTCACCTGAGAGTGCAGAATAAATTATGCTGGTTTTATTAATCCCCAAAGCCTGACTCTGGTATTTTCGCCTTTGCCGCCTCTGACTTTGCCACTGCTCCCAAATCAAACCTAACAGTTACATTGCTGGACTCCCATATAGTCAACCATGGTTCATGTCCCAATGGCTTAATGCTGGGTGTGTGTGTGTGTTGGTGCCAAAAATTCCAAGAGGAGAATGGAGAAGGGATTGCAGTGTAGCCATCCCTCCGGGAGTTGATTTCTCACTTTCTGTCTCTCTCTGCCTCTCCGGTGAACACATACGCACTATGGCAAAAATCTCTTAAAAAAAAAAAAAAAGATGGTGGCTTAAAACAACATAAGTTTGTTCTCTCACAGTTCTGAAGGCCAGAAATACATAAGGTGTTGGCAAGAGTGGTTCCTTTTGGAAGCTCTGAGGCAAGTTCTGTTCCATGCCTCTTTCCTCCCAGTTCCTGGTGATGCTAACGATCCTTGATATTCCCTGGCTTGTACACTGCTCCAGTCTCGGCCTCATCTTCCCTGCCCTTTATCCCGTCTTTTGGTCAAATCTCCTTCTACTTCATTTTATAAGGACCCAAGTGATTGGATGAAGGATCCACACTAAATCCAAGATGAGTTCATCCCAAGATCCTTAATTACATCTGCAGAGGTACTGGGGGTTGGTGCTATGTCTTTTTCAAAGATACATTTCAGTCCACTACAACCTAAAACCAGAATCTTCTCATCACAAAATGCCAACCTCTTTGCAATGCTCTTCTTCCTATTAATGGAGTCATCCTCTTAGTCAGGACCCAGAATAAATTCCTTGAGTCATCTTCAAAGGCTCCCACCCTTTCCATCCTCAATTCTAACCAGTTCCATAATCCACACTAATTAAATACAACTGAATTAATCTTGCCCCATAAAGCTGCTCATGACTGCCCTTCTTTTCCATGCCTGGACTGCGACAGTCTCCCTGGCCCTAGCTTAGAAGCTTAGATCAGCTCTCTTGAACCAGGTCATGGCTTATTCCTAACTGCTGTTCTACCAATTCTCCCACCAACTGTACCATATACTTCTGCTTTAAATTACAACAACACTGTCCGCAAATCCTCAGTGGCACCAACCCAAATAAAGCTCAATTCCTTCCTTTTTTTTTTTTTTTTTTTTTGCTTTTGCCATAAGGTGCATGTGCTTGGCAGAGAGAACCATGCTGCAATCCCTCTCCATTCTCCCCTCAGGATTTTGGGCATGCACAGACACACTCCCAGGTTGATTTTCAAGCCATTGGGTCCAGGATTGAACCACAGCTGGCCATGTGAGAATCCAGCACTTAACCACCATGCCATCCGGTGACCTCAATAAAGCTCAATTTCTTCATGGCCTCACATTCAGGCCCACTAACAGGGGCCCCAGACCCCTCTCCCAAGTTTATTTTCCACTGCTCTCCTCCACTTGGGCCATGCTCCAGTCAAAGCAGATTACTGACTGTCTCTAAATAGGTTCTCAAAAACCTTCAAGTCTTTGAAGTCCCCCTGCCTGGGACTTATTCATTAATTCAACAAGTCCCTATCTTGAACTATCTCCTTTTAAATATCTTATACAGAAAGACCCAATTTAACAGACAACTCATCTATAAGCTCTTGCCCAGTTTCATCAATCCCCTTGGATTTCTCCTTGTTTTAAAATAAACAGCATGCCAGACAGATAGGACCTTCTTGATCCCTCCTCCCTCAGAGGACTGGAGTTCTTGCCATAAGCCTCAGGACAGAACAGGGACAGAACTCTTCCTTCCTCATATGCATCACCCCCATGCTCTGGCACAGAGCCCTGCATATAACATGTGCTCATAAATGATGGATCAATGACAGATACAGTGAATAGGTGAATATAATGCACGCCAGAGTAGAAGAGTCACAATGATCCATATCTCACTATTTTTAAGTAACATAAAAAAAAGTAAATGGAACTCTTTGGGAAGCCCGGAAAAGGAAGTGTTGGAAGAGGGGAAATTTAATGAAGGAGGTAGAACTTAAGACAGTCTCAGAAAGATAAATAATATTTGGCTCAGCAAATGTTAGAGGGGAAAGAATTAAATAGAAAGAAACAGCACCTACAAAAGACATGGAACCATGTGAAAAGAAATGGCATAGTCCAGGTTCAATGAAAAGCAGAGTTCTCTGGTACATGGAATCAATGAATAACGGTCATGGAAGGCAGGGCCAGCAAGATAGGACGGTATCTCAAATGCCATGCGAGGAATTCGAAATCGAGTCTATAGGAGGTGGGAGCAATGGAAAGCTTGGAACAGATAAGAAATGTGGTCATCTCTATACTTTCAGATGATTTCTTATACAATAGAGCAGAACCCCAAGTGGGATGTGCATCAGAATCATCCAGAAAGCTCCAACATTGCTTAACAACTACAGAAAAGTGTGGATAGCTATTTCCCTCTTCATAAAAAAATCATGTTGATGTTTTGTCATTTATGCATTTGAATTTTTAAGAAAAATAACCATACTCTTTTCTTCTTCCCCAGAAATAAACATTTAGTAATCATCCTGTTAGAGAAAGACAAAGCTAGCTAGATAGATAGATAGATATACATATTCATAAAATAATACTGTAAGGAATGGGCTGACCATGCAAGAAATAGACACATAGAGCCTTTTTTTGGGAAAGCTCCCCAGTGAGGTTTTCTGGTCCAACAGAGAGAAAGAGAGGGCCAGAGAAGTCACACCCTAGGTTGGGATTTAGCAATTTCTAAAAGGGTATAGGGAGGGGGAGTGTCTTAGAGGTGGGAAAAGTCCATGTACGGTAAAGGTTTAGAGGGAGAGCAGACTGCTGTGCCATGTAGGGTCTGTGTTGTGTGCAGAGTAGGACTCATGTGCTACATTCGAGTGCAGCACAGGCCTGATGACAGACTAGATCCGGGTTGCATCAGCTGACTGGGGCATGGCATCCAACCCCCACATCCAAGCTGCTCAGGCCTCCGGCCTAACAAATACAACACTGCTTCGTGTCTTAAAATTATATAAAGGACACATTTAGTAAATGTTGTTCTAAATTTGCTTCATTCACTCTGAAGCACTTTTTAAAAGTTCAGATTTTACATCACACGCAGATCTAATTCATCACAATGACTAGGTGGGGATGTCCAGAAATACACAATTTATTAAAGCCCAAGTTCATTTTGATCTGCATTTGGGAGTCACTGGTATAGAGGATGAGCTGGAAAGAAGGGAACATAAAGGTAGGAAGAACAGTAAGCATGCAATAATTCATGCTCGGGGTGGCGAGAGGTCCTGAGCAAGGGCAACAGTGATGGAAACCAAAGGCAGGGGACAGTTCTGAGTCACTGTGAGCATAAAAACAACAGGACTATGTAACTAATTAGATGTTGGCATGAGAGAAAGCTGTAACCAAGAAATGGCCCTAAGGATTTTAACTTGAATGAATTGGAGGCAGTGACACCATTAACAAAAACAGAGAAAACAGGAAGAAAAACAGGCTGGGGGATGAAATTGATTTGCTTTTAGAAGTGTAAAGTGGAGGTTTCAGCAGGGCCTTTGTGTAAATATTTCCAACAAGCATTGTTAAGTGTTGGACTACATCAAGAGAGATGCTCAGGACTCACAGCGGACCTAGGATTCACACTTCCAGTGAACTGCAGCCCTACAGGTGGAAATGCATATGCATGGTCCAGGGGAGAAAGGGCAGCCTCAGGCATGTTCTTGGGGGATGCATATTAGGCAAGAACAGGTGAGAACGTTCTCTCCTAAGTAAGCACAGAAGCATGCATGGTCAGAGTAGGAGAAAGGCAGCTGGGATTAGGAAGCCATAGTGAGGATCAAGGCCATGAATCCACAAGGAGAGAGTTCAAGGTTGAAGAGGAAGACCGGTTCACTCCGTAATTACATTGCTAAACAGAAACATGTGAGATTGGGTGATTTACTAAGGATAAAACTTTATTTGACTCACGATTCTGGTACTGGAAAGTCCAAAGGTGTGGAGCCAGCATCACAGCATGGCAGCAGAAGCAGAAAAGAAGGCAAGTGTGTGCAAAGAGAGCAACCTATGGGCAGCCCCCTTACTTTTACACTTGCACTTACTTTTACACCAGCTGCACTTACAGGAACTAACTCATTTCTGTGAAATCAAGAACTTATTCTCTCCTGCAAGATGGCAGTGATCCAAGCACCACCCACTAGGCCCCACCTCCTTTTAACACCATTACATTGGGGAGGAATTTTCCAACACATGAACCATATCTAAACTGTAGCAAGAACTGAGATAGATCCCTATGTGAGCAACATGGGTTAAAACAAACAGAACAAAACCCTAGAAACAGCATCTGGCAAAGTGGAGCATGAAGTGTTAGACTGAAAACTGGGGGATTAAAAGCTAATTTGGGGGCCAGTAGGTGGCATGGTAGTTTGGGTGCTGGATACTGAGATGGCCAACCATGATTCGAGTCCCAGACTTAGTGACTTGCCTTTTCTCTTCCCCCCCCACCTCCCATCTCTGGTGAGTGTGTGTGCCCTGTAGCATATTAAAAATAATAATAATTAATTAAATATAATAGATAATCCTTTTAAAAACTATTTTTAAAAAGAATCTACGTATGAATTGCCCACTCCCACAGTAGCAGCATCTAACTATAGAACCACATACCTTCTTCCCTTGTCCCCCTTCATACCCAGCCTCGTTCCTCTCCCTGCTAGGAGACTAGACAATTCTCTGGAGAAATGGCAGCATCCCAGAGAAGTACTCATACATACTCAGCATCCATCACCTCCAGGGCTTTCAGCGAAGGACAGCCAAAGACCACCAGAGATTTGAGGAAAACCTCCTACATAAACAAGTGGAGCCAAAACGAACAGATAACCCAAATAATATACAGAACTCAGAAAAATAAGGAATATATGTATGGAAATATATATATAAAATATATGTATATAAAATTAATCAGGAAAATAAAAATGTCATCTAATTCTTGTTTCACAGATCAATTTTTTTTAGAAGGAATAATGAGATTAGGAAAAGATGTTTAGAAGTAAAAAGAAGCAAAAATTCTTTTAAAAAGCAAAAGCAAAAGATGGGGGGGAGGGGCGTCAGAAGATAAAAACAAGGAAGTCTTCCAGAAAGTAGAACAATTTGTGAAGAGGATCAGTTTAGAGTCCCAGATCAGTATGGGAGTCAGACAATAGCTCTAGAAACAACAAAAGGGGAGAACAAGAAAAAAAAAAATGGGCCAGCAGATAGTGTAGTAGTTACATCACTGAACTCCCACATGGCCAACTACAATTCGAGTCCCAGACCTGGTGGCTTCAAACTCACGCCAGACCTGTGTGCGTGCGTGCCCAAGATCCCAGAAGGAAAATGGAAAATGAAGGAGAAGGGATTACAACATGACCATCTCCCCTGGGGGATAATTTCTCACTTTCTCTCTCTCTCTCTCTCTCTCTCTCTCTCTCGCAAATGCATGCACTCTAAGCTAAAAGCCTCCTCCAAAAAAGAAAAATAACGAATGAAATCATTTTTCTCTAAATTTCCAAAACTTAAGTATATGAGTATCTCAGTTGAAAAGGCTCAGATAAGTCTCAATTAAATGAATGGAAAAAAATATGTACTTCTCGGAGCCAGCAGGTGATGTGGTGGTTAAGGGCTCTGGTCTCCCAGATGATCGACCGCAGTTTGAGTCCTGGACTTGGTAGCTTGTCTTCTCACTTTCCCTCTCTCTCGCTCTCATTCTGTTCCTCTCTGGTCAAATTTAAATAAATAAGTAAAGTTAAATAAAATAATTCTTTTTAAAAAAATGTACTTCTCTGGGAAGTTTTAGAACCACAGAGAAAAAGAGAAGATTCTGAAAGTATAGATGGGAAAAAAAATCATAAATAAAAAGATCAGGGACCAAAATGATGTCAGATTTTTCATAGCCACAAATATAGATAATACCTGCCTGCAAAATGCTGAAGGAAAGAAAGCTATTTCAGTCTTTATTCTACCCTCACACTTGAAAGGTAATTTGTCTGATACATCATTAAAGACGCTTAGATACGCAAAGACTCAAGAATTTAGCTTCCTCTTGAAGATGCATAGAAAGAATCAGAGAGTGTGCACCAGCAAAACGAAAGAGTAAGCAAAAGAAAGAGGATGAGTTAACAATGCAGGAAACAAGAGTCCCAGAAGAAAATGAAACAAAACAAAAATGAAACAAAACAAAAAACAACAGGAAAATGCCAGACAACACACAACCGCTCCACAGCAAGCCTAGGGAGAGCCCGTCCGCACTAACAGGAGGACTGAGGGCTCCAGGCTGCCCACAGCAATTCTTACCTGTGCTCAATCAATAACCACTCCGGGTAAAACAAGAAAATACACAAAAAAGAGAGTAGGTGATCACAGAACTTTACTGGGTAGGCAGGGACAAAAGTGCAGAATTACAATAATGTGAAATTACTATTGATTTAACCAAGGTCTGCTGATATAACAAAAAGTCATAGATAACAAACATCTAATTCTGATGAGACAAGAAAGAGAGATCCACGCATGTAATTTAGAAATGTAGAGGTCAATACCAAAAGCAAAAGCCACACCAATAGAGGGAACAGGTCTCTATAGAGCCAAGTGAGGGACGGAACTCATTAGGGTCTTACATAAGCTCTTTAGAGGCTGCATAAAGAAAGAGATGGGAAGGCCTGACACAGAAAAGCTTCGAGGTTAGAGTGATATGAAGGCACGTTCAGGGCATTCTTCTGTAATAGGAATGGGGAACGTTACCTCAGGGAGTGAAGCAAATGGGGAGAAGGAGGTTTGAGAGAAGAATTTGAAGAACCCACTTTTATGATCCATATGATACATTCTGCCTCCTCAGGTGGAAGACTTCCCTGACCGCAGAGTACAAATTCCTCAAAGGCAAGTACTTCCTTGGTAGCTTCTATAAAGATTCAAAATGAATAGTTATTTTTTAAATGTAAGCTGAGTGTTTGAAAAAGCAACTAAGGTGAATAGGGCCAGCAATTACCATGCAGACACAGTACACAAGTGTGTCCATATGTGGGTGGATGTGGGTGTGTATTTATGCGTGTTGGGCTGACTGCAGAAGGCTAATTTAGACTCAGTAAACTAAGAATGAGAAAACCAGTATATTGAAGTCACACACAAATTTAATTCTCTTGGAAATATTTTCCACATCTGAGCATTATGGTATTGGCTTTGTTTTTACTTATGAAGTGGAGAAACCGGACACGTGATTTTTCACATTGCTTCTAGGTCTTGGGTCATGCCTGTTTATCTCTGATTGCCTGAGATGTTTTTCCTTCTCCCTCCCCTGTCAATTTCCTACATATCCTTCAAGTCAGTTTCAACCACTTCCTCACAGATTCTTTCATGTGCCCTCCCCTTTAGCCTCCTCACTACAGCACTTATCACTGTTTCAAAGGGTACATTTGGTTTGGTAATACAGGTATTACCAGACTCATATAATAACACCACATGTCAGGAGACTACAGTGAGAGAAAGAGACAAAGAGACAGGCCAAGACTATGTAAGCCTAGATATTCTAAGAAGATTCAGAGTTATTGCCGGATTTGCAAAATGCCCATGACTCAAAAAAGAGGAAAGAGCCTTGAAACATCCCCTCTTCCTTCCAACATTTTATCATTTTCAAAGTGCTTTGCCCTCTACTCCTCCCACATCTGTAGTTTGGCAAAGATCTGAATTGCATTCTTTAATTTCTTTTTAGTCACTCCTTCCAGCCCTTAATCACTTTTAGGGCTCTTTTCTAAACGCCTCCAATTTGTCCAAATCCAACAGCGAAGTCCCAGATTTCTTTTCTCTGGGAAAATGTAACACAGTTTAAAATTATTAAAGCAAAGGTTCACCTAAAAACTTCGAGAAAGAATATCCAAGATTTGACATTTACATGCAGCTGCTCCATTCAGAAAAGTGAATACAGAGCACTCCGGGGATGGGAGGCACTTCAGTCTTGCAGAGATAGTCCACTATTTCCTGTGCAATGAAATAGCAAAAGCAAAGGGTGGGTAAAAGACTGGTCCTGCAAAGGGTCGGTTTTAAGACTGGTCCTGCAGCCAGCTTAAAAATCCTCAAGACAAGAAGAACCAAAACCACCCCATAGCTCAGAACATACAACTACAACCATCTCTACCTACGTGCGCGCGCACGCACACACACACACACACACACACACACACACACAAATTCACTCATCTGCATAAATTTGTAATCAGCCAACTCTGCCCTACCCAATTCCAAAGCTTCTTATAGTCACACTAAAGCATCAGACAATTTGCTCTGACTGGAGGTAATCACAATACATAAATAAATTCCTGTCAAACAAGAATTCATTTAAATTCCTCTCAGAGCTTTTCAAGAGGCAGAAAAGCCTGCCCTTCAGAGATACCTTCTCCTGGGTTAATGACTTGGATTATTCTGTTTATCACAAGCTAAAGGTAACTTGGTTGTTGGATTGATAATAGCTCTTTCTCGAATTGCTTCTCTGTGGGGTTTCTGCTTTGTTTTTTGTTTTGCTTTGAACGTCAAAAGTTTTGGACACGCAGCTATCCTCGAACCTCCTTGAAGCAGACTAGATATTGGGACCTTGGGCCTGGTAAAGCTCAAAGTGAATTTGAGTCAATGTCCTGGGGGAACTTGGGTTATGCTCTTCCCTCTTGGAGTCTCAGCACAGGAGTACAGGACAAGCCTTTCTCCTGACCACCATCCAGCCATGCCCCTGGTGGGATGAGGACTCAGAAAAGGTGTGTTTTCTCAATTCAATTCTAGAACTTTCCATGTGGGCACTTCAAGTTTTTTGTCTTGACAATGTTGCTAGGAAATGAAAAATAATAACCTAGAAAAAGACCTATAATATATGAAAAATGTTCCAGTCGGTAAGGAGGAAGTTCTCCTAACTCTAAACTACCAGCCTCCAAGTCTCTAATGTCTATTGTTTGTCCCACGGAGATTGTTTATTTGTCCTTCCACATGTGCATCCACCTGATTCACTAGATTCTCCCATAGTTGTTGTTTCTTCATATGTCTTTAGGGCTGTTAATATTTGGGGTTTTCCAGAAATGGCTCCAATAGCCCTAAGTCTGTATAACTGTCTAAAGATGAGTGTTTTCAGTAACAGGGATCCTCCCACCTGGGCCTTCCAAATAATCTTTCACCTGATTACAACACTTCTCTACTTACATTCCTCCAAAAGATTTCTATTGCCCCTTAAAGAAATGTAAGACTCCATTAATTCTGCCTGGCATGGCCAGCCCCTTCTCCTCACCTCTTATTCTGCTATACTCACAAATTCTCTATCAGCTATGGCCATACTGGTCTTCCTGCTGCGATTCATACATGTCACGTTCCATCCTAGCACAGAGCCTCTGGATAAGGTGCACTCTGATGTAGAGTGTCTTCCCTCCCATTCTCTTGCTCTTTGCTCTTACACGTCCCACCTATCTGAGTTCATGAGCCACTGTGGCCAAAAAGCATTCCCTGAGCTCTCTGTGTTTGCACCCAATAAAGGCTACCATAGCACAGTATCCCTTCTGTTCTTCAGTGGGCACTTCACATAGCCCAATTTTACAGTTGCTAGCATGATTACATCATTAATACCTACCTTTTGCATTGACTTTTAAGCTCTGTGAGGGAAGGGCCCATATCTGTTTTTGTTTGCCCATTGTATTGGCAGAGTATTAATGTAGTTGGATGCACAGATGGAAGGGTGAACACACACTCTCCCTTCCAGAGTCTGCACACCCGATTCCCTCATGTTTTTACCTGGTCTGTGTCTCCTCTGCCCAGGAAGTACTGTCCCACCTTGTCATTGTTGTTTCTTCAGACATCTGCCTCCCCTATCGCTAGGAACAAATCTTACAGTTATTCTGTTTCCTTAAAGCACTTCCATTATTTTTCATTCGTTTATTTTAACAGAGAGATGTTTGCTATAGGGTGCATGTGTTCACCAGAGAGACAGACAGAAAGTGAGAAATCACCCCCCAGGCAGTATGGCTACACTGCAATCCCTTCTCCTCCATTATCCTCTTGGGATTCTGGGCACACATGCACACATGCCCAGAGTGAGTTTTAAGATGCCAGGTCTGTGACTCAAACCACAGCCAACTACTTGGGAGTCCAGCAACATAACTACTATGCTATCTGCTGCTCCCTATTTCTCTTTCATTTGACTAGAGTCCCCACTTTCACTGGGTCACCCCTATACTTCTGGAATGACTAGCACACCACAGAGCTTGCTGAGCCGTCCCTGAGAGTGCAGAGGATGCCAACCAGAAGTGAAGTGGCACTAGTGCCCCACAGAATAAAGCTCTACCCATGAGAAAAGGGAGACAAGAGGAAGGCTAGTAGATAAACCTACTTCCTTTCTCTCTAATGGGCCATTTCAAGGTGTGGCCCCTCCTGTGACTCTCGTACAGAAGTGCTGAGCCAAATACAGCACCTATTGAGAGGTAGAAGTGGGACAGATGTGGTTCCTCACAGCTTGCAGAGAGCACTGATCACCACAGAAAAGCATCATGATGCATGGCATCTATCTTCCCTTGTCCTGTTTCTCTTTTCCATCGCCCTCACCATCCTGGGCAAGTATCTTCCAAATAAACTGTGAATACCTTGTTATTTCTCTCAGGTCCTGTTCTCTTCATTGTCCAGTTGGATATCCTCTGATATCCCTTCATCCCATCAAGATAGTTACATAACTGGAGCCCAAGTACACAGTACTTTGAGAAGAGCTTCTTCCTAACTATCCATTGAATTAATGAAAGTCTTTACAGCTTGGCCTCAGATACCAGAGGGAATTGACAATCTCTCTGCTTAAACTTTTACTAGTCAGAACCTACTATCAGTAGTACTAATTTTAATTTTGAAACACCCACTTTAAACTACGCAGTTTTCAAATGATGACCTCTTTGAGAATCTATCAAAAGCCATGGACTGTCTTACTTCGCCTTCCAGAAAAAAATGTCATGCATCTGTTCACTTCCAGTTAGAAGGTTTTCAGGACCCCCGAAACTCCACCATAGATTTCATGTTAAGAAACATCACTTTAGGAAAACAGATGGACAATGACAATCAATGGACAGTGACAAACAGAGCAGCTAAAACCAGATTTTAAAAGGAATAGTAGAAAGAACAACTGAATCTAAAAAGAGTCAAAATCTAGAATGGAGAACATGAAAGCTGGTGTATTTGAAGGGTATATTTAGTGGCAGAGGAATGAGATATTTGTTCCTAATGTATCTCTTCTTTTTAAAAAAAATTATTTATTTTTAATTTATTCATTAATTTATTTTTTAATTTGACCAGAGAGAGAGAGAGAAAGTAGGAAAGCAAGCCACCAGGTTCAGGACTTGAACCACGGTCAGACATGTGGGAGTGTCCAGCACCTTAACCACTATGCCACCTGCTTGCTGGTCCCCCTAATGTATCTTCTGGAAGTGGCTTTTCTGAGTTCCTCAGTTAGATATGGCTGTCCCTTCTCTTTGTTCTGACAGCCCTCTGAGCATGCTGTGGTTCTAACAACAACAGCAACAAAATACTACTTTTTATCTAAAGGGGTTCTGCCCCGGCCAAAAGTGCCCCCCAAAGAAATAGTGCCAGGAGACCCCATGCCCACCTCTGTTTCCTCTGAGTCAGGAAGATCATTCTTAGCCCATGGGCCATACACAAAGAGGTGACAGGCCAGCTTTGCCCTCAGGCCATAGTTTGCTGTCCCTTGAACCAGACTGTGGCCGCTCATAAATCAGAACTTCCCCTTTCACATGCATGAGCTCCTCCAAGGCAGAAGTCACACCCTGGGGTCCCAGTTCGAACACACTGCACAGTCGAAGCTTCGTGTATGTGTCAAATGAAAGAATATGGCTCACCTTTCAAGACTGAGCTCAAATGACACCTCCACGAAGGCTTCCCCAGTTTGAAACGACCTCACTCATCTGGCAATGCCTGCTGACCACTCCCAGGCACCCAGTCATGCACTGCATGGTACCGATCCATGACTAGTACGACCTACAATGAGGTAAGACGGGACACTCAGAGCATTCCTTCATCAGTTTGCAGGTTGGTTTTACAGTTTCTAATGTGAAACATAAAATAACCACTTACTATGTATTTCCATGAGCCAGCTTTTTAAAAGTAATATCGAGAGTGGGGATGATGCCAAGAAATCTGTTAAATATTCTAGCACAGCTGTTCACATCTTAGCATTTAATTAGTTATAATTGCAATTTAAAAAACAATTAAACTCTGTGGGGGTTATTTACTGCATCTCGTGATGATATGTCTTTGTGCTCCTCAAAAGAGACAACTGGAAGGAGAGATCTGGGTCTAGAACTTCTGAGACTCAACAGACAAATTACTGCCATCCACAGCTAATTTCCTAATTTTCTTTTGAGGTGAAAATGGGATAATTTTTTTTTTGCATCATTTTGCTATGTCAGAGCACATATTTCTATTTTTTTTTAATGATGTAGCTAAAACTTGGTCATATAGACCTGTGGCTTTCAGTCATGTCTTAGTCTGTTACTACATTACTAACAAAAATATCCAAGCTTAAGTGATTTTATAAAAAGATAAAACTCATGATTCTGGTGGCTGGCACGTCTAAAGTCCGGGCCTACTGCGTGGTCATCAGAAGCACAGAGGCAGGTACATACAATGGGGGAGAGGTCCTGATCGATCTTTCATTTTTATAACACCAGTTCTCATGAGCACTAACCTCTTCTCACCAGAGCGCGAACTCATTGGGTGTCACAAGACATCACTAATCTTTTCTAAGACTGTTGCCTCCATGATGCAATCACCATGAACCAATCCCCCAGTGTCTTACCCTTGAGACACCATGAAAGAACTAAGTTTTCACTCAGTAACTTTGCAGTAAAGACAGTACAATCAAACCTCAACACATGAATTTCTGAGGGACATATTTAAATCATAGCAACTCACATTCTCAGTCCAGGAGGGCCAAGAAAAACTATAATTTCTCATTGAATTTCCTTATGCAGATCATAAACTCATGGGCACTAACAGTCCTAAAAACAAGTTGAAGCCACAATTTACATACCATAGCCAACAAGTCAGAAAGGAAAAGGAAAAGATAATTAAAGTGTACTAATGTTCTTATATAATGGAAAACAACAGATTAACTTAAACTTTGCTGAAAAAAATAAATATATTTACGAATATAAATAAACAAAGGGTAATCCGTAGTGTAATGTGTTATCTTAGATAAGATCCTGGGACAGGTAAAGATGGGGGGAGGACTAAGAAAATCTGAATAAACTTGGATGTTTGTAAATAATAATGTCTCATTACTAACTCACGAAGGTGACAAATCTATCATGTTAATGTAAGATGTTAATAACAGCAGACAGTAGATGAGGGCCATACGGACACTTTCTATTTTTTCAACTTTTCTATAAATCTATAGCTGTTTTTTGGGGAGAGATTTTTGCTATAGGGCATGTGTGCTTGCCAGAGAGAGAGAGACAAAGAGGGAGAAAGTGAGAAACCATCCCCAGGGGAGAGAGCCATGCCACAGTCCCTTCTCCTCCATTCTCCTCTTAGGATTTTGAGGCAGGCATGCATCCACATGTGCCCAGTATAAATTTCAAACCTCCAAGTCCAGGAGTCCATCTAGGAGTCTAGTGCCTTAACCACTATACCACCTGCTGGCCCCAATCTATAGCTATTTTAAAGTAAAAATCTTATTAATTTTTAAAAAATAAGTATAGTCCAGAAATAATATAATTAAGATCAGTAGCTTATAGTCAGGTAAAGAGGGAAAAGTTAAATGTTTTAGAAACTGTGAAACCAGACAAGGACACAGCAATAACACAAGGCTCTGAGAAACTGATCCACATGGGAAAGGTTCCTGTCTACACTGAGAGAACTCCCTCGCCATGCTGAGCACACACATTACCATGGTCCAGGTCGGGGAGTACTGAGGGCAGATTATGGCATGAGGACCCTGGTGAGGATGCCCACCTCTCTTGTTCTCTCCTCTTGCTGTCTTATTCACGGAACAAGGAAAGAAACAGACTTTTAAAAAGTTGGCAGAGGGGTAGCTCCCAAAAAAATCAAGAAATAAGAAATCAAGAAATCACAAAACAAAGTAGTAAATATAAGAGTTGAGTTTGAAGGCCCCAGTATCTGTTTCTCTAATACGCGGTTGCCAGCGTCTAACTCCCCTCTCATTCCTAACTTTTTTCATTTATATTCCAGGTAGATTATTAGTGATCTGTGATTCAATTAACTAGCAAATATAAATGGAACCCCTAAGTAATTGCTATGAGACCTCATTCCTGGAAAAAACAAGGTGGTGACTGCTTCTCAGGACCTTCATCGGCTGTGCCTCACCGTGAGACTGCAGGACCGTAGACTGGAGCTCTTCATCAGTGGTGCCTCACCAGGAGACTGCAGGACTCGTAGACTGGAGCTCTACGGTGCACGTCCTCAGGGAATCTCCAGCAGCTAATCTGGACCCTGGCTGCATTAGGAAATCATCTGGGGAGCACTTAATAAATCCCAACACCCGAGCCACATCTGCAGAGGTGCTAATTTAACTGGCCTTGAGTGGGGGTCAACACACCTGTATTTTTAAAAGCTGCCTGGGAGGGCCCAGCAGATGGCGTAATAGTTACATCGCTGGACTCCCATGTAGTAGACCATGATTTGAGTCCCAGACCCAGTAACTTGAAACTCTCACCAGGCATGTATGTGTGTGTGTGTGCCCAAGATCCCAAGAGGAGAATGAAGGAGAAGGGATTGCAGCGTGGCCATTCCCCCTGGCAGGTGATTTCTTGCTTTCTGTCTGCCTGCCTTTCTCTGTCTCTCTGGCAAGTGCACGCACCTTACAGAAAAAATAAAAAAGCTGACTGGGAGATTCTAATATACAAGTAGAGTGGAGTACACAGCTGTCTGTAAGGTGATCTATAGGGGACCAAGTCAGGATGTTAAGAAAGTAGGTAGGCCAGCAGGTGGTGTGGTGGTTAAGGTGATGGATCCCACATGGCCAACCTTGTGGTTCGAATCCTGGATCTGGAATTATGAGAAACAGGCCAGGTGTATATGTATACATGCCCAAAATCCCCAGAAGAGAATGGAGAATGGATTGTGGCATGGCCATCCCCTCTAGGGAATTATTTCTCTCTGTCTCTCTTCAGCAAGCACACATGCTCTATAGCAAAAAATAAAATAATAGTAATAAAAAAAGGAAACAGTTCATTATTACAACAGTTCAGGTGTGAGAATTCCAAATCAGTTCTATTTTTGTCTCCCTCCAGCAGCTACTCATTTCGTTGTGCAGACAAGGTTGGAGTTTTGCAGGTGTGTACTCCCAGGGATATCCATGCCAGCAAAGCACCAGCAGTTAGGAAGAAGAAAGGAAGGATTTCTGTACAGTTTTTTGAAGGAGCATGGCTCTGCCCACACCTTGATTTTAGGCTTTTAGCCTCCAAAACTATGAGATCATAAATTTCTGTTGTTCTCAGCCACCCAGATTTTAGGACTTTGCTATAGCCTTAGAAACTAATCTAGCTTCTAATTAGGTACAGGAGGACAAGAAGGAATAAATGAAAACTTGATAATCCAATAGAAGGCAGAGAACATTTATTTGATAACAAAAAGAGTTTATATTACAAATACAAAATACATGGTAGAAGTACATTCAAATATATCAATAATTCAAAAACTATGAGCATATTAAATTCATCTATTAGAATAAAAAGTGCTGATAGGTTTACAGACTGATTCACTGGTTCATGATTTTCAGCAACATTTCTAGAACAACAGAACAAAATGATGCAAAGTATATAAAGAATAAAGAAAAGGAAAAAGGTGTACCAAACACTGTTGTGAATAAAAAGCTGGTATAGCGATATTAGTACAGAGAAAAAAAGGAATAATTTATTCTGACAGTGTGCCAATAAAGAATAACTATGATATCCTTAAACAACGAAAGCTAGAAAATGTAACAGAAAAACCAACACAATAAGGACAAATGGAAAAACCCACAGTCAGAGTGGGAGATGTTATCTTCTAAGAGAAGTGGTCTGAGAAAAGATGCAGATAAAAATCAGTGGGGCTCCGACACTGTGAACCTGACCAGCAAGATTAGTCTGAAAATATGTATAAAACCCTACTACACATGAACGAAATCCATATCCTTTGTTTTTAAGCACACAAGAATATTTCTAAAATTAATTTCCAAAATTAACTTAGAAAGCACTAGCTTTCTAAGAAGTCCCAACAAACTTGAAAGAATCTTGGTCATGCAGACAGCATTCCTTGACCAAACTATGCAAGGACTTCAAAAAAGTCCATAGACTATGGAATTAACACACAAGTTTATGGTGTACAGAAAAACTTGAAATCCATGCAGAGTTTTCTCATAATACATATCTTCCATGAACTTTCTGTAGACTCTGCACACAATATTGTTAATCTCTGAATTCATTCTGAGAAAAATGCAAATTAAACTGCACTGAAATACCATTTTTCAATTACACTGCAAATACAAAAGAATGACAGCATACTACGCTGGTGAGGGTTTGAGAAAATGGGACTCTTGGCCATGGTGGGGATGTAAATTGATATCATTTGGCAATAACTATCAGACTTTTTATTACGCATTTCCCCTCAGTCTCCAGTCCATTTCTATGAATTTTTCCCACAGACACACAAATGTGCAGAAAGAATATACGAGGATGTCCATTATTATTTTTTATAGCATTAATTGTTACAACAAAAGATAGAAAAACCGTAATGTCCATCAATGTGGGCATCATTACATTGTGCTCTTCCCTTATGACGGGTACGAACAGGCATGAGGTAAAGTCCATGTTTACTCTTAAGAAATAACTCCAGAGTCAGCAAGATGCTGGATAATGTGGGCAGTCACAATCTTCCTTTTTTATAGAGAGAGGTGTTTACATTCCACAACCATACCCCAGAATCTGCTCGCAGTAGTTGCTTCTGGAAAGAAATACTGGGGACAGGAGAGATCTACTTTCACTATCTTTTTGTAATATTTGCATCTTTACTATGTTCACATTTTACTATTCAGATAATTAACAGGCAAAAACCTTTAGTCATTTTACTTATGCACTTAAGATCCAACATCTTAAGAAAGTCTAATAAACTTACTGAAGAAATCCCAGATTCCTTTGCACATTCCCTTGAAATTCCTGTATTGATGAAGTGTCAGGGCTAACGTGTCTGTGCAGTTAAACTGGCAAACGTGTTTCACAAGGTTTTCAAGAGGTTCATTATCTGACCGGTACATGGAAAGATGTTCAGTCAGAAACTGGAGTAGGAACGGTACGAAGGGGAGATGCTTCCTCTGATGACAAAACAATTGGACAAACCCCGGCCACCTCTCTGATCACTCTCCTTTCCCTACTCCACATGGACACACCAAGCATATTCTGGTCCCGCCTCAGGACATTTGCACTTGATTTCTGTTTTCTGGAATCCACCCTACTCCAGACAGTCACAGGCTTTCTCTCTGGAATCACTGAGCTCTCTACCCATATGTCACTGGTCAGAAAAAGCCTCCCTTGATCAGCTTCTCTAAAACAGCACTACCTTCCTGGCCTCTCTCCTGTCTCCTTAACTCTGCTTTCTTTCTTTCTCACCACTTACCACTACCTGATATGATGTCTCCTGCCTATTTAGTGGCCTCCCACATGAGGAGGTAAGTCCCATGACAGTGGGGACTTTGTTTACTGCTATCCACCAGTGCTCAGTAACACACAGTGGACACTACATAAATATTTATCACCATAAACGAAAAAAATTGCAAAGAGGAAATCAATAGCATAGTTTTCTTTGTGTTCACTAACCCTTTCTGAAGTGTTTACTTTTGCAAGCAGCAGCTTTCTCTGATCTTTGATCCCTAGCTCATAATCAAAGATAGGGCAAATGAAGAAAAGTTCTTTCTGGAGAAAGACTAGGCTCAAGGACAGAGCATGAACTTGTGCTAAGGTGCTAAATTTGGTTGAAACTTGCCAGGCTAACAGGTTACTGGTTCAGAAATGGCATTTATTTTCTTGGTCAATCAATTGTAAAAGTGAGAGAAGGGGGTCAGCAGGTGGTATAGTGGTTATAGTGCTGGACTCCCACATGGGTGACTGTGGTTTGAGTCCTGGACCCAGCCACTTGAGGCTCATGCCAGGCACATGTGTGTGTAACCAAAATCCCAGAGGAAGAATGGAGGAGAAAGGACTGTGGCATGGCCATTTCTCCTAGGGGGTGATTTCTCATTTTCTTTCTCTTCGTCTTTCTCTGTGTCTTCAGCAAGTGCATTCACCCTATAGCAAAATAGCAAAAATCTCTCTTTAAAAAAAAGAAGTGAGGAGAAATTTCTTCCAGACAGTATGAGGGATAAAGCATCAATACTATAACAGTATTTTAAAAGCAAGGATGAGTTTAAAGAATTTATTTCCAGCTAAGAGATTTGGGTTGGGGGTGTTTGACCCTCACTGTCCAGCAGGTGTGAGGTCCTCACCTCAGGTAAGTGCCTGAGATCAAGGATCAGTTACCGGTGCCCTCGGTGGACACCCTGGTCCCAATCAAATCAGCTCTCTCTGGGACTTCTCCCCCTTATCATCTCTGGGTTCACTTACCAGAGATATGGCACTAAACTCTGTCAGAGAATCCCAGGGTTAGAAAGAAGTTTTATGGCTCTGCCACTCCCACACAATGTTGCACCGAAGACACCCCTTCCGTGACACTGGTTCTGTAAGGGAGTCTCAATCCTGCTAAGCTTTGAGCCACAGGTTACCCCAGCCCTGGTCCATAGAGAACAGGTATGAGGTCAAATGCCCCGCACAGCCCTCCACATGGCCCCCATGCATCCCCCACATGGATCCCACATAGCCTGCAGCCCAGGAAACACACAACCACCAAGCCAATCCCTGCCATGGCCACACGGCCCTCTGAGAGTAGGTTACACAACTTCTGTGATTAGCACAGAGCCTGGTATAGACCAATACGCCATTTCTGGAATCCAATTCCAATAAAAGAAACAACTGCCTATTATTAAAAGACCAAAGAGAGGGATCAGCAGGTGGCATGGTGGTTAAGGCACTGGAATTCCCACATGTCTGACCACAGTTTGAGTCCCGGACCTGGTGGCTTACTCTCTCCTCTCTCTCTTTGTCTTTCTCTAGCAAAACTCAGATAAAATAATAATAATAAATTAAATAAATAATAAATTTTTTTGGAGAGGTTTTTGCTATAGGATGTGTACGCTCGCCAGACAGACAGAGAGAGAGACAGAGAGATAAAAAGCAAAAAATCATCCCCCCGGGGGGATAGTCACGCCGCAATCCCTTCTCCTCCATTCTCCTCTCAGGATCTTGGGCACGCACGCACACGCGCCCGGCGTGAGTTTTAAGCCAGCGGGTCCGGGACACGAACCACGGTCGACTACATGGGAGTCCAGCGACATAGCCATTACGCTAACTGCTGGTTCCCAAAAAATTTATATTGCTGCAATTTCTGATCTTCTGCTACTTAAACTTGCCCAATTATCATAACTCATTGCTTGTTACATTTTTTAAAAATAATTTTATTTTATTTATTTTAATTTGACCAGAGAAGGATGGAGAGAGGGAGAGAGAGAGCCACCAAGTTCAGGACTTGAACTGCAGTCAGCCATGTGGGAGTCCAGCATTCCCAATCACCACGCCACCTGCCAGTCCCACCTCCCCCCTCCACTTTTTTTAAAGAATTATTTTATTTAACTTTATTTATTTTAATTTGACCAGAGAAGGATGGGGAGAGAGAGAGCGAACAAGACTTGTTACATTTTAAACAGAGCAGAGAATGAGAAAACGATTGCCTTTTCCAGCATCTGTTCCC
This sequence comes from Tupaia belangeri chinensis, assembly GCF_000334495.1. NCBI lineage: Eukaryota > Metazoa > Chordata > Mammalia > Scandentia > Tupaiidae > Tupaia > Tupaia belangeri. The sequence goes on from NW_006160061.1 coordinate 5,240,733, forward strand.
ACTGACCTGGGGTTGCTTCCAAAGTGTATGCTTACAACATGGACCTAAAATTATTAAGTGCTCCAGTGACATTATTACAAGAGGGGGCAGGAAGAGTGTCAACCTAATGAGGCGGCAGAATATATCTGATGGTCTCCATCTGAAGATAGGCACAGGCCAGGCAGTGTGCTAATCAAGTCACCAAAGGCCCCTCACCCTAGGACAACAGCAGCCTTTGTCCTCACCTGAAGGAAAGTGAGTCGCCTCCTTTCTAGTGCTAATGAGGTTAGTGGAGAACCGGTCATGGCCACGGGAAAGGCTGAGCAGCTCTCCCCTTCCTGGGCAGGCGTCCAAAGCAAGAGGCTTGAGGAGACAATGAACCATTCCTTCTCAAGTCAGATCTCGAATTGCTTTGCTCAAACCACTTTACTAGAAGGCTGACACCATGTCCTTGAGTTTGGAATTGGTGGCATTTTTTTATAGTGCTTGATACATAATGGGCCTCCGTGGACATTTATTGACTAAATGAATGAATGAATGTGTTGTTAAGATTTACATTTGTTTCTGAACTTCCTGGTAACCAAAGCAAAAAGAGGAATATATAGCTTGCATAGTTGATATGTACATAAAAGAGAAGACAGCACTGGGTGATATGGTGCTGTTAACACTGTTGGGGAGAAAGTTGAACACAGGTTTCTGTGCATTCTTAAAATCTGGTACTAAGTATGCATGCTAGTAACCTGTTGGCCATACATGAATTTTCCCATCTACACTTGCTTACGTGGCAAAGGTCAAGGTCAGTGGCTTCTCTGCATCCTTAACGGCCAACATAAACATGCTACAGGGACCCATTCACTCATTCATGTATTTGTAGTACATAAATGTTGTTTATGAAATAAAAAAGTGGAGACACTCTAAATGTCTATTCATAGAAATTCAATTAAATAAAGCATGACATGGGGCTAGATGGTGCTGCACCAGTAATACAATACAAGTCTGAGACACATGGGAAGGTTCCAGGTTTGCATCCTGAAACCACCCTAAACATACTAGGGGTGCAAGGGCCCATTATCCAGGGCTTGCTGAAATTGATTGCTGTGTGAGGACCCTGTTGGAGTGCCTATCTTTCTCTTTCTGCCCCTCACTCACAGAATAAAGAACATTTTTTTTAAAGGACTATAAAAGACTATAAAGACTAACTATTCTTACACACATAGATATTTACTGAGCATCCGCTATGCTGAGCTTGTTTCAAGGCACCTGAGTTACATCACACAAAATATACAAAAATCCCTGCTCTTGTTGAGTTTATATTCCAGAAATATTGTTTTTAAATAAATTTTAATTGGCAAATCACAAAATGGCTACATATTTTTGAAACAGAGACATACATGTATTTGAGAGACATATATTTTCCTACGTAAGGATAATGCTAGATGTATCCTGAAATGAACCGCTTGCAATAGCTCTGATACCCGTGTGGCTCCTTTGTTTGCAAATGAGAAGCCACTGGAGGACTTGAAAAACAGCCTGAGCTTTGCGACATACTTAGTGGGTTCAATCTGAGTTTGATACACACACACACACAAACTGTATGATCTTAACGATTTACTTAACCTTGCTAACCCACCTTTCCCCCTTGGACTCACAGGATTACCATGACTTCAAGGGGGAAAATATCTAAAACTCTTTATAAAATGCCTGGAAAATAGCAAATGCTCAACAAATATCTGTTCTCTTTCCTCTCTCCTTAAAGCACCAAACCACTCAGAGCTTTTCTCGACTAATTTATTATCCAATTGGAAAGAAAATGCATCCATCAAAACCATTTAAAGAAAAGATCCTTTCTGCTGGATCAAAGGATTTTTAATTTTCCTCTCTCTCCTTTCTTTCAGCCAATACACACACAGCCAAAATCAATCATCTTTCCTCAGCAAGTCCATCTCTGTACTTCTTAGCACTCTCCCTGCTTCACAGATGCCACGTAAGAAAATATTTTTAATTAATCAGATATTCATTAGCTTATTCTCACCTATATTCTCACCTGTATTTACATTTGTCTTCACAGAATAATTATTTTCTTATAAAGTTCATAACTCAGCAAGAGCAAACATTTCTAGAGAGTCTGCAGGAGCCATGCCCTGCTAAGGCATGCTACATGTTCTAAATCGACGGCAACAACCCCACCTTTTTTTTTCCCACATTCTCCCCTAATTCACACACTTCACTTAATGCATCAGTCTATAGCACAATAAAATCTTTCACTAGAATATCCACTAGGCAGGTGTAATACAAAAGCAGAAATCCAGTGGTATAAGATAAAAGGGCTCATGGACCCACCACCATTTGGAAAGAGATGCTCTAACAATGAATCTGCTAGAAGCTAACGAAGACCCATAATCTCTAAATGCTGGGGGTGGCCTCTAGCTATAAGGGTCTACCAAAAGCCATGTTAATTCTTTCATTTAGTCAGGAGCCATGGTAGCATAAGAAGTATTGAACCTAAGACTTCTTATGAAACTTACTGCCTTTATAACATATTTCATCAGAAAAATACTTACAGGAACTCAGCACCAAATGGAAAAAAAAGTAATAATTTCTGAATTCATGCTCTGTTTAGACTTACATGCATATAAAAACAGTGAAAGCTATATATTTTTCTTTTTGCTTTTCTTTTTTGCCAGGAAGTTCAGAATCAAACATCCATTTTAATAACTCCTTCATTCATCTATTCAACAAACACCCATGGAGCCCCTAACACATGTCAGGCATCTTGCAAAATGCTCCAGGACACACTGTCAGCCTTCCAGAAGGCCAGGAAAGAAACTGCATTAACAGAGAGCCATTCTACAACTGAGTTGTAGCCATTCCTACAACTGGTCTTAAGACATAAAAACAAAAAATAAAAATCAACTTATTTAATATGAATGTGCTACTGAAGGAAAAAACGTAGAATTAAAAAAAAAAATCACACTCCTCAATGTACTACTTCACCAAGCAGTAGAAATATGTGATAATTTGGGGGAAGTAAATCTGCTCTGAAAGCTCTCAAGAAGGGTACCTCACCCAACCTGGGGTTGGAAGGGATGGCAAGGAGAATCTCGGAGGGTATCCTCTTAAAGTGACATACGATATTAGCTCCAGTTCTTGGTAAACTATCTCTCATTAGATGTCTGGTGTATTTCTCCCTCTCTCTCTCTCTCTTTTTTTTTTTTTTAATGTCATTACGCCAGAAGGTACATACATGACAGAGATGGACAGAGATAAAAAGAGGGAAGAAAGAGGAGAGGAGGGAGAAGAGAGAATGACACCCCCCACACACAATGGGCTCTGGTCACATCACAACCTTTCTTTTCCTCCATTTTTCCATCCTATCAAGATCCTGGGTAGGGACCAGCAGTTAGCATAATGGCTATGTCGCTGGACTCCCATGTAGTCGACCGCAGTTCGAGTCCCAGACCCGGTGGCTTAAATTCACGCTGGGCGCGCGTGTGTGCATGCCCAAGATCCCAAGAGGAGAATGAGGAGAAGGGATTGTGGCATGGCCATCCCCCCTGAGGGGTGATTTCTCGCTTTCTGTCTCTCTGTCTCTCTCTGTCTGTCTGGTGAGCACACACGCCCTATAGCAAAAACCTCTCCAAACAAACAAACAAACAAAAAAGATCCTGGGTAGATGCATATGTACCTGGTATGTAAGCCACTGGTGCCAGGGCTTAAACCCTGGTCAGCTATGAGGGATCTAACATCCTTTGCACAACACCTAATCGCTGCACTGTGGGGCCAATCTGGATGTCCATTTCTGTCTTTTCTTTTCAAAAGCTACCTTTTATTTTATTTTATTTTTTTACATTCAATCACTGTATAACATTAGAACATACAAAATGAATTTTCTCAGCATGAATATACTGTATATTAGTCCAGATATTACCATACACATTATCAACAGAAAATTTTCAAGTTTTAGTCCCATAAATGTTTTACTTTTTTCTTTTTCCCCTTGATTCCCTCCCTCTGACTCTCCCCTATTTTCCACTCTCCTCCCACATTGTCTCCAGTACCCACAGATATTCTCCCTGCTTTTATATGTTCCAATCTTCTGGTTTCTGCCAAAGAGTACAGACATTTGGTATATATTGAGTGGGGACATACAAGGCCTCTCTTTCATAGTCTAACTTGCTTCTCTTAGCAATAAATATCTCATATTTGTCCACTTTCTATCAAATATTCACTGTTTTGTTTTTATGACTGAGTAGTATTCCATAGTGCAGAGCCACACTTTTTCAATTCATTCTCTCGTTTGTGGACATGTGGGTTGGTTCTATGTCTTAGCAATTGTGAATAATGTTGCAATAAACATGGATATGCAAGTGTTTTTCTGACTAAGTATATTCCTATTTTTTGCATAGATACCCAGGAGTGAAATTGCTGGATTATATGGTAGCTCTACTTGTAGGTCTTTGAACAACTTCTATATTGCTCTACACAGTGTACTAATTTATGTTCCCACTAACAGTGTAGGAGAGTTTGAGTTTCACCACAAACTTGCCAGCATTCATCAATTCATCATTCTTTGTTTTTGTTTTATAAGAGAGAGAGAAATATTTTTGCTATATGATGCATGTGTTCACTGGAGAGATGAGACAGAGACACAGAAAACAAGAAATCACCCCTCAGGGGGAATGGCCACACCACTATTCCTTCTCCTCTATTATCTTCTTGGGATCTTGGGCATGCACACAAATGCGCCCAGCCTGAGTTTTTAAGCCACCAGGTCCAGGATTCAAACCAACTATATGGGAATCCAGTGATGTAACCAACATGTAACCATTACATCCACTGGCTTCATCATTTTTTACTTTTTAAAATTGTAGCCATTCTGACTGGGGTTAGGTGGTATCTCATCATTGTAGTTTTGATTTGCATCTTCCTTATTATAAAGGACATTGAGCATTTTTTCATATGCTTTTCAGCTGTTCATATATCTTCCTTAGAGAGTTGTCTGTTCAGCTCATTTGTCCATCTTTTAATGGTTGCTTAGTTTTGGGGGAGTTAGTTGCTTGAGCTCTCTCTATCTGAGGCATTACAAATACATTCTCCTGAGGGTTGTCAGTTCACTCTAATTATTGTTTCTTTTGCTGCACACAAGTTTTATAACCTGATGTAATCCTATTTGTCTATTTTGAGGATTATGGCCTATGCACTGGGGGTCTCATTTAAGAAGTCTTTGCCTACTCCAATGTCTCCAAGAGTTTCCCCCTTGTTATCCACCAGTATTTTTATAGTTTGAGGTCTTAAGTTTAGACCTTTGATCCATTTTGAGTTCATTTTTGTTAATGGTGAGAAATAGGAGTCCAGTTTCATCCTTCTACAGGTGGATACCCATTTTTCCAGCACCATTGCTAAAGAGATTTTCTTTTCCCCACTGGAATGACTGGTGCCCTTTGTTACAAATCAGTTGGCTATGTTTTCTTGCTCTAAAAATAAAAGGTTTTGCCATAGGGTGTATGTGCTTGCCATAGAGATGCAGTGAGAGGGCAAGTGAGAAATCACTCAATGGACGGATGGCCACAGTGCAATCCCTTCTCTCCATTCTCCTCTTGGGATTTTGGGCATGCATGCACATGCACTCAGTATGATTTTCAAGCCATTAAGTCCAGGACTAGAACCACAGTCAGCCATGTGGGAGTCCATGCCTTAACCACCATGCCACCTGCTGGCCTTAGGAATGTCTGTTTCTTAATTCTTTCTTTAAAAGCATTTTAAAGTGGGCCAGTTGGTTGCATGGTGGTTAAGGCTGACTGTGATGCGAGTCTCAGACTTGGTGACCTGAAAATGACTGTGATGCGAGTCTCAGACTTGGCGACCTGAAAAACATGCTAGATGGATGCATGTGTGTTTGTGCATGCTCAAAACCCCAAAAGGAGGGACAAATGGAGGAGAAGGGATATAGCAAGATCATTCTCCATGGGGGATGGGGGTCTGGGGGTGATTTCTCACTTTCCCCTTCTCTCTCTCCTCTCTCCCTCTCAATCTCTTTAGCAAGCACATGTGCCCTCTGGCAAAATAATGCTTTTTAATATTTTAAACCTCTGTAAAAAATAGTTTTGAGGAAAGAAGCATACTCATTTATTCATACATTCATATATTTATTTATACACACAAAATTCATTACAGAATTTTCTTTTAACCTAAAGGAACTCTCAGAATCTCTCACACACAGAGACACACAAAATAGTTTACAACAGGCATTACGAGGGGCCTGGAAAATCAGACATAACTGGGAGTAATTTTGGAAGAGTTGACAGTGACCATGAATATTTTCTATGATTCCAAAATAACTTTAGCTTAAAACATCAAGTCTTTTTTGTTTTAGTTTTTTTTTTGTTTTGTTTTTGTTTTTGTTTTTCCATATAGCATAGTCTTAACCTTGTCTCTCTCACTGCCATTTATTCTAGCATGCCAACCCCACAGATCCGAACAAAGTGGTTTGGGGCTAATAGAGATGATTGACATCGCAGATCGACTATATGGTTTCAGGATAAATCCTGGCTTACTCCCAGATCTGGCCAACGCAAAGCCAATGCATTCTTTTGCCTTCTCCTAGACCAACTTCTTTCCCTGCCACATCATATACGTGAGGGAATGGGGTTGCTGGCATAATTTCAAGTTCTATCATTGATTCAGATCTACACCCAAGCAAACCTGCTTTTATTTCAGAGGAATACTCTCTAGTGATCTGAACTGCAGGGGTAGTAAAACAACTCTACATTTATGTAAGCATTCCCAGCCCCCAAGGAATAATTTTCTAGGCCTACAAATACCTTAGAAGCCATAAAGAGTTAGGTAGGTTGAGTCTTCTTTTGCATGTGGCTTTCTAAAATACTGAAATTCCATGTAATAGAAATACGCTAAGTTTGGTTCTTCGTAACAGTAGAAATTGCTTTAATAAAGGATGTTCTATGCATCATTGTCATTTAGTAGTAACCACTTCATAAAACTCTGGTAAAAATGGCAATGCCCAACTTGTAAATCAGAATCAGCAAGTGTAATTGGATGTTTCCGAGGGAAGAGCGAGGAGCCAAGGACCTCCTCACTATGGTCTCTGCCCCATCCTCTGCCTCCTGATAGCCACAAGGCTCCCTTCATCCTTCCTTCAGGTTTCTTCTCAAATGTCCCCTTGTCAGGTCTTTCCTGTCCACACTTGATTAAAATAGCACCCCACCATTTCCTAGTCCTCTTTCCTGCTTGCCCCTCTCTCCTTCCCTCCTTCCTTTTTTTCCTTCTTCTTACCTACCTTCCTTCCTTCCTTCATACATGTACTTTTGACTGTACTTACAACGATCATGAACATATTTGCTTGCTTGTTTTCCCTCCTCCCATCAATATAACGCATGCCCCAGAGAGCGAGGACTATGTTTTTGTTCACTGTTGTACCCCTAGCACCTGGCACCAGGTAGGTATTCAACAAACACTGGCTGAATATCTTTTTAAAATGTTACTCTTTCAGCTCAACTTCTACCCATGTCCTCTCCATACTGAAACCAAACCACACTGAAAGTAAAAATATATTTTTCCAACCTCTTTTTCTCCCTGACTCCAGCAAAGAGCAGCACCCTACAAAAACCCAAAGCTGACTGAAGCAAATGACCCAAGAAGTTCTGTTAATGTTGCAGCCATGCATCTAGAGCTATGTCTTATAGACCAACATTTGAACATGTATAGATATATATGTACTGAAATTTTTGCTATAGGGGTGTGTGTACCCACTGGAGACAGAGACAAAGAGAGGGGAAAGGAGATATCACTGCCCAGGGGTGGTGGCTCACTGCCATCACTTGTCCTTCATCTCCTAGGATTTTGGGCATGCGCATACATGCACCTGGTGTTTCTCCAGCTGCCAGGTCCAGGACTCCAACTAAGTAATGGGATCCAGCCATCGTAACCTCCACGCCATGTGCTGCAGGCTCTGGAACATATTCTGACTTAGTGGTTCTAACACTCTTGACAGCTGCCCACTCTGCATGGTCCCAAAAATCTTCTTTAAGAATTTCACACAGGGAGAAGGAATCAAAACAATGTGTAAGTATAGTCTTTTACATTTTTCTCTTTTGAAAATTCATCCATGAGTAAAAGACTTGAGAGAGAGGCAGGAACCCCCAAGAGCATCCTTATGCCATGATCCATGCCTGCTCCAGCCAACCCTGGATCCCACGCATATGTGCACTCAAATCCAAAGCCTCCCCATGTGGGTTGGCTTTGCAGAACCTTGTATTACCACTGCACTACTGTCCACCCCTCTGTGTTCATGGTCTTCAGGTGAAACAGATTTATATTGCCTAGACTGACTTCCTTTCCTGCATCTAAAGTCAATGGCAGGGGAAAGTAAAAACTCAGTAAACTGACTATGCAACCCCAGCTGAGTAAGGTGATTTCACAATTTGGAATCTGCCTAGCCAAAACTATTCACCTTCCTGAGCACAAGTCTGTAAGACCATATATACATCTAACCAAGCCTAACTAAAGAGGAAGCAACCCGGGACCAGCAGTTAGTGTAATGACTATGTCACTGGACTCCCACGTAGTCGACCGCGGTTCGTGTCCTGGACCCGGTGGCTTAAAACTCACGCCGGGCACGTGTGCATGCGTGCGTAAGATCCCAAGAGGAGAATGGAGGAGAAGGAATTGCGGTGTGGCCATCCCCCCTGGGGATGATTTCTCACTTTCTGTCTCTCTATCTCTCTCTGTCTGTCTGGCGATCACACGCACCCTATAGCAAAAACCTCTAAAGAAAAAAAGAGGAAGCAACCCATATGTGCATAGGATTGAGAAGCCACAAGCCACTTAAGTCACCTGGCCTTAGAATCTAGTAAAATAAGACCCAGAAAATGTAACTAAATAAGCAGTAAAGCTCCTGATCCATAATTGCTCTTGGTTCTGTCACCACAATGGAACGTCCCATGGAAAAAAAATGTAAATGATAAGTAAATAAATAAAAGCATCAGTCCACAGAAGCCAGGGGCTTTGAGCAGACTTAATTCTAAGTCTTAGCATTCTGTCTTGATGCTTGCTACGAAAGCGTTCTACTGCGATGCCTGCCAAGGAGTGATGAAGCAGAGCCCTAGTAATTCTTTCAACAAGCTACTGAGAGTGGAGGCTAATCTAGTGGGGCAGGGCCAAGTGCAGTTAACAACTGGCACATCTATAGGATGTAAACAAGTTGTCCTCAGTTTCTAGCAGTAACTCTCCCTCCTAAGTAGCTCGAAAGAGTCCCAAAGTCTTTCTCTTCTCAGTCTGTACCTGTAAGTCCGTTGACATCCGCAGAAAAGAAAAGGAAGCCAAAGAGTGGGGCTTTTCCCAGCATCCACTGGAGTTGCCATAGATTGAGAAATCCAAGCTGCATCTGACTTTTTCCCAAGAGAGAGAACATTGCGAATTATGTTCTACTTGCTATTAAGCCACATACCCATTCTAAGTCCCTTTCCTTTTGTCCAGAGAGCAAATTGTGGTACATGGAAAGTGAGTCCATTTTCAGGGAGACTTTTTGAAGGTGAGTCCATAGCAGGCTGTCAGGGGCCCAGCTAAAAAGTGACTTCTACTTGCTGCACACGGAGAATCCAGCAAGGCTCTGAAAAACTTAGAGTGTAAGATCTCAAAACGAAATTTAATTTGGGGCATGGCTCTTCTTCTTCTTCTTCTTAAGGGGGATTTTTGCTATAGGGTGCTTGTGTTCACTGGAGAGACAGAGACAGAAAGTGAGAAGTCACCCCCCTCCTCCAGAAAGGATGACCACACTGCAATCCCTTCTCCTTCATTCTCCTCTCAAGATCTTGGGCATGCATTCAAACGCACCCTGCATGAATTTCAAGCCGCCAGGTCCAGGACTCAAACCGTGGTCGACTATGTGGGAGTCCAGTGACATAACCATTGTGTTATGCTGGTCCCAGGGCACAGCTCTTCTTTAAGAATGCACCCTTTGACTCTATGTAACACAGCCCTGGATTAGCCTGTGATTCCATTCCCAGAAAAGGCAGCTCAACAGTGTGGAGAGGACTCATGATATTCTTTGTTCAGCCACTCACTGTGTGGCTTTGGGCATGTCACTTCCCCTCTCTTAGTCTTGGTTTCCCCATCTCTAAAGCACAAAGATGATATTTAAATGATACGATAATGCTGCCTATGCTAAGATTCTGTAGTTCCATGGATTTTTCTGAGATGTTTTTATTTGAAAGAAATATTTTCATCATCAGTTCTTTCTGGCCACTGATTCTGTTTTTACCTCTTTTTGTCCTCCCAAAGATTTTGCTGGTCAGATATCCTTTGTCCTATGCTGGGAAATTTTGTTCTTTTCTTTTACATTTTTTTTTCTTTAATTGTCATAGGGCACATGTGCTTTCCAGAGAAGGAGGAAGAGAGGGAGACTGGGAAGGAAACAGAGAGAGTCCTCCAAATGAGGTGTGGTTATGTCACAATTACTTTTCCTCCATTTCTTCATCCCATCAGAATTTGGGGCACATGTATACACACACACACACACACACACACACACACACACACACACATTCACACACTCTGCATTTTGCTGAAGTCTCCAGAGTCAGGACTTGAACCACAGTTGGCCATATGGGATCTGGCTTCCAATGTACTCCACTCAACCACGTACCATGGAACCAGTCCTATGCTGAGGAATTTTCTGAGTGACTCTTCGAGTCATCCAAGAGAGCAACCTACAATTAAGACTCAGAAATTTCCAGCTCTTCAGTGGACTGAGGTCCTGACAACTTCCCCAGTCTTTGATCATCAAGCCTAGCGAGGAGAGAATTGGTACCGACTGGCCACACAGGCCCCACACACGTTTTTCTTTTGTAGGCCTGAAGATGGATTAACTTTCTATCCTTGAGCTTATAAATTGAGAAGGTGACTGAAGTGATTAGTGTACAAATCATCTCTCCAAAAATGCTTCCCTCTCTCTGCTCTCCCCTGTAATTATTTTTCTCATATTTGCTCACTCTTCCTTTTTTTTCCCTTCCTCTTTCTCAACTTATCTCTTCTCACTTGGTCCACCAATACAACTAAAGAGGTTATTTAGACCCATTGGTGACCCTAGAAAAATAAAAAATGAAACAAGGAATTGCTGCTTATCTTCAGTGAACAGAACCACCAGATTAGGACTCAAAGCTATTTGAAGCACTTTCATGTTGACAACATTATGAAAGCTATAACATAAAAGTGTATGAGATGAAATGAATTCACGATTGCAAATTAACATCAACAACTACCTTCATGTTGAAACATTATAAAGACACAGCCTTGCGTAGAATCTTCTTTTGTAAAAAGTTGATATGATTAGGAGAAGACACTGAAAGCATGGTATTTAACCAACGAACAAGCAGCATAATCCCCAAGATTAATGCAACTCCAGATCACCACTGTTTAATATATTTTTACTAAGCATGAGTAGCTCGTGTGGTGAGGATTTGTAGTTCAATCAAAATATCTTCCCTGCATCCACTTGTGAACATAATACTCACAACATCCATGGGATTAAGAAAAGCAGTCTAGCCCAGGAGCGTTGCCAATGGCAGGGGGAAGCGTGGCCTATCTAAACAAGTGACTGTGGAAAGGTATCATTACGGCTGATGTTGTAGACATTTGGGATAAAAGGCTTTTCAGTAAGTAGGAGATTTTAGGCTGAGGACAAGTTGTCAGGAGGTCCTTAGGCTCAATAACCTTTCCTAGATACAAACTAGGTATAAGAAAGACCCAGATTTTGCACAGCATCCTTATTCCCAGGTAGAAAGAGCGGATGGGACACAGATGGAGCGGGTGCGAATGTTCAGTGTCAGCAGGGATAGGGAAGAAGAATGCCTCAGTGATC
>NW_006160061.1:5252701-5263995 GCF_000334495.1 Tupaia belangeri chinensis
GGGAAGAAGAATGCCTCAGTGATCCTCCCAATGACAGAGGCTTACTTAGTCCAGCTCTGCTATAACCCAGTGAGTCCAGGCATAACACCCTCTGTCAGATGCAGAGGACTTTGGTTTTGAACAAGCACCTTCAACTTTATCTCCAGGTATAAAATGGAGCTTGCCAGGAACCTAAGATGGATGACTAACTTTCATCCCTGCTTGATTAACTGCTCCATGGATGTTCACCTACATAAACTCATTATGGCATGTCTACAGGACAGGAGCCAAACCACTCTGTTGTCAAAATTAGAATATAACTTTTCCCTTTCCCTTTTCCATCAAAAAGAATTCATATTTTTTTTCTCTCCTAGAATAATAGAAATGTAACATACCTGGAAATCTGCCATGAGATAGCAGGGTACGGGTCAATAAAGCAGCATACTGTCCTCAGCAAGAGCCTCATGGTGGAACCAAGCTTCTATCTGATTCCTGAGTAAATCCAAGACAGAGAAAGGCACAGGCTTATCTTGAGACGTGGAGGAAGAAGAACTGCCCTTCAGAATCCTGTTCCAATGGTCTCCTCAAGGGCAGAGAGGAACAAGGCGGAGTAGGATCAACAAATTTGAGCACAAGGCCACTAGCACCCAGATTCTTGGACCAAAGATGAGGGCCTGTGGTGGAGCAGAAGCGGATGTCTGAAGGAGTAAGGAAGAACGAAACTAAGAAACAAGAAAGTCCCCAGTTTCACAAAAGGGAAAACAGTATCAAGCAGGACTGAAACAAGGGCAAAAGAAGAGTGAGATAGCGCTGGTGTTCAGCCTCTCAGGCCCTCCACACTGGGTACCTGTCTGTATGCCTCTGTCCCATTCTTCCCAGATACCCTGGCAAGACTGGCAGGTCCTGGACTGGTGGGCCTTCAACAGCCAACTTTTACAGAGCTTCTAACCTATGCAAGGCATTGAGTTAGAAAGGAGCAATACGGAGAAGAATTTCACAGGTTCTCTGCTCCGTATGCAAAGTTCCATCATGAAAGCTGGATAAAGTCCACCATGAGTCTCATCTGTTTTATCATGAGCCTACCAGCTGTGGATGCTGCCAACATCAGAGGAGAACACTTAGGACTCTACAACACACTAGACTCCCCTCCCTTCTTCAGTAGTAACTTCCCCACTCAGTAGATATACAGGAGGGTCTGTTAAAGTTCATGAAAACACTATTACACAGTTGAAGCTGCAATCCATTGCTTTAAAGATTATCACAGTTAAAAACCAGGAGGGGGACAAAACAACTCGGGGCGGGGGGGAACTCCATGAAGCTTATGGATGAAGGAGTTCACTGAGTCCTCTCCTGCGATAGGGCTTCCAGATAGAGTTTGAGGAATGGTTCACTAAAGAAAGTAAAAAGTAGGAAGTAAATGCAGAGGGCAGCCCAGGCAGGTCTGGCACTGTTTCTTCAGGAACATACCCATACACTCAAAAGAAACACCCTGCTTGCTAGTTATATTTTATATATTCCTATGCTTGTAAAAATGATTTATATTCTAAGTAACTTCATTTACTAAAGCCCTCAGATTTCTTTTTCTTTCTTTTCTTATTTGGGACTGAGAAGTCTAGAGGAGATTATTTTTTTCAGGAACCTTCTTAAACATGTGTAGTATTTTGGTCATTCTTGCCTCACAGGTCCCTGGTAGAGAGCTAGCAGAGAACCTCTTCGAGTTTAAAGGACATCCCCTATAAGCTGAGCTCAGGGAAGCATGGGCTTGACCCCCAACATCCCAGATACTTTTTGCTCTTCACCCACTCAGGATAATGACCCCCAACACCCCAGATACTTTTTGCTCTTCACCCACTCAGGATTACACTTCAACCGATCATGGATTATTCATCATTTTCATCTAAAAAGAGATGAGATTCTGCAGGTGAGTTCTCCCTCTTTCTCATTTGTGAGGTTAAGGCAGGTGGCCCACAGGAGTCCCATCAGATTGTCTGGGGGTGTACAATCAAGGGGGTCAGAACACGAGGCAAGATTCAAAACAGAGCAGTCTCTAAATCAGTAAGAAGCAGGGGCTGTATCTCCATTGGTAAGCCTTTATGCACCTGGGCAGAGCACAGATCATAACATCCTGCAGTGCTTCCTGTTGCTATTTGTTGATACAAAAGGCTCTGTAATTGCCCTAAGAAATTTTGATTTGTTTTGAAAGGTTGTTTTTCAAAGAAAATTTAGGAACCGTGTCACATTCAAAGATCCTCTTATTCACTGGGAAATGCTGAGTGCCTTCCACACTGCTTTCAACAGTCCCTATCCAGATGAGGCAAAAACACCAAAGACTGCCTTGATTAACATCCAATAAAACCCAGCGCTATCTCTCCTTTCCATCCTTCTGAGACTCTCTCGTGTAATTACAGCAGCTGCTCGACAATAATGTGGAAAGAGATGCGGTACCGATGATTAGAACCAAGACAAGCAATCAGTTTTCAGAAAGTATCCTGAAGTCTATGATTTGAATCTATAACCTGAATCAAATAACTTGCTCTACTAATTAAAGACTGACCTATCAGGAGATTCAAAGGCTATCCGAAGGAACATCCCTAAATGCCATACCCAGATCTCTGTCAAGCCATCTGGAAAATGTAATTCAATTCCAGGAAAAGTTTATTACGTGGTAGATGTGACCAGGTATAAAAAGAGAAATAAGACACAAGCTTGACTTTCAGGAAGCAAATGATGAGAACATCATATCCAAGTGGAAAAAGCAAAATGAATTTAAAATGAAATGGTTATGTTTATTCTTTTAAGAAATCATGTAAATTATATATGTTAGTTCAAAACAGGTCTAGAGGAATGAAATACTAAACATAGAATCCAATTTGTTTCATTTTTAAAAGAATTATTTAATTTTATTTATTTATTCATTCATTTATTTATTTGAATTTGACCAGAGAGAGACAAAGGAAGAGAGAACGAGAGAGAGGGAAAGTGAGAAAGCAAGCCACCAGGTCCTGGACTTGAAACTGCAGTCAGCCATATGGGAGTCCAGCACCCTTAACCATCACACCATCTGCCAGCCCCACATTTGTTTCTTTAGAAAAATGGTAATTTATGGGACCAGTAGGTGGCATGGCGGTTGAGGCACTGGACAGTCCCACATGGCTGACTGCGGTTCGAGTCCCAGGCCTGGTAGCTTGCTTTCTCACTTTCCCTCCCTCTCTGTGTCTCTTTCTGCTCATATTAAAAATAAATGAATGAATAAACAAAATTAAGTAAATAATTCTTTTAAAAAAAATGGTAATTTACCTGGTCCAGCTTTGGTGGCCCAGGTGACACTGTACTGAATTGTAAAGCTGGAAGCCATATAGCCAACCACAGGTTGAGATCCCCAGTTGAACTGAAAGCATGCTGAGTACATGTGGGCCCAAGATCCTGTGAGCTCAAGGGCTAT
Organism: Tupaia belangeri chinensis; assembly: GCF_000334495.1. Classification (NCBI taxonomy): domain Eukaryota; kingdom Metazoa; phylum Chordata; class Mammalia; order Scandentia; family Tupaiidae; genus Tupaia; species Tupaia belangeri. The sequence continues at coordinate 5,256,123 of NW_006160061.1, forward strand.
GGAAAGGGAATTGCAGTATGACCAGACCTGTGAAGGGTGCTCCCTACTTCTTATGTGTGCATAACAGCACTATCTCGCAAATTTAAAAAGGAAAAGGAAAAAAAAAAAAAAGGGCATTTATCTGTGTAGTGCTATAATTGAAGACATCCCTCTGGCCAATGATTAGGATGATCAGTCCAGTAAAAAAGGCTCTAAGGTAGAACGTGAAATGCTGAGTTCCAGTATACCCCATAGCATAGAGTAGTTCCAGGGCTCAGCCTGCACTGTGGCACAAGTTAACCGTAACTAAAAGGAGACAAGGAAGTGGGGCATCCTCCAAAGACATCAATTTTTCTGCTTCAGCTCGTATTCTGCAAGGCACTCCTGCTCCTGTAAAGCAAGCTTCTAGATAAATACAAGCAAAACTTACACTGCATTTCTCACCATCAAAGAAGTAAAATGTCGCAAGAAAGTATGCACACGCATGCACGCACATACTCAATCTTCAAAACGTTTATGGAGGACTGGCCTTGCAACCTGGTGACTAAGGGAGTCAGATCTCATACGGCCAACAGCACTGTTCAAATCTCAGACCCGATAGCTTGAAAAATATACCCGGTGACCCCGGTCCTGACGTGGACAAGTAGCAGAGAAGGGCCTGCAGTGTGACCGTGCCCCATGGTGGGTGCTTCCTCCCTCCCCTTCTCTATATTTCTGTAGCAAGCATACAAGCCCTCTGGTAAATATAATTTTTTAAAAAATTCATGGAAAGTTTGTATTATGAAAAACTATGCATGAATTTCAAAACTTTTTGTACCAAAATAAACGTGGACTTTAATTCTATTTAAAGTACTATGTGAAGTTCCCTCATACATGCACAGAAGGAAGAACAGGAGGGAGAGAAGTAAATATGACACAAAGTAAAAATCACAGGGTAGGCACATACCCAAGGCAGGGTTGCCCTGGGAGCAGGTGCTGCTGAGACTTCTGGAATCAGAGACTGGGCACTGGGTGCTTCCCATGATGGGTTGGTTGCACCTGAGACTTGTACACTAAGCCAAAACCCCTGCAATTGTTCACGCAGTCCTACATCAGTCCTCCAAGCTCTAGGACACAAGGAAAGCAAATCTTCTCTGAAGGAAAGGTCTCAATTTAAGCCCTCAATATTGCTATAATTTAAATTAAGCATAAACTTTCGGAGATAAAGTTCTCAAAATACAAGAAAACAAATCAACACAAATGAGAGTTGGTACAGCAGAACTGCCTCAATTAGCAAATACTATTCACAGATATAGAATACTGCATTATCTGAATAACTTCATGTAATAAGATACAGATTTACAAATGAACAAACAAAATGACATTTGTTTTCAACAAATTTCTGTTATAGGGTATGTGTACTCACCATAGAGACAGATAGAAATTGAGAAATCACTTCCCGGGGGGATAGCTACACCAGAGTCCCTTCTCCACCTCCTCCTAGGATCTTGGGCATACATGCACACACGCCCAACATGAGCCACTGGGTCCAGGACTCAAACCATGGTCTATGTGAGAGTTTAGTGACATAACCATGATGCCATCTGTTGGTTCCTCAAAAAAAAGACTTTTAAAATGTCACCAGGAAGGGGCAAGCATGGAGGTTGAGGCACTGGATCCCACATGGCCAACTGCAGCTTGAGTCCAGAACCCAGTGGCTTGAAAATTATTCTGGGTGTGTGTGCGTGTGTGCCCAAAGTCTCAAGAGGAGACTGGAGAAGAGGGATCGTGGTGCGGCTATCTTCCCTGGGGGGAGGGAAGATTCTCACTTTCCCTCACTCTGTCTCTCTGGCAAATGCATACATCCTGTAGTAAAACCAGGAGGATTTACAAGCTGGACAAAGAGAACATTTTAGAAAAACGGCAATATAAAACACCTGAAAATAGAAAGTCAGTAGATGGGTTAAAGCACAGATTTAATAGCTAAAGAGAGAGTTACTGACCTGCAAGTATTATTTTAAAAATAATCAGAATTCAGTAAAATTAAAGAGATAAAGAGGCAGAAAACATTAAAAGGCTATTAAGGTATGGAGTGTAGAATAAGACAGTTGAATACAAGTCTGACAGAAGTCCTAGAAGAAAAACAGTGAATGGAGGTGAGGCAATTTTGAGATGTAATTACCAAAATTCTTCCAGAACTAATGAAAGACACCAATCCAAAGGAGTAGAAAGCACACTAATTTCAGCAGAAGAAATAAAAAATATCCTACATCTAGACACAGTAAAGTGATTCTGAAGAATACCAAAGGCAATCAGTATCAGAAAAGCAGCCTGAACAAAAGATCAACAATTAGACTAACAGCAGATTACTCAACAGCAACTACTAAAGTAAAAAGATAGTAGTTAGGCTCAGCCATGGCGGTGCAGCAGTGGTCCAATGCTCTGCCATGCTGGAAGCCATACAGAAGATCTGGGTTCAATTCCCAGCTCAGCCTGTACACACATGACCTTGATCTTGGTTGGCCAGGAATGGCTGGAGAGAGGATCACTGCATAAAACCCTGTGGAGGGTGATTGTCTTTCCTTGACTCTGTCGTGGAAGAAAAAAATGAACTTAAAAGAAAAAAAGTTAATCTTAAAAGTACTAGGAGAAAACCATTAACACCCATTGAAGCTATTTCTCAAGAATAAGAATGATATAATTCTGTTCTTTAAAAAATTCTGGTAAAAAAAAAAAAAGAGTTCCTATCAACAGAAATTCACTAAAAGAATTGTTTTTTTTTTTTTTTTTAGGAAAAGAATTTTGCCACAGGGTTTGTGCATTTGCCAGAGAGATAGAGAGACAGAAAGTGAGAAATCACCCCCACGAGGGATGACCATGCCACAATCCCTTCTCCTCCATTCTCCTCTCCAGATGTTGGGCACACATGCACATTTGCCCAGGAGGAGTTTTAAGCCACCAAGTCTGGGATTCGAACTACAGTCAACTATATGAGAGTCTAGTGACATAACCATTATGCCATCTGCTGGTCCTGATGAAAGGAATTCTAAAGAATATATTTTATGAAGGAGAAAAATGAACCCAGAAGGAATGTCTGACATAGAAGGAACAGAACATAAATACGTAGATAATTTTAGACCAATATTTTATTTTGTTTTGTTTTCTTAGTGTCTGCTACAGGGCATGTGCACTAAACAGAGAGACACACTGAGAGACAGAGACAGAGGGAAAGTGAAAAATCACCCCCTAAAGAAGGTAGCCACCCTATAATCCTTTCTCCTCTTGTCTCCTCTTGGGATTTCAGGCACATATGCACATGCATCTGGTACGTTTTTCAAGCCGCCATGTCCAGGATTCAAAATAGAGAGTCAGCTATGTAAGATCCAGCCACTTTAACCACCATACCACTGACTGGCGTCAGATAAATTATCTTTACTTTTAAAATTCTTTTTAGAGAGAGATTTTTGTTGTAGAGCATGAGCACTTGCCAGAGAGACAGAGAGACAGAAAGTGAGAAATCACCCTCTTGGGGGGATGGCCATGCTACAATCCCTTCTCCTCCAGTTCTCTCTTGGGATTTTGGGCATGCACACACATCCACCTAGTGAGAGTTTTAAGCCACAGGATCCGGGATTTGAACTGTAGTCGACTACATGGGAGTCCAGTGACACAACCATAACGCTGTCTGCTGGTCCCAATGAATATTTTCTAAAATGGTATTTTATTTAAATAATTATTTTATTTAACTTTATTTATTTATTTTAATTTTAATCAGAGAGGTACAAAGTGAGGAAGAGAGAGAAAGAAGGAAAGTGAGAAAGCAAACCGCCAGGTCTGGGACTCGAACCACAGTCAGCTACATATAGGGGTCCAGCGCCCTTAACCACACCCCTCGACGAATATTTTAAATTGTCTCTGTAAAACAAAACTAATATCCATATTGTGGTAGTAAATGATGTTAGAACTAAAATGTTAGACAACAATATCATGTCATTCAAGAGAGGCTGATTAGAGTCCACATACTTCAAAGTGCTTGGTTTGTTTGGAAATGGAATTCAATACTGATTAACTTTATTCACTATGGAAGAAAATGGTATCATGACCCAGTTCCACCTGGATGAGCACCCCACGTCACTTCCCTTATAGCCTAGTAAGCCTGCCCTTCCCAGTGGTGATAGCAGAGAGTGGTTTTGACAGAATAAAATTCCCCAGAGAGATTCCATGGCCCCTGGAGGCAGAATGGCTTCCCTAAGGGAAAAAGGGGGAGCTCTGAGCAAAGACAAGTCCTCCAGGAAGAGGAGAGCCAGTGTTTTGGCAGCTGCAACTTTCAGCTGTGTCTAGAAAGTAATCTACTTATCCTAACTTGCAGGCCAGGCGGAGTTTTGTTTGTGGAGGACTTTGTCTGGCCCAGCATTGTTTGACTTTAGCAAACAGGCTTGGAGATTAGTGAGCTGTCAAGTTTCTACAATGACTGATAAGTTAGGATGTGTGTGAGTTCCTGGGCTTTGCCAATGGAGAGAGGTTTGGGTGATATGAAGAGTTTGGGGTAATTGGGAAAGGATCATTTCCTCCTGGAATCTTTCTGCAAGATGCAATCTAACTATACCATCAACCTCCTAGGACAAAGAAAGAAGGCTTTGCTTGGAAGACTTTTCACCTGGCTACTGAGCCTGGGTCTACCCAAGTGTTGGGGCTGAGCTCCAGGAACACTATCAAAGAAGCTTCTGGGGGCCATCTCCTCATCCCTTTTTCTGGCAACATGGATGATGGGGTTAGTTCAGGGAGAGGGCAGTGAGAAGAGAGTTGGGGAGGAATGGCACTGTAACTGGAATCCTAACTTGTGGAATTCAGGCTTTCTTCTTCTTCTTTTTTACATAATCCTAAAGCAAACAATTAGAAAGGTCAACTGGAGGGACAGAAACTGCATACCATTTCAGTGCTGGTTCCAAATGATTTATGAACTATTATGTGAGTGATCTTCTACTTCTGATTGACTCCGTTAGAGGAATTAGTGAGTACTAACAATAACGGTTAATAACTGCCCTGTTAGCACAGCCCCAGAAATGACTCTGCTGTCATAGGTTGCTAAGGACAAAAGGCGTGCCCAGGAGGCCTTACAGCATGCACACCTGTTCACAGGACCACGTGATTCCTCACTTACACAGTGTGCTTTATTTACTTATGTTTTAAAAGAATTATTTATTTATTCAATTTTATCTGTTATAATTTTTTTAGAGACATTCTTGCTGTAGGGTACATGTGCTTGCCAGAGAGACAGAGACAGAAAGTGAGAAATCACCTCCCGGGGGGATGGCCATGCCAGAATCCCTTCTCCTCCACTCTCCTCCCAGGATCTAGGGCATGCATGCACATGAGCTCAGCAAGAGTTTCAAGCCACCAGGTCCAGGACTTGAACCATGGTTGGCTATGTGGGAATCCAACAATGTAACCATTATACCATCTGCTGGTCCATTATTATTTTTGTTTTCAATTTGACCAGAGAGAGAGAAAGGGAGAGTGAGGAAGCAAGCTGCCAGATATGGACTCAAGCCTCAGTCAGCTATACAGGAGTCCGACACCTTAAACACGACCCACCTGCTGGCCCTTATTTATTTTTTAAGTCTTTTCATTTGTTTTATTTTGTTTTGCTACTTTGTGTACATACTTGCTAGAGAGAGGAAGAGGAAAAGTGAGCAATCACCTCTAGGGAGGTGGCTGTGCCACAATCCCTTCTCCCCAGGGTCCTCTCAAGATTTTAGGCGTGCACATACATGGGCTGTAACTCCTCCCTAAAGAACAGACCCATGCACTTAACACCAAACACACCATGACCGGGGTTCCCCACATGCTTACAAATGCCCCGAGTGTTGATATTAATTAGCGACTATATGCACAGGGGAGGAAATGTTCTCTGCCCAATGGGAAAATCGTTACTGATGACTGTAAGATACTTTGGTGCACACAGTCTGAAGAGAAATGTGTATTGGTATCCCCCAAGAAGAATTGCATTAACCAGTCACATGCTTGGAGAAGCGCTGCAGTGAGGGATTAAAAGAAAGAGCCCTTCTTTAACGTCTGTTAACATTGTCAGCAAATAAAACGAATACTTCAGAAAATCAGTCTGAATGAATAAATACTGACAGATGTTCACTATGCTAGAGTACTTGGTTACAGTAAAAATATGAAGAGTCCTTAGATTCCATCTGAAAGAGTCCCTAATCAGGAAAGCATAGAACAAATGAGCCAGTGGGATCCTGTTGACTAATACTACGTGGTATTTCCTGAATATTTGTTACCAAGTCATTTTTATCACTTCATTAATTCTTGGGATGAAGTTTCATAAATTTTTTACAGCATTTGACAGAATTTTAAAAAAAGTAGTTTTGCTATAGGGCACATGTGCTCACCAGAGAGATACAGAGAGAGAGAAAGAAAGAAGGAAAGTGAGAAATCACTCCTCAAAGGGGATGGCCATGCGCAATCCTCTTCCCTCTATTCTTTTGGAATTTGGGGCATGCATGCACACACATGTGCCTGGTGTGTTTGCTAAGCCACTGGGTCCAGGACTCAAATTGTACAATCAGCCATGTGGGATCCAGCCACCTTTACCACCATGGTACTGGCTGGTCCATTTTTACAGCATTTTTAAAAAGAAATATTAATTTTATTTCTTCTTCTTCTTATTATTATTATTATTTTAACTTGCCAGAGAGAAAGAGAGAGAGAGAAAGCAAGAAAGCAAGCCACCAGGTATGGGATTCAAACCATTGTCAGCCATGCGGGAGTCCAGCACCCTAACCACCATGCCTTTACAGCATTTTTAAAAGTTCTTTTCTTCCAGTTGAGGGCAGTGGTATGTGTCTGTAGTCTCAGTTACTCAGAAGGCTGTGGCAGGAGGATCGCAAGGTAGAGGCTGGCCTGGTCATCATGGAGACATTTTCTCTAAAACAAACAAAACCGCATTCTTCCTCCCTCTCTCCCTTCTTTCCTCCTCTCAATACATGAAGACCTAGGTGACCAGTTTCCTCCAGACATAACTTATGTACAGATCTTTTAAAGAGAAAAATCAGTCTTAGAAGTGCTTCAACGTTAATTCTAACTATCATCATTTGTGTTACTTAAAACACAACTGGGGCCAGCAGGCGGTGTGGTGGTTACGGCACTGGATGGACTACCACACGGCTGGCTGTGTGGTCTGAGTTCTGGATCCAGTGGCTTGAAAATCACACTGGACATGTGTGCCTGCATGCCCCAAATCCCAAGAGGAGAATGGAGGAGAAAGGACTGCAGTTGGCTTCCTCCCCTGGAGGGTGATTGCTCACCTTCCCTCTCTCTGCCTCTCTGGTGAGCACACACACACCCTATGGGAAAAAACACTAAAGAAAAAAAAAAACTAGGGGAAAAAAACATTAATAAATAAATAACTAAAACACAACCAACGTAGGTGCTGACCCTGTAGTGCAGAAGTTAAATATTTTGCACAGGGAGCCAGATCCCACATGGCCAACTGCGGTTTGAATCCCAGCCCCAGAGGCTTGAAGGACACACCAGGTATGTGTGCATGTGTGCCTGAAGTCCTGACAGGATGGGAAAATGGAGGAAAAATAATTGTGGTGTTACCACACCACATTGGAGGGTACTTTTCCTCTCTGATAAGCAAGCACATGTGCCCTCTGGCAATTTTTTTTTTAAAAGTTTGAAATCCTTAGACATACCATATCTAATCTATACAAATCAAAGTACATGTATAAGTGGATATAACCAAATCTATAAAACCAATAACATCTGAGTTAATAGCATTAATTTAGCATGCCGGATGACATTCTCTAAAGCCACCTTGCTGCCCGAATAAGGACACATTTGGGACCGATCGCTGGGGCGTGGGGCCTGCTGAATTTGGCATATACTGGGTCGT
>NW_006160061.1:5264429-5296746 GCF_000334495.1 Tupaia belangeri chinensis
GCTGAATTTGGCATATACTGGGTCGTCAGAGAAGTCATGATGCTTTTTTTCATAGAAAAATATGTCATGACTTTCCCATGACTCAATACGTCCATGTTCTGTGTGATTGCTTGATTCTTCCACCTTTTTTCTTCCTGGGACTACTGTGGGCATTTAGTCTTTAAATGCAAGTAGTCCTTTGGGACCAAATTAAGTCCCTGATTTCCTTCTTAAGAGCCCTCCATATTGAGAGTGATCCTACTTGACACTAATCTGAAGACACACTTAAATTCAGGAGTATTCACTTAAATTGTGTTGCAGTGCTCAGTTACAAAATAGTCATCCAAATGATCCAGAATTTGTCTATCCTTAATTTTCATTGCCCTCCAAATGAAAACAACTTTTTAAACACTTGTACAGAAGATTCACAACCCTCCAAAGTCCAGAAAAGCTCAGAGGTCCTCAGCCCCCAGTGTGAGCAACTGCACCGTAGAATGCCATCTGGTGACCATGTTCTGACACAGACAACCTGCTCCAAGTGTGTCCTTGAAATGTGCACTTGAAGCTAGAAACATACTTGGATCAAAATCTTGAGGAGTTAGTAGCTGCAAGAGAAGTAGAACAGTTATTATAATAACTGGCTCGAATCAGAGCCGGCAAGAGATGACTGAGTAGCCTGCCAGGGAGCAGGGATGGAGCTCACAGACTCGTGACTTATTCTCCTCAGCACTGAGCACTCTTTTGTGAGTTCCTAGCTCCTGTCTGTGACCTACTTTGCACAATAAGGGAAATGCAATATTTAAGGCCCTTCTGAGAGACTGCAGTCCAAAGAAGTGAAATATGATCCGAACTTGAGATTGCACAAAACGGGCCCTGTCCTGCTATAAAAACAGACTTCCTAGCGTTATTGCACTAGGTTTTTTATTACTTAGTTATTTTTTTCCATTGTCCCTCTGCCTTCCCCAGTCTAGAGGCTGTGTTCCAAAAGGGTGACTCCTGTTGGGTTTGACCATAGGAGGCACTACCAGAGGATCAGAGAGAGGCAGGAGAAGGAGGTTGTGGTGTCCCCACCCACTCTCCACATGCTTCAGTCTGGCGTCTCTGGTGGAAGGTGCAGCCCTCTACAGCCCTTCCCCCAGCAGGCATGGCCTCCACCATGGCAGCAGCGCTAAGTGCTCGCAAAACATCATTTCCTTCCAGTGCCTTCAGCCCAGGATTGGCCATGGCAGTCATGCAACACTGCATCCCGTCATGACCCTTTAGCCTAGAGCTGGCCATGGCTTCCACTGTTGAAGCCTCTTGTTCTTCAACCTGTACAGACTTCTGTGGGTTCAGCTCTTCCTTAAATCCTTTTCATTTGAACCAGTGGGATGAATTCTGTGTTCCTGCTGGGCTATTCTGATACAATCATCAGATGTGATTGTACAGGTAAACCAATACTATGTGAATACCAAATGCAGGTTAGAGTCTCTAAAATTAACAGTATGAAAAGAAGGATATTAAAAAATCACTCACCATCTATCAAGGAAGCAAAATCATGAAGGCGAATCACATAAACAATAAAAGTGGCCTTAATCTTCTAAATCCACTCTGGAAAAACTTAGCTCAGAACAACAATACCTTAGGAAATAAAATAGCTATCTTTGTGAAGAAGTTTATTATATTATCATCTAGAGGAGGAAATTTTGGAAATAATCTAAATGTACAATAGGAAGGGAATAGTTAAAGCATCATATCAGCATGGTGGATTACAAGGTTACTTGAAATGGTATTGTCATGACTTTGTAAGAGAAACAAGAAAGAAAAAGGGCTGTCCCCCATAGGACAGTAATCAAGCACTGTGATTAGAAGCCAGGTCCCAGATAAGGGATGGGTTCAAATCTCAGCACTGTAAGACTGAGAAACACACTGGGCACAGATGAGTGTGTATGTGCCCAAAACTCCAAAGAGAGTAAGAAAAGGAAGAAAGGGACTATGGAATGATCACATGTCACTAGGGGGTGCTTTCTCTTTCTTTCTCTCTCTTGCAAGTATATCTGCCCTCTGGAAAGGGAAAACAGAAAAGAAAAAGAAGAAGAAGAAAGTAAGTTTTATATTTATATTACAAAACAACAAAAAGAAGGTATAGATTAAGAATTGTAATTGGGGCCAGCAGGTGGTACAGTGGTTAAGGAGCTGAACTCCCATGTCACCGACCATGGTTTGAGTCTTGGACCTGGCAGCTGAAAATTCACAGTGGGTACATGTGCGTGCATACCCAAAATTCTGAGAGGAGAATGAAGAAGAAGGGATTGTGGCATGGTCATTCCATTTTGGGAGATGATTTCTCATTTTCTGTCTCTCTCGTTGTCTTTCCAGTGAGCACATAGCAAAAAATGTCTCAAAAAAGAAAAATGATAACGAGAGGCCAACAGGTAGTGTAATGGTTTAAGTGCTGAACTCCCATATGGTTGAACATGGTTCGAGTCCTGGGCCCAGTGGCTTGAAAATCACAGCAGGCACATGTGCATGAGTGCCCAGAATCTTAGGAAGAGAACAAAGAAGGGATTGCAGTGTGGCCATCCCCCCAAGGGCTGATTTGCCACCTTCCCTCTCTCTGTCCACTCTCCTCTTTGGCAAGCGCACATGCCCTAAGGCAAAAACTATAAATAAATAAATAAATAAATAAATAAATAAAAGGATAACTAGAGTTTGTATTTAAACATGTACCAGAGGGGAATGCATACACAAGTCACACCTAGAACAAGTCCCGACAAAGCCCTTCCTGACCAAAATAAAAACCTCTTGCCTCAATTCTACCTTGGCAACTGATTTTCCAGGACCTCTCCCTTCTTGGGAGCTCTGCTTTTCCTTTCCTCTCCTTTGACAAACTCCCTGATTTGCTATACCTACAAAAACCCCCATGTGCCAGAATTTTAATTATGTCAAAAATATGTATTCATGCACCTAAAAATGAAAAATTTACAAAACAAATCCCATATTGGAAGACTCAAATATTCAGCACTATGTATTTCTTTTCTAAAATACCCTTAAAAAAAAAAAAAAGAAAAGAAACCTACAGTAGTCACCATAGAAAGAAGGAAAGTGAGAAAGCAATCCATCAGGTCTGGGACTTGAACTGCAGTCCGTCATGTGGGAGTCTAGTGCCTTAACCACCATGCTACCTGCAGGCCCCTAAAGTAAGACTCACCTACACTGCTTTGTTGTTGTGTTCTGCAGGCTGAGATGATGCAAGAAGCCTAGGTCTGATGCCCGGTCTAGCTGAAGGCCAAGCACAGTGGGATGCACCTGTCATCCCAGTGACTCAGGAGACTGAGGCAGGTGGATCACAGCACAGTGAGACCCTATCATTTATTCATTCATATGTACATATGAAAGACAAAAGAAATAAAACAGAAGGCATAATATCTAGGGACTTCATGACTATGGCTAGTGATAGCAGAGGTACATTCTGGGACATTAAGGCTCTCTAAGACTATATCCGAGCCTTCCAATCAATAAGCAGACCTAAGCAGGGCTTTTAGCTTCAGGCTCCCTTTTTTCCCTCTGCAGTAGGATGACTACTGACCTACTCACAAGTATGTGAAGTTAATAAAGCCTAACTGGACTGCAAAAAGTATCTTGCTTTCATATATATATATATGCCTTGCTGTGTATGCTGACTATATATGCTGACTGGCTGGGGCAATTTAAAATGAAAGCATTTTCTTAGAAAACTGTGGTGCAGTGCTTGCGAGCTCTGTTTCAGAGACTGCACACTTTCATTAGGAAGTGGTAAGATGAACATCGTCATTTGGGGGCTTTTGCTGGAGATTTTAAAATATGTTTCATGCACCTCCTTAAAGAGATCCTATCTAGCAGAGTGCTAACAGATTAATGGCCGTGACCTTCTTCACATTCTTCTAACTCCTTTCAAAATGAAATCAAGACTCTTGCTGCTGATATCGATGGGTCGGGTACCAAGGCACGGTAATGAGGGCTACATATCATCCTTCACCCTCAAAACCATCATCTGAGTTCACTGCTAATGTGTTAACGCCACCAAGAACATGTCCAAAGGGGAGAAAATGCAAGAGAAACGTCTTTTCCCCATTCCTGAGGCCTATTTTTCTTAAACAGTGGTTGTCAGAAAGACAATGTCTTCATGTCGAAGACAAATATGACACCATATTGGCATTACAACAAAATGCTTTTACAGACATTAAACTCTCTATGCTTTCATTTTCAAATAATGATTTTATATCTTCCTAAATTACACATTTTAGCAGAGTTTTCTAATGTAAAACATTTATTGGTCTAGAATATATATGAATGTGAAATACTGCCATTCCCATTTTATGGCTGAGTGATGATCATTTTCTTTAATTACACATTAATTCCAATGTATTACCCGGACAGGTGTTATTGTTTTAATAGGATAAGGATTAATGAGTAGGTGTTCTGCTATAATCTAACTGAAAAAGAACTAGAGAAATTATATATGATTCATGTTCTTACTTCTCTGAACTGAAAAATATTAACAATGTAGCCATCTTGCATTTATAAAGCACTTTCAGTTTTGAATTATTTTTATATTTGGGAATTACTACATTTTTCCAGATGTTCTACCTTTGACATATCCTTCCAGATAATACATAACTGTACATATTTTCAACTTTCAGATGCCCAAACAGTATGTGTACTTGTGTGTGTGTGTCAGTGTGTGTGTTTATATCAATGGAATATAGTGAGAGGGAGCGTACTAACCATGACCTTTAGTGACAGGCCAACCTATGTTCAAGTCTCACCCCAACCGTTTGATGCATAACCTTGGACAAATTACTCTGAATATACATTTTCTCATATTTTAAATGGGGATGATATCACCTTCCAACAATGGCCAATGGGAAGACTGAGTAAAGCATAACTTATGACAAGGACAGAATATGGATAGCCCAGATTATGCTGCCGTAAACAAACACTGAGACTATCTGTCTTGGTGACCTGACACAGCCCAGGTCTACTTCTTTACTCAAAGCCCACTGCGGATCTAGGCACCTCTCTCAGATAACTATCTTCCATGTGGTATCTTAGCATTCCAGACAGTTCTGAACTGTGGGAACACATTTCCACATTTCCTCTTCAGAGGAAAGAACTTTGAAGAGTTTCATACCAACAATTAAATGCACTGGTCCAGAAGTGACTTGTGTTTAACCAGAGCTCACTGACCAGAAAGGGTCACATGACCTGTCTGCAAGGGAAGTCAAGAAGAGGAATCTTGCTACGAAGACCAACTAGATATGGGGACACATTCTAAGCCTCCACTACTACTAGGATTCCAGTATTTTAAAGGATTGGACATCTAGTCATCCATTTCCCCATGAAAGCATCTCAGTAACATATTAATATACACAGAAGTTATTAGAATCTCCATTTACAGAAGTGGAAATTTGAAAGCTCAGCCATGGCAACTCAGGCAGTGGGGAACTGCACTGCAATGCTGGGGGGCATGTGGGAGGCCCGGACTAGGATCTGCGTCTATCTGAACACATTGGTCAACCATGAGTGCAAGCCCGAGACTGACTGGCTGGTGGGCTAGGGAGATAATCATGGCACAGCAAGACCCTGGCAAGGGTTTCTGCCTATCTGTATATCTCTCTGTGTGTCTGTCTTTCTCTTCCTCCCTCCTAAAGTAAATACACTTAAAAAAAAAAAAAGTATAAATAACCAGGCCAGCAGGTAGCATGGAGATAAAGGTACTGAATCGCACATGGATGATGACAGTTTTGAGTTCTGGACCCAGTGGCTTGGAAATCACACTGGGCATGCGTGCATGTGTGCCCCAAATCCTGATATTTGTGGTCATTAAGATATATGTAAACTATACCATAAAACAGAACACTGTGTCATTCACTAAGTACATTATGGAAAATAAGACCCTTTGAAATAGCTGGGATCCGTCCCTTCACATGTATTCTTAGCAATGAAAAGCCAAAAGAGCTTAGGCTAGAAGGAGGCTCAGGTTTTCTTCATAATACTTGAGTCTCATGTCTCTGTATCTGTCACTAAAGATTAGTAGCATGTGAACTTCCTTCAAGTTAAAGATGAACTTTAAGTTTCAACATTCCCTACAGTTCTAATTTGCAGAATGCTGACAGCCTAGATTTAAATATGGAGACAAACTTTTGTGACTTCAGTGTTAAGCCTTAAGGTCCAATTTTCTTCTCTCAGATATGTGAGGCCTTGATATGGTTTTCAGACAGAAGGCAAGAGTTGCACTGGAGGATTTTACTATCATGAGTTACTTAATTCAAAATCACAACGTGCCAACACTTATCCAAAAGAAATACATGCCCAAACCCTGGATTTCTAGATCAAAATGAAATATCACTTGGCATTGAGATAAAAGCATTACTTATAATGATAAGACTTTTCTCCAAATATTGTGCATTCAAAAAAAGAGTTGAAAGAACAGCTTGCTATAAGCTCTTAATTTTTTCTTTCAATCCTTAAATTCCATACTGTAATCTTTAATTTACAAGTTGGTATGTGAGCTAAATACTAACAAGAGCTTCAACTACTATCAGGTCAAGCCCTTGAAGTTCTATCCAGAACTTCCTTTCCCTCTTTTTAAATTGGATTTTCAGAGAGAAAGAGAAAGAGAATTTCCAATGTTGAAATAAATGGCACAAACTCAAACCTGAGAGTATTCAACCAACTCCTATTCTACCTCAGAAATGGGCAAGAATTGGGCACCAGCAGTTAGCGTAATGGCTATGTCGCCGGACTCCCACGTAGTCAACCGCAGTTCGCATCCCAGACCCAGTGGCTTAAAACTCATGCCGGGCACATGTGCGTGCATGCCCAAGACCCCAAGAGGAGAATGGAGGAGAAGGGATTGCGGCATGACCATGCCCACTGGGGGGTGATTTCTCAGTTTCTTAATATCTTATATAGCAAAGGCTCTTAATGTAATCAATGTAACTTTGTAACTTCATCTCCTGAAAAAGTAATCATGCAGATCATGGCTGGAATTCACCTAAACACACTTTTACCCTCAACAGAAAAAGCCCTACACAGAAAGTCTTGCAGGGGCTCCCGGCTATGTGCTATAATGCAAAGACCATAACAGGGTCTGGGTTTTATTCCCAGGTCAATCAATTACTAGCGATTCCTATATCTATTTGTTTTAATTCCCTCTAGAGAATATGGTGAGACTCAAATGAAATAATACACATGAAAGCACTTTACATTTGGGTAGAGCCTTCCATCTTACAACACATTTGGTTAAATATTGTTTCTCCTGGTCTGTAAGAAGAACCCATCCTTACGATGGCTGCTTAGCCAGGACACAAACACCTCACAGAAGAGTCTCTTCCCATTCCAAATACTATTGATCATCCTCTGAGTAATCACAGAATTTCACGTTTAGGAGCTGACCTTGAATCCTTTTAATCTCATGGACCTATCATCTTACTCCCTGGTACAATATAGAATCTTTTATCAAAAAAGTACAAGAACGTTATTGAGTCCTGTGAAAACTTCTAAGGGTTTCACACCCTTTAAGTATGAAGGTCATATAACATGTCATCCAAACTGGGACACTTCCCAAGCGAAAGGTGACTCTGTAGTAACGACACAAGGACAAGTAAACTGGGGCTGTCTTTACCAGTCATCCTCCTTCTAACTCTCACAGGCAGATCTCAATTTAGGCAGCAGATGAACGTCTTAAACGTTATCTATAAACGAAATCACATTTTAACTCATTGATTTTTCTGATGCATTGGATTTTCTCCCGCCAGTTTTTCAAATGGTAGGTACCATGTGTGCTTCCAGTTCCTCTTTTATTAATGCTATACCTTCCGATACACCTTCTCTTCAGTGAAAGTCAGTGAACTAGACAGAAAAGCACGTCTCCCCCAGTGTTTCTAGCCAAAGAAACTGTTTATTTGTTGGCTTCTATTAAAGCTGAAAATATAGAAATTGTACTGAATGGGAAATGACCATCCGTTATATTCCCACAACCTAAAACTAAACATTGCTGATATTTCAACAAGTGCTGTTCCTGTCTTCTATCAAAGTTTCTAATTTTGAATGACACTAGTAAAGTATGAATATTTTGTCCCTCTTAAAAGATTGGAAAATAAAGAAACTTAGAAGAAATGTCCCCAATAACCTAATAATTTCCAGACACTTGCCACGTATTTTCCATTTATGTCTTCTAGTAATCATTAATGATAGTAATATTTTTGTATGCATATTACAAATAAGGAAACCAAGGGTAAGAGACATTAAGGGACATGTATGGCAATCAGATTTTAGCCCTAGTATTTTCAGATTCCAAAGTCTATTCTATTTCTACTATATAATATTATTCCCAATCCTTTATGCATTTTCTTCCTGTCTCTTCACTACAAGGGTGTTTTTGTTTGACCTATTCATACTATATACATCATATTCTATCTTCATATGTATTTTCACATATTGATATAAACCTTGGGACTACTGGTACTCCATAAGAGCAATACAAAATGGATTGTAAAAAAAAAAAAAAGAAAGAAAAGAAAAAGAAAAAGATTAAACAGTATATAAAGTTCAAAAAGGAGTAAAAATTCCCTCTATTTCCTCTGTGTCAAGTCCATCGATCATTGATCTCTCTTCTGGCAAGAGATATATTATATATGTCTATATTATCTATCTATATATATACACACAGAGGTATATATAATATATGTATATTTTACATTAAAACAGAATTGTATTGGGTTGTCAGGAAAGTCATGACACATTTTGTATAGAAAAATACATCATGATTTTCCTGACAATCTAATACATAATATCCTATAAATTGCCATTTACACTAGCAGAATAAAATTTCATCATAATTTTTGGGGTATATGCTACAGTATTCAGAGGGTCTCCCCTCAATAACAGAGAATACTTAGCCCTAAACTAAATGCTGGTATGGTCTATAACAAAAACATTTAAAAAATGCCAAAAAGCATCAAACTGTCTCCAAGAAATTTAACTGCATTCTAGAACAAATTCCAAGAATATTTATAGTAGTACAGAAATATCCAGCATCCAAGGTAAAATCCACAATGACTTGCATCCAATCAAAGATTACTAGGCATGATAAGAAGCAGATCAAGGCCCTTCAGACCCATATAAAAAACCCTTGCCACAGTTCTTCCTTGGCAACCAGTTTTCTGGAACCCTTCCCTTTTTGGAAGCTCTGTTTTTGTCCTTTCTTCTCCTTCAATAAACTCCCCACTTTACTATACCAAACAAACAAATAAACAAAAACACACACACCAAAAAAAACCCTGAGGGGACCAACAGTTAGAGTAATGGTTATGTCACTGGACTCCCATGTAGTCGACCGCAGTTCATATCCTGGACCCGGTGGCTTAAAATTCACGCTGGGCGCGTGTGCGTGCATGCCCAAGATCCCGAGAGGAGAATGGAGGAGAAGGGATTGCGGTGTGGTCATCCCCCCTGGGGGGTGATTTCTCGCTTTCTGTCTTTCTGTCTCTCTCTGTCTATCTGGCGAGCACACGTGCCCTATAGCAAAAACCAAAAACCTCTCCACAAAAAAAAAAAAAAAAAAAAAACTGAAAATAATAATGATAAAAATCAATTAAAGTCAACTAAAACAGACACAAATATCAAAATGAGCAGACAAGGACATTAAAACTGTATAACTGGAGGCCAGCAGATGGCACAGTAATTATGTCACTGGACTCCCCACATCGTGGACCATTGCTTGAGTCCCAGACCTAGTGGCCTGAAATTCATGTCAGGCACATGTGTGTGCATGCCCAAGATCCTAGGAGAAGAATCAAAGAGAAGAAAGTGCAGCATGGCCATCCCTCCCACCCCCCGGGATGATTTCTCACTTTCCTCTCGTTGTCTCTGTTGTACCTCTCTGTCTCTCTCCAACTAGTGCACACACCCTAATGCAAAAATCTCTATTAAAAAAAAAAGAAAGAAAAGGAAAAAAAACTTATAATTGTACTCCATATGTTCAAAGGAAAAAAACTTATAATTGTACTCCATATGTTCAAATATTTTAAAATAGATATACAAAACATTTTAAAACCCCAAATTAAACTTTTACAGAAGAAAATTACAATGTTTAAGACTAAAAATACACTGTAAGAGAACCATAAGATGGTGTAATGGTTACATCACTGGACTCATACATAGTCAACTGTGGTTTGAGTCCCAGACCTGGCAGCTTAAAACTCACACCAAGCATATGTGCGTGTATACCCAAAATCCCAAGAGGAGGATGGAAGAGAAAGGATTGTAGAGTGACCATCCACCCTGGGTGGGGGGGGGGTGGAGGGGTACTGCTCACTTTCTGTCTCTGTCTCTCCACAGAGCACACATGCCCTGTATAAAAAAAAATAATAATCCCCCCCCAAAAAAAAAAACAAACACTGGAATAGAGGGCCAGCAGGTGGCATGGTGGCTGGGGCACTGGACTCCCATGTGGCTGACCATGATTCGAGTTTCTGACCTGGTGGCTTGCTTTTTCACTTTCCCTTTCTTCCTCTCTCTCTCCAGTCAAATTAAAATATTAATAATAATAATAAATGAAATAAATAATTCTTTAAAAAATACACTGGAGGGGATTAATGGCTAATTAAATATTGTAGAACTAAAGATTAGAGAACCTCACAATATATTGGGTCCTCAGAAAAGTCATGATGCATTTTTGCATAGGAAAACAGAAAAATATATCATGATTTTTCCAATGACCTAATAATAACAAACTCTTCAAACTTAAGCAAAGAGAAAAGAATTTTTGAAAATGAAAAGAGCATCAAAAGGACAACTTCAGTCCAAGAGACATGTTTTTGGAGTTCTCTTATGAACAGAAGATGAGAAACAGAAAAAAATACTTAAAAAATTTAGGCTAAACATTTTGTGACTTGGGGACCAGCAGT
Organism: Tupaia belangeri chinensis; assembly: GCF_000334495.1. NCBI lineage: Eukaryota > Metazoa > Chordata > Mammalia > Scandentia > Tupaiidae > Tupaia > Tupaia belangeri. Next base: position 5,275,343 of record NW_006160061.1, read on the forward strand.
TGGTGTAATGGCTATGTTGCTGGATTCCCATGTAGTCGACGGTGGTTTGAGTCCTGGACCTGGTGGCTTAAACTCACACCAGGCACGTGTGCGTGCATGCCCAAGATCCTGAGAGGAAAATGGAGGAGAAGGGATTGCAGCATGGACATCCCTCCTGGAGGGGCAGGTGATTTTTTGTTTTCTGTCTGTCTCTCTGTCTTTCTGGTGAGCACATGCGCCCTACAGCAAAAACCTCTCCCAAAAAAATTTTGGGGGGGGACTTGACAAAAACTACAAACTTACAAATTTAGGACACTCACTGAACGCTAAACACAAGAAACATAAATAAAAACTATAGCAAGGTACATCATACTAAAAATGCTCAAAAGCAGTGATTTATTAAAAAAAAATAAACACACAAAAAAGTCTTAAAAGTAGTGACAGGACAAGAGCACATTATGTACAAAGGAACCAAGATTAGGAGGACCACAGATTTCTTACTGGGAACAATGCAAATGAGACAATGGTTAGACAAAATCATTTTTTTTTTTTTTTTTTTTTGAGAGGTTTTCACTATAGGGCGTGTGCGCTCGCCAGACAGAGAGAGACAGAGAGACAGAAAGCGAGAAATCACCCCCAGGGGGGATGGCCACGCCGCAATCCCTTCTCTTCCATTCTCCTCTCGGGATCTTGGGCAAGCACGCACACACGCCTGGCCTGAGTTTAAGCCACTGGGTCTGGGACGCGAACCGCGGTCGACTACGTGGGAATCCAGCGACATAGCCATTTATGCTAACTCCTGGTCCCGACATCTTAAAGTAATAAGAGAAAAACTTATCCATTTAAAAATTGGTTTTCATTAATGTATTTTTTAAAATGTTTGCTATAGGACGTATACACTTGCAGGAGACCGATAAGACACAGAGAGAGAAGGAAAGTATGAAAGCACCTCCTGCCCCCCCAGGGAGAGCCATGCCACAATCCCGTCTCTTCCATTCTTTTTTTTTTTTTTTTTTTGAGAGATTTTCACTGTAGGGCGCGTGCGCTCGCCAGACAGACAGAGAGAGACACAGAGACAGAAAGCGAGAAATCACCCCCCAGGGGGGATGGTCACGCCGCAATCCCTTCTCCTCCATTCTCCTCTCGGGATCTTGAGCACGCACGCACACGCGCCCGGCGTGAGTTTTAAGCCACCGGGTCCGGGACACGAACCGCGGTCGACTACATGGGAGTCCAGCAACATAGCCATTACGCTAACTGCTGGTTCCCATCGTCTCTTCCATTCTTATCTCAGGATTTGGGCATGCACCCACATATGCCCAGCATGTTTTTCAAGCTACAAAGTCAGGAATCGAACCACATAGCCAGTAATGTGAGGTACAGCTGCCTAAAACTCCATGCCATCTACTGGCCCTCAACTTAAAATGTTATACTGAATAAAAATACACATAAAAAAATGAAGTGAAAGGTCAGCAGGTGATATGGTGGTTGGGATGCTGGACTCCCACCTGGCTGACTGCAATTCAAGTCTCAGAACTGGTGGCTTATTCTCTCTCTTGTTCTCTTTCTCTGATGAATGCACATGCCCTGTAGCAAATTTTCAAATAATAATAATGGTAAATTAAATTAAGTAAATAATTATTCTAACAAGCACTTCAAATGAAAGTCAAAGGTTGTCAGCTGGATAAGACCCAGACAGGCCCACAGCCTACTGGTTAAGGAAGCTGAATCCCACCTGGCCAACCATGGTTCAAGTTCCAACCCCAGCAGCTTGAAAAGTATGCCAGGTGTATGTGTATATGTATGTGTATGTGCATGTGCATGTGTATGTGTGCATGCACGCCCCAAATCCCAACAGGATGGGGAAACAGAGGAGAAGGGATTGCAGCATGACCACAACCCATTGTGGGTGCCTTCTCCTTTTCTCACTGTTATTTTTTTGTCTCTTTCTGGTGAGCAAATAAGTCCTCTGGCAATTTTTTATTTTAAATGAAAGACCCAACCACATGATGCTTACAGAAAACACACTGAAACCATAAACATAAATAATTCAAAAGAAAATGATGGAAAAAGATATACCATGTTATCACTAGTCAAAAAAGAAACAAACAATAACAAAACTGGAGAGAAAATATTTACATTATTTATATAGTGGGGAAAAAAATACCAAGAATGAAAATAGCCTCTTAATACAATGAGCTAACACTACTGAACATTTATGAACCTAACAACAGAGTTTCAAACTATACAAAACACAAACTTATCAAACTATAAAGGATATAGATAATTCTATATTATGTGGAGATTTAGATACCCTCTTTTAATAATAAAACAAATATAACATTAGTAAGGGTAGACTATCAACTAACTTGATTTAACTCGCAAGAATAGATCGCCCATTAAAATCGGAATAAACATTGTTTACAGGTGCTCATGGAACAATGACCAACATAGAACATATTCTGTATCAAAAAGGAAAAAAATCTAAATAATTTAGATTAAAAATATTCAAGTCAGAGTTTGTTCTTTGACTACATGTAGTTAAAGTAGAAACCAATAACAAAAAAAAAATCTCTAGGAAACTCCCAAATATTTGGAAATTAAACAATACTTCTATGTAAACCATAGGACAGATAAAAAGTTAAAATTAGAAGTTATTCTGAATTAAATGGAAATTAAAACATCAGAGTTTGTGGGATATTGCTAAAGTAGCACTTAGGAAGAAATTTTTAGTAGCAAATGCCTATACTGGAATATAAACATTTTCAAACCAATGACCTCAGCTTCTACCTTAAGAAACTAGAAAAATAAGAGGGAAGTAACTCCTAAAGTAAGCAGGGGAAAAGAAATAAGAAAGGACACAGCAAAAATTAAGGAAACAGAAAACAGAAGAAAGGACAGAAAAAATAAAACCAAAACCTAGTTCTTTGAGAAGACCAATCATTCCATTAACTTCCCAAAAGATTGATTAGGAACATAAGAGAAAAAACAAATACAATTCATCAATATCAGGAAGGAAAGAATGGACATCACAAGATACTTTACAGATATTAGGAGCATAATAAGAGAATAGTACAAACAACTTCACATCAATCATTTCAAAAACTAAGATTAAATAGAAAAATCCTAAGACACAAACTTCCAAAGGTTGTCCAAGAAGAAATTGGTAACCTATGAATAGCTCGGTATCTGTTAAAGAAATTACATTTTTAGTTAAAAATCATCCCACAAAGAAAACACAAGACCCAGATGGCTTCACTGGTAAGTTCCACCAAGCACTTAAGTAAAAAATAACCCAATACTAACATTTCCAGAATACTGAAAAGGAGAAAATACTTTTTCCAACTCATTTTATGAAACCAGCATTACTCTAATACTAAAAGCAGGAAAAACAGATTAAAGCAAAGAAAACTACAAACTATTTTCTCTTAAATGAACATAAATACAAAAAGGTTAGGTAAAAATTTTATGAATTGAGCCTAAGAATATATAAAATGATAACATAGCATGGCCACACAGGTTTTATTACAAGAATGTAAGGTTGTTTTAAAATTCATCAAAAAATATATATGATTTACCATATTAACAAACTTAAAAAACATGTGATGTTCTCAAGACACTCAGAAAAATTGCCTGACAGCTCTAAATCCATTCTCGATGAAAAACAAAACGAAGAACACTCGGCAAACTAGGAATAGAAGGTCATTTCTTGGACCTGTTGAAGAATATCTACAAAAAACCTACAATTACTATATCGCTTAATACTAAGAGACTGAACGCTTTCCCTACCATGAGAAAATGAGAAAGCAATCTGCCACCCTCTCTTCTGTTCAACATTATACAAGAGGATCTAACCAGTGCAGTAAGTCAAGACAAAGAAATAAAAGGCACTCAGCCAGAAGAACTAAAATTATCTTTACTGGAGGATGCCATGTAGAAGATCTGTTGAAATCCTAAAAAGAACCAACAATAGCAAAAAAACAAAACCTATTAATACCAGTAAGACCAATAAACAAAAAGCAATTGTATTTCTATATTCCAGCAACAACCAACCAGAAACTGAATTTTTAAAATATATGAGGTTTCCAAAAATTTCATGTAAAACTACTCATGGGACTATTTCTGAGGCCTAGTGGTTAAGGGAGTCAGATCCCATATGGCCAACCCTGAGGTTTGAACCCTAGCCCCAGTGGCTTGAAAAACATGCCAGGTTCGTGTGCATATGTATCCAAAATTCCCAACAAGAAGAAGAAATGGAGGAAAAGCGATTGTGACACAGCCCACTGGGGGGAAGGGTGTGCTTTCTTCTTCTCTAAACCCTTCTTCACTCCATCTGTCTGGCAAGTGCACACATCCTCTAGCAAAATTAAAACCAAAAACAAAAACCTATGCATGGAGACCAGCAGCTAGCATAATGGCTATGTCGCTGAACTCCCATGCAGCCAACCGCGGTTCGAGTCCTGGACTTGATGGCTTAAACTCACGCCAGGCGTGTGTGCATGCATGCCCAAGATCCCAAGAGGAGAATGGAGAAGAAGGGATTGTGGTGTGACCTCCTGGGAGGTGATTTCTCCCTTTCTGTCTTTCTGTCTCTCTCTGTCTTTCTGGTGAACGTATGTGTCCTATGGAGGTTGTGTGTCTCAAAGAAAAAAAAGCAAAAAAAAAAAAAAAAAAAAAAAAAAAAAAAACCTATGCATGAATTTCAAAGTTTTTTTTGCATCAAAATAAATTCATACTTTACTTTCATTTTTCCATAAACTTGAAGTTCCCAAATATATCATTTATAATATCGTCAAAGCAATAAAAAATAAAACCCTGAATGATAAATCTGAAAATAATATGAAAAAAAGTACACAACATTGCTAACAGAGTTAAAAGTTAGATAAATAATGAGTTATGACATATTTCATGGATTGGAAGACACATATTGTTAAAATGGCAATTCTCCTCTAACCAGTCTGTACACTATCCAATCAAAATCCCAGCAAGCTTTTCCATAGAAAATGACAGACTGATTCTAAAATTCATATAAAAATGCAAAAGGATCCAGAGTAGCCAAAACAACTACCCAGTTTCAAGACTTAATTCATAGCTGCAGTAATCAAGATAAGATGGGAGTACAGCTCAGCAGAACAGAACAGGTCCAGAAACAGACTTATATTGACAGACGCATATATGATTGATTTTTTAAAAAAGATTTATTTATTGAATTTTATTTATTCATTCATTTAAAAAAAAAATTGACTAGAGTGAGACAAGGAGGGGTGGGGGGAGTGAGAAAGCTAGCCACCAGGTCCAGGACTCAAACCATGGTTGGCCATGTGAAAGTGTCCAGCTCCTTAACCACCATGCCACCTGATGCTCCCCAATTGATTGATTTTTGACAAATATCCAATGACTCAATGGGGAAAAGGACAGATTTTCCAGCAATGGTACTGTAACAATTTGATTCTGATTTGCAAAAAGTTATACTTTGATGCATTCCTTGTATCACATATGAAAAATAACTCAAAATAGATCATAGTCCCAAAGATAAAACACAAAATTGTAAAACTTCTAGAAGAAAATATGGGAATAAATCTCTGACTCTGGGTTAGACAAAAATTCCCTACCTGTGACACAAAAAGAAAGATCCATTCAAAAAAAAAAAAAAAAAAAAGTTGGAGACCAGCAAATGGTGTAATGGTTATGTTGCTAGACTCCCATGTAGTTGACCACAGTTCAAGTTCTGGACCTGGTGGCTTAAAGCTTATGCCAGGCATGTGTGCACAGGTGCCCAAGATTCTGAGAGGAGTCTCAAGGAGAGAAGATTAAGGTATGGCCATTCCCCTTGGGAAGTGAGTTCTCATTTTATGTCTCTCTGTGTCTCTCTGCCTCTCCAGCAAGCTCATGTACCCTGTAGCAAAAATCTCTCTTAAAAAAAAAGTTGATAAGTTGAATTTCATCAAAATTTAAAATTTCAGTTCTTTAAAAACATTGTGAGGAGAATAAAAAGACAAGTCACAGACTAGAAGAAAATATTTGCAAAGCGTAACTATGATAAAAAAATTTGCATAAAAAATAGACAAAATTTTTCAAAAATAAATGAGAAAACAATTTTTAAAGGGCAGACATCTCACCAAAGAAAATGTACAAATATTACATAGCACATAAAAGATGCTTACATCATTAGTTGGTTGGGAAATGCAAATTAAAACCACAAGACAAAATAGTTAACACACCCTGAGTAGGTAAGGATGAAGAGGAACTGGGACACTCATGCACTGCTTGCAGGAGCATGAGATGCCCTACTGTTTTCTTTGGAAAACAGTATGACAATTTGTTAAATAATTACACGTGCAAGTACCATATGATTCCGCTATTGTATTCCCTGCTGTTTAAGAAAAAATATATATACATTCATATGAAGATTTGTACACCAATGTTCACAGTGGCTTTATGTGTAACAGCCCAAAACTAAAAACAATCCAAAGGTCCATCAGCAGGTGAAGAAACAGGTGTGACATAACCACACAATGGAATGCTGTTGAGCGGTACCATGGGATGAACTATTCATATATACAACACATAGGGATCTCATGATAATTACACTGAGTGGAAGAAGCCAGACAAAAATAGGTACACACTTTACTCTTCATACAAATTTTTGGAAATACAAAACTAATCTTTAGTAGCAGAAAGCACCTCACTGTCTGAGGAAAAGGGCAGATAGAGAAGACAGGAGGTAGAGATTTCCAGAGGGCATAAGAAAACATTTAGGAGAGATGAACGTGTTCATTATCTTGACGGTGGTGCTAGTTTTAGATACATACATATGTCCAAACTTAGCAAATTATACTCTTTAAATATGTGCAGTTTATTGTAGCTCAATTATATCTAAAATAAATAAATAAATAAATAAATAAGATGAGAATGCCTATTTGAGGTTGCCCTTTTGCCAACCTAAATTTTGGCCTAATTGCAAAAATTTTCTTGAACAGCATTTAGGAACAGACTGACATTGTTAAGCTTAATGCTCTGTGAAATAGTCTAAACTAATTGTTTCAAAGGCCTGTGGCAGCAGTTTTCTGAGATTATATCAGACACTTTTTTCCTTTATGTAAACATAAACTAATGCTGCCAGTGGAGACCTAACAATGCTTTTACCGCGGTAATCTCGACTCTGTTCACACCAACAGCTGAATGCGTGATTTCACCTAAGAGTCCTGGAGACAATGCGCCAGTTTCCGGTGACGTGCCTGTTACTACACAGTGTGGCTTCTGTAGGAAATTGTTCAAAGAAGATAGCAGATTTAAATCACTGGTGGACTGGTTGGTGTATGAATGTATATTAATGTATTTGTGTGATAGTGAAAGAGAGGGACATACACAGGGACCCTGATGTATTTCCCTTCTGGAACTTTCTGGCTTTAACCTGGCCATTTGTTGCCTAAAGTAGGATCAGTTGCTTCACTTCCAAATAGCTCCTCTCTCTCCTACAACTTCAAATCCCACCCTCAAGAATTCAGAGTCCAGGGTCCAGCAGGTAGTGTGGTGGTTAAGGTGCTGGATTCCTACATGGTCAACCGAGTCCAAGTGCCAGACTCAGTGACTTAAAAATCACGCTAGGTGCATGTGCACGTGTGCCCAAAATCCCAAGAGGAGAATGGAGGACAAGGGATTGTGGCAAGGCCATACCTGGGGTGGTTTCTCACTTTCCCACTCTGCCTCTCTCCAGGCAAGCACAAAAACCTGCCTATAAAACAAACCTAAAAGAGAAAAAAAAAAAAAAAAGGAAAGAAAAAGAATTCAGAGCTCATAAGGCCAGACAGTGGTGCAGCAGTACTGCAATGCTATGTCAGGCTGACCTACAGCCACATAGGAAGGCTTCCAGGTTCTCATCTGCAGACCTTCCTGAAAATGCCAGGCATGCATGTGCCCATGACCCAGGACTGGCTGAGGCTGGGGTGGGTCATGGTGTTAAAGACTGTGTGCTCTCTCTCACTCACTCATGGGAGAAAGGAAGGAAGAAAATCTAAAGGAATTCACAGAATTCATAAGTTAATTTCTCAGATTTTGTTTATGGAACAAGTACACACAAACAGACACTTGTGCATATTTGTGCATCTGAATTCAAATCCCTTCCACGACAATGGAAATGTTTCCTTTTATTTGCTTCTTAGAGGAAGTTGTCAGAAGCCCAGCAGGTGGCGTGGTGGTTGAGGCACTAGACACTCCCATATGACCAAACACAGTTTGAGTCCAGGACCTGGTAGCTTGGTTTCTCACTTCTTTCCCTCCCTCTCTCTCTCTCTGTCTCTCTCTGGTCAAATTTAAATAAATGAATGAATTAATAAATTAAAAATAAATAATTCTTTAAAAAAAAGTTGTCAGAACCTGTATTACTGTATTACTGTATTACTTTGAAGGTCTCTCTTCCTCAAAGTCAATATTTCCATTTCATGTTGGGTCTTTTCATATTAAATATATCTCCTAAACTTAGCCCAGACCATGGATAACTTGGATTTGACTAAACAAGGAAGGTGGTTCATCATTAACATTTACTTACTATTTTTTACAGCAACTCATTTTTTCATATATGTATTTGTCTTTTAAATATTCTTTCATTTCTTTAAATAGGAAACTAGTCCTCTTGATAAAGGTAGAGGGTAATTCTAAAAAGAAATGCAAGACCTCTAAAGCTTTGAGTAAATGTCTACCAGAATTTCCCACAGAAGCTTTGGGGTCTAGGCTCAGCTCTCCTTTGGTGGCTAATATGTCTAATTAAGGCATCCCTGGCACTTGCTGATCTATCACCCCCCCTTTTCTTTTAAGTTTTTTGCCATTGGGCATGTGTGCTAGCCTGGGAGAGATAAGGAGAAACAGAGAGAGGAAAGGTGATAAATCACCCCTAAGAGGGAATGGTCACACCACTATCCCTTCTCCTCTCAGTATTTTTAGCATTCATGCACACACCCGGCATGATTTTCAAATTGCCAGGTCTGGGATTTGAACCATGATTGGTCATATGGGAATTCACTGCCTTAACCACTACACAACCTGGGGCCCTGATATATCCCTTTTAAACAAACTGGTACTTTCTTCTTGACTAATGGGCAGCAGAAGAAATGAAACAAATGGTTGCATATGTTATCATGTGCCCCTGAAATCGTCTCATGTCAAACGAGTTCTTACTCTGAGATCTCATGGAGAGTCTGTCTCCTGAACTGGAGGCCTAGCTGGATTCACAGTTCATATAAAAGTCTGACTTACTCTCAGGACCTGAGAACAAGCATAGGGGCTCCATCACCCTGTGAGGCATTTTTGTGCAAATTTAACAAATGTACTCAGTCTGAGCAAATGAGCTCTATTGTGCGCATGGCTTGGAAAAAGGATGGTACCTGTGAGTATATGTGAAAAAGCCCTCTCTTCCTCTAGGCCAACATATCCTTCTGCCACGCAGCGCATGCATTGGATTTTGGCCCCACTTAACCCCTTGGCTCAGTGCCCTTGTGCAATAAACGACAGGTACAACACTACCCAGTGGTTTGCCAAACATTACCTAAGCCTCAGCATTTCCACTGTTACTACTGAATTCATTATTCAGTAACTGACTTCTTAGGGTTACCTATGGTGTCCTCCCCGCCCCGCCATCCCAATTTCTTTTCATTTCTAGCTCAATAGTATGGTTATGGGAATGCTGAAGGGTGATGCACTAAAGAAAAAGAAAGCATTAGTAGTTCCCCGAAGGGTTCCAGATGTCTGTGGGATTTAGCTCATCACTACTGGCCCTATAACGCACTACATTCTAGACTGGTTCTGGTAGAGAAGCACACTTCAAGGAGATGGCTAGGTTCCCTCCAGCCATGCTGATATTGAGCAGCTGAGTAATTAGCCATGTTTGGAGGTATGCTTCTTTTGCCAACAGCACACACTAATGAACACCAAGGCAAGGTCAATTACTGAAAGCAGTAGAATTGACAAGAGGGTCTATTGTTTAAGTAAATGTATTCTGACTGACTGAAGACACAGCTCTGCCCTGCAAGATTACAACATCGACAAAGGTTGGATCAAGAAACAAGAGCGGGGGCTGGCAGATGGTGTGGTGGTTAAGGACGCTGGACTCCCACATGGCTGATCGCGGTTTGAATCCTGGACCTGGTGGCTTCCTTTCTCACGTCCTCTCTCTCTCTCTCCCTCCTCTCTCTCTCCCTCCTCTCTCTCTCCTGCCTCTCTCTCTCCCTCCTCTCTCTCTCCCTCTATGGTGAAATTTAAATAAATAAATAAAGTTAAATAAAATAAATCTTTAAAAAAAAAGAAACAAGACTGCATTAAAAATGACAGAGCTAGGCAGCAGGAGGGGCTTGGGTTAGTATTAACATGAGCAGGAATCAGAATGTTATTTGTTTTGCTCCTTTTTACACTCTGAATTCTAGGTAACAAGATGGTAATTTTTGAAAGAGGATTCTAAAATGTACATTCAAAGATGAATTTATTTAGCTTTATGACAGCTTGCATAAAACCACCATCTTGACACTTCCATCACATTGATACCAAAATCAGACAAGGACATAACAAGAAAAGAAAACTACAGACTAATATTCCTGATGAATACAGATGCAGAAATCTTCAACAAGATGCTAGTAAACTAAATTCAACAGCACATTAGAAAGATTATACACCATGGCCAGGTAGGCTTTATCCCAGGAGTGCAAGGATGATTCGGCATACACAAAACAGTAAGTATAATCACATTAACATAGGACAGATAAGAACCACATGATCATATCAATTGACACAGAAAAAGCTGTTGATAACATACAACATCCTTTCATGATTAAGACTCCCAGCAAAATAGGCCTAAAAGGGAGATTTCTCCACACAATAAAAACCATATATGGCAAGTCCATAGTATTGAATGGGGAAAGGCTGAAAGCTTTCTCACTAAAAAGTGGAACAAGACAAGGATGTCCACTTTCTCCTTTCCTTTTTCACATAATGCTGGAAGTCCTAGTCAACACAATCCAACGAGAGAGTAAAATAAAACACAAACAGGAAAAGAAGAAGCTTAAGTATCCCTATTTGTAGCCATTATGATAATATACATAGAAACCCCAAAAGAATCCATACAAAATAACTCGCAGAAGTGATAATTTAGTAAAGTGCCAAGATACAAAATCAATATACAAAAATCTATAGCATTTTTTATATACCAACAATTATCAGGCAGAATTGAAGAAAGCAATCCCATTTACAATAGCCACTCCCCCAAAAATATGTATATATGTATATGTATATATGTATATATGTATATACATGTATATATGTATATGTGTGTATATATATGTATGTGTATGTATATGTATATGTGTGTGTATATTTATATATAAAATATCTAGGAATAAACCTAACCAAAGAGGTGAAAGACCTGTACAAGGAAAACTATGAAAAACTGAAAAAAGAAATTAAATATGCTTACTAAAAAAAAAAAAAAAAAAAAAAAGAATAAAAGTAAAAAAGAAAGACATCTGTGCTCTTGGATTAGGAGAATCAATATAATCAAAATGTCCATTTTACCCAAATTAATTTACAAATTCACTGTGATTCCAAATTACTGGTGATATCTTCACAGAAATAGAAAGAACAACCATAAAGTTTATCTAGAATCATAAAAGACCCTGTATCACCAAAACAATTCTATGCAATAACAAAAATAAATAAATAAAATAAAGTAGGAGGCATCTCACTAGCTGATCTCCAAATGTCTTACAAAGTTGTGACAATCATAACAGCATGGTGCTGGCACAAAAATATACACAATAGACTAATAAAATAGAATACAGAATCTAGAAATAAACACCAAAACACAGAGACAACTGATCTTTGACAAAGAACACAAGATAATTAACGCAGTGGAGAAAAGAAAGTCTTAAGCAAAAGGTCCTAGAAGAACTAGATATCTACCTGCAGAAACATAAAACTGGACCCCTATCCTCACCTTTAACAAAAATCCACTCAAAATGGATCAAAGATTTAACTGTGAAGACTCAAACTATGAAACTACTTGTGGAAAACACTGAAGACATTGGAATGGTGATGATTTCTTAAATAAGATCCCCCAAATCACAGGCAATACTACTAAAAATAGACCAGTTGGTCTACAAACTAAAAAGTTTTTGCACAGAAGGAAATAACAAATAGAGTGAAGAGACAACCCACAGAGCAGGAGAGAATATTTGCTAGCTATACTTTAGATAGGAGATCGATAACCAGATAACCAAGTAGTTCACCTCTCAAAATCTAATAATCCAATTTTAAAATAGGCAAATGAGGGGTTGGCAGATGGCATGGAAGTTAAGGCATTAGATCCCACATACTCAACTTCATGGTTCAAATCCCAGACACAGCAGATTGGAAATCATGCCAAGCATCTTTGCATATATGCCCAAAAGTCCAAGAAGAATGGAGAAGGGGTTGTGATGTCCCCAATGGCAGGTGATTTCTCTCTCTCTCTCTCTCTCTTTCTCTTCTCTCTCCAGCAAACATATACACCCTATAGCCTCTAGCACCCCTCACCCCCGAAAAGGCAAATAAGCTGAACAGACAACTCTCTAAGAAAGACATACAAATGGCCAAAATGCATATTTGAAAATGTTCAACATCTTATTATAAGGGAAATGCAGATCAAAATCACAAGGAGATACTACTTAACCCCAGTCAGAATGGCTATGATCAAAAAATAATAATAATAAAGAACAAGTGCGGGTGAGACTGTCGAAAAGGAAACTTTCCTATACTAATATGTTGGTGGGAATGTAAATTGGAGCAATTATAGAAAACAATATGGAGGTTCCTCAGAGACTCACAAATAGAATAACCATATGATCTCCTAATCCCACTCCTCAGAATTTACCCAAAGGACAAGAAGCACTCAGGACACTTGCACTTCCATGTTTATTGCAGCATTATTTGCAATTGTGAGGACATGGAATTAACCTAAGAACTCAAGAATTGCCTGGGTTAAAAAATTGTGGCACAGATACACTAAGGAACAATAAATAATTTTCAGTCATAAGGAACAATGAGACACTGTTATTTGACTGAAAGTCATTAAACATGGAATACTTACCACTAAGTTAAGTAAGCTAGACTTTGAAAGACAAACATGGTCTAAACCCACTCAATATATACTAAATGTCTGCCCCCTATGGCAGGAATGAAAAGATCCAAAGATATGTTAATACGGAGGATAAGTGTAGACACCAGAGCCTGTAAGGGAGGGGAGTGGATGGTAAAGAGTATGTGGGAAGAAACAATAGACCCAAGAATATATAATTCCCTAATGAAAATGATGTCTATGATAATTTCCTTGATTTGATTGTCAAAATAAATAAAAAGAGAGAAAAAAAATGTCCATGTCCATATAAATAAGACAAACAGACATGGTTCATAAAGCCCAGTGGGAGCTGGAGGAAGTGATGAGGAGGAACTAAACTTGTCCAGGAACAGGATATGTTGTCTTTGAAGGTAAATAGAGGTTGAGTATCCCTCTTCTGAAATGCTAGGACCAGAAGAGTTTTAGGCTTCAGATTTTGGGATATTTACATACATATAATAAGCTATCTTGTGGATGGGTCCCAAGTCTAAACACAAAATGCATTCATATTTCATATACACTGTACACACATAGACTGAAGGTAACTGTATACGATATTTTTGTATTGCAGTATTTTGACTGCAACACATCACATGAAGTCAAGTGTGAAGTTTTTCACTTGTGACATCATGTTGTCACTCAAAAAGTTTAGAATTTTGGAGTCTCTTGAACAGATTTTCAGATTAGAAATATTCAAATTATACTCTAAGAGATCCTCTACCCCAATCCTAGGACCTACACTGCCCACTGATGACAGCAGGATCTAAGGGGAAAATAACCCTTACTGAAACGGCCAATGTTCCATCCCAGGAGTACACCACTCCTATCTCCAGCTCTGGACTTTTTCTGCAAAAGCCAAAGGGCACTAACCTGAGACAGTATTTAGAAGACCCACTAAAGTGCTTAAGAATACTAATTTTAAAAGTTAGGAGGAACAGTAATCCATCTAAATGAGAAACTGCAAACTGGCATCAGTTCATGAGTCAAAGCCAACTGATTAGAATGACTGTTTTAAATACGGAGTTGAAAATTCTGGTGTCACACCTGGGCCCAAAGTAAAGAGAGCAATGTTTGATGATAACTTTAGAACAGGTATGACCTAGTTTTGACTACCCTATACATTGCTGCAGCCCATCCCTCCCAGCAGCCCCAGGCAGACATCAATCTTTTCCTAGCAGGAGATAAGTTGGTATAGATGGTTCTCCTTAAAACAACAATGTGAAGGGAGCCTAAGGAAGACCAACTTCCCAGTTAGGACAGCAGCACTAAGACAACTGCTACTGACAACAATCGCTTGAGGACTGTGCGAACCCAGAAGATAGCTCCAGACCAAAGTCCGTGGGCACCTGTTCAATGTCACATTGCTGTGCCAACACGCTCACAAGTGGTCTTACTCTGAGGTTGGACAAGCAGGGCTGGGTTCACCTTAAGTGCTGGTTCCCCCTTCAGTTTTTGAAAAAATAGGTTTGAAAGTCTCTGGGTTAAAGACGGTATGCACGAAGATCCATCCACTGTGGAAGGAGACATGTGATCCTACAACAGGCATTGCCCCTGGTGCTACTCTCAGAGATCTGAGAATTCTGGGGGCCTGAGAGAGGCCTTTCTATGTCCTGGTTGTTAGGACTTACTTGATTACACAGAGAAGGTGATCTGGCATTTTCAGAGTTTGACTGCATTCTGAGCTCAGGGAGATTTTAGAGTGTGGATTACCTCCTGCTGGCCCCAGAGTGATCTGACCATGAGAAGGCCACTATGCAGAGGTTAGAGACCCACTGTGGTCTGGGAAGAAATAGGTATAAGAGAAGCACCCCTTCTGTCTCTCCTCAAGGGGTCTACCTTCCCTATTTTGTCCAATGGACCACAATTTCAGTCTCTTTCCATATATGTCAGTAAGACTAGGCCGCAGACCTTTAAATCTTAGCTCATAACTAGTTGTATACAGAGGGTGTTAATGGTCATTGGACATCGGGAAACATTTACTTAAGCAATTGTTTTGGCAGCTGGTCAGGAATGCAGGAAGCATTCTAAGCCACTGATCATTGCTGTGACAGCTCAATATGTGGGAAAGGCATTCCCGAGCCTTGTAAAGGGCAGGATGTGGCAGTGCATCAAAGTCCCGTCATCTCGCATTTGTCTTCGACTTTCCACTGTGAGGCAGTATGACAAAAAAAAAAAAAAAAAAGTATATATGCTTATTTAAAACAAAGCTCCAAAGTGTTCCTACAGAGAATCAGCTTAACTTACGGAAGACACCGGAGAAATCAAACCCACTTTAAAAATCTCCTCTTCAACTCACACAGAGAACATGGATTTAAGAGCCAGAATCAAAATCAGAAAATACAAAGTTAAGGCAACTTCAGAAAACTGAGGTCTCAGGGACTCAAACTGGAACTCAGAATGCAGAAACATTGGCACTCACAAAGATATGCTGAGATCTTTCAGGAAGACGGGGGAGCTGGTCCTTCAACGCCTAGAAAGCAAAAGGCCCAGTCATGATGGCACAGGGAATAGGTGTCAAAGTGTGATTCTAGAGCCATATAAGAAGGTGCTGGGTTTGGTTCCCAGGCTGATCTACACATGTCAAGCATGTCTGTGGGCACACCGTGATCCCAGCTGGCTGGAAGCCTGGGGAGAAGGGTGCAGATCACAACAGACAAGACTCCTCCCCATCTTTCTCCTCTAATACAAACAAGTAAAGAAAGCAAACTTTTAAAAGCAAACAAAAGGCGAAGTTATACAAAGCGAGTGATTATTCACAATATTGATTGCAAGATCTGTGAAGGTACAGCCTCAAAGTAATTGAAAATGACTCAATTTTAAAAATTATATTCTTGGGAATCAGCAGTTAGCGTAATGGCTATGTCGCTGGACTCCCACGTAGTCGACCGCGGTTCGTGTCCCGGACCCAGTGGCTTGAAACTCACGCCGGGTGCATGTGCGTGCGTGCCCAAGATCCCGAGAGGAGAACGGAGGAGAAGGGATTGCGGCGTGACCATCCCCCCTGGGGGGTGATTTCTCGCTTTCTGTCTCTCTGTCTCTCTCTGTCTGGCGAGCACACGCACCCTACAGTGAAAATCTCTCAAAAAAAAAAATTATATTCTTTTCTATTTTCTCATTCAGTAAATCTTGTCTGTGCATTAAAAATCATTCGTGGAACCAGCAGTTAGCATAATGGCTATGTCGCTGAACTCCCATGTAGTTGACCGCAGTTCAAATCCCGGACCCAGTAGCTTAAACTCATGCTGGGCGTGTGTGCGTGCGTGCCCAAGATCCGAGAGGAGAATGGAGGAGAAGGGATTGCGGTGTGGCCATCTCCCCTGGGGGGTGATTTCTCGCTTTCTGTCTCTCTGTCTCTCTCTGTCTTTCTGGCGAGCGCACGCGCCCTACAGCAAAAACCTCTCCAAAAAAGACTAAAAATCATTTGCGTACATAATGAAAAGACCAAATGCCCCATAAAACTGTTGATGTTGAGATTCAAGCATCCCAGTATTCCTCACAAGAGGATCAACAGTCATTGACTTTTCCTGAAGGTGGTAAACCAATCTAATGTGTTTCTTTTGTTTGTTTGTTTTGAGAAGTTTTCGCTATAGGGCCCGTGCGCTCGCCAGACAGACAGAGACATAGAGACAGAAAGTGAGAAATCACCCCCCAGGGGGGATGGTCATGCCGCAATCCCTTCTCCTCCATTCTCCTCTCCTGATCTTTGGGCACGCACGCATACACGCCCGGTGTGAGTTTTAAGCTACCAGATCTGGGACGCGAACTGCGATCGACTACGTGAGAGTCCAGCGACATAGCCATTACGCTAACTGCTGGTTCCCTGCCCAGCTGACTTTTTTAAAAATTATTTTTATTATTTTAACTGTTTATTTATTTATTTAAATTTGACCAGAGAGAAAGTGAGAAAGCAAGCTGCCAGGTCTGGGCCTCAAACCATGGTTGGCCACATGGGATTCCAGTGCCCTTAACCACCATGCCAGCTTCTGGCCCTGCCCAGCTGACCGTACCCAGTGCAGGCAACTCTCTCTGGGTTGTCAGTTTAGCAAATAAAAAACAAACAAACAAACAAACACAGGATATTCTGGGCCAGTGAGTGGCATGGTGGTGAAGGTGGCCGGATCCTACATGGCTAGCCACATGGTCTAAGCCCCAGACCTGTGATCTGAAAAACACACTGGGCATGTGTATGTGCATGCCCCAAACACTTCAGAGAATGGAGGAGAAGGCAATGCAGCATGGCCAGGGAGGGGGCGGGGAGGGTGTTTTCTCACTTTCTCCACCCATCCCACCACCATGAGTGCACACACCCAATAGAAAACAAAAGGATGCTCAGTCAAATCTGAATTTCAGCGAAACAACAAATAACCTTTTAGTCATTTATCTGCAATTCAACTTTAACTGGATGGCCTGTATTTTCTGGCAGTCTTACATACCCACAACAGGTGCTCCTGTGTGTGGCATGCACAAGAAGATACTCCATCCTAACAGCCTAGTGAGAAGATCGCAGCTTAAACAGACACAAAGCTGCAGAGCAGTGCCTCCATCTGCACCTCATTCTGGAAGACCTCAGGCTTGAAGGACTTCAAGTGGCTTTGCACTGCACCTTCAGTAGGAGAGAGACCCTTTCTGGGGGCTGGGGAGCAGAGGGCAGTGGAGCTGGTACCACCAGCGCAAAGTGCCTGTGAATCTTTTCGGATCTACTTCTCTAGTAATGCACAGTTCCCATGGCTCTTGATTAATAATAAGTTGCTATGTTTGAGCATCTGTTTACTATTTGCCAGAAACTGAAATTGGCAAGTATATTTGGATGTTTCCCGTGGAAAATGGAGATTGAGTTCTACATTCTGAGATCTGGCTCAAAATTACTCCTTTGAAAACAACTGGAGTTTAAAGGTTCTATTCACTTAAGAAAAAAAAAAAAATCCTCCCATTGGGCCTGCAGAATGCAGCTGATCTTTCTCTTTGTCTTTGGCACTAAAACATTCCATTCATTCCCTTCCTCACTCGATAGGACCTTTACCTACCTCAGTTAATAAATCCCTCAGTTATCAATTTGCTATCTTTTCCCACCTGCAGAAACTAAGTTCTGGAGAAAAACAACGAAGAAGGAAAAAATCAACCACCCAGGGATACTGAGAGGTTTAATTATTGCCTAGAAAGCAACACACTTTCAAGGCATCTGTAAGACTGATTTTCTTAATTACTTACTGATTGAAACTGGCACTTGCAACAGGGTAAACTCATTTCCATTCTAATATTAAGTAATGATTAACATGGCTCAGGACCCAAGATCAAGATCTGAAAACACGGACTAAGTGGAAACTAAAAGATATTTAACCCATCGGGGCAAATTTGCTACTCGTCTCTCAAATGGTTTTCTATTCATTAACCACATACAAAAAACACTGGCTCCACGATAACTCACAGAGAGGGAGTTAGGCAGTTGCCAAGGGGCCTGAGGACACAAGACCTCCTCCAACTTGGAAGCTTCCCACCCTGCATTTCACTCTCAATCCTTGTCCCTCCCCTGCATCTTCTAGCACACATTTTTGCGTATTCTCTCACTCTCTCTGTCTCCCTCTGTCTTTCCCTTGGTCACTCTCCATGTCTCTGTCTCTCTGTCTATCTGTGTTTCTTTCTCCCTGTACCTGTCTCTATGTATCTCTTTATTTGCTATCTCTCTTTTTTCTTCTTTCTCGCCAAGTCTCTGTATGTGTCTGCCTCTGTTTCCTTCTCTGTGCCTCTCTTTCTTTGTGTCTCTATCTCTCTCTGCTTTTGTCTCTTTCTGCTTCTTTCCCTTTCTCCATGCCTCCATATGTCTCTCTCTCTGCATCTCTGTCTCTCCTTCTGACTCCCTCCACAGGTCCCTCCCTCCCTGTCCTCTGGCTGTTACGCTCGCCCTCTCCCTTGCCCTTTCCTGAGATCTCTGGGCCCATACTGTGCTCTCGCTTGTGCACCGTCCAAGTTTTGCTCTCACATCCTCTCTCCCACCCCACACCATCCAATGACTTCAACACCAAACACAGAGCGATAATTAACCAGATGAACCAGGAGTAAATCATTTTTATTGTTCAACCCAAGTGCATACAAATCACTAAGCATTGCTGTGCTTAACCAAATCCCATTGGGGGGAGGGGGGACAGCTAGATATACACACTAATTTTCACTGTGAGAATTAAATGTCTTCAGCTGTATTTATCTGAGGGCTTGGTATCAGGCTGGACTGCACACTGCCCTTTCAAAAAAAAGGGAAATTTCATTTCACCTTCTGCTTCTCTCTTAATATATCAACTGTGGTTCCCATGCTACAATCTTCTAAAAAAACAGATTGTTAAACACTGAAGAGCACATAATGAGCCAGAATAATGATATAACAGTAATTTGGTCTAGTTTGGATATGTATTTTTAGCATTGCTACTTGATACACACTTTGTCTCTTTCAAGCCCTTGGATAAGTGATAAGGCAATGCCACGCAAACACAGCCACTACTATGCGGTGCTGGCCTTAGGCTCTCTCATTACAAGCAAGTAGCGAGATAGGTCCATCTGTTGACAAGGATCGGGAATGAGATCAGGGGATGTGAATGGTATTCATATTCCATCTGCTATAAATGTTTAGCTTAAAGTAAAATCTATTTATTAAGAGAATTTGGTTTTTAGAGCTAATAAACACTCTCAAGAATACCTGTTTTATGTAGGCCCTGTAGAGCAGTGGTTAATCTCTGTGCATGGGGAGCCAGGTACTGCATGGCCAACAGTGGTTCAAATCCTGGCCCCAATGGCTTGCAAAACACTTCAGGCACATGTGCACGGGTGCCCTAAATCCAAAGATAGGATGAGAAATGGAGGAAAACTGCATTGAGGCATGACCATGCCCCACTGGGAGGGGACTTTCTCTTTCTCTCTTTCTGGTGAGTGTATGTGCCCTATGGCAATAAATGCATACATAGATACATACATACATACACCAGTCTTATGGAAAATGCATACTCTACTGCTCTAAAAAAGCACCATTTTCAGAATCCAATTCCCAAGTGGTCAGCCACAGGGTAGCACTTCCCTTACTAACTAATCACCTCCAGCAGCCTGAGGCTCAAGAATATTTTTCAGACAATCCTTGGGATATTTGCTTTAGCAAATCTAATTGTGATCTTTATGTACAGTTTTCCCAAAATAATATCATGTCCCTGGCATTGCAGAGTTAAGTTTCAAGGCTTTTTTCCATTTTTCCTTATGAGACCCAAAGTCCAATGGATTTTATGTTAAAACTTCACTCAAATTTATTTAGTAAAATTGCATGCTGATACTCAAATCCTTGCTTAAGCATTTAAAAAAAAAAGGAAAGAAAAAGGAGTTTTTACTCTATGTGCTATTTATTATATCTATTCATTCACACAGAGGGACCAAAATAATTAAATCAGTACCAAAAATTAAGTAGATAATTATTTTCTTATTTGCCAGAGGAAATCTTCTCATTCATTATACATGTTTATTTTATCCATTTATTGCTCCACCACTTTATATCAACTCTGTAATATCAAAGTAATATTCTATTGAATACATTAGGAACTAAAAAGAAATTCAAGAAAACTCTTGTTCTGTTATAATTAGAAAGACAAAGTTGAGGCAAAGGAGTTTCAAAGTGATTGGTAAGAATCACAGATGAGAGGCCCAGCAGAGGGCATGGTGGTTAAGGTGCGAGACTCCCACATGGCCAACTTTTGTTGGAGGCCCGGACCTGGTTGCTTGAACAACACACCAGGCACATGTGCGTGTATATTCAAAATTTCCGAAGGAGAATGGAGGAGAAAGGACTGTGGTGTAACCATGTCCCCTGAGGGGTGATTTCTCACTTTCTCTTTTACTGTCTTTCTGTCTCTCCAATGAGTGGATGCTCCCTATGGCACAAATCTTGGAAAAAAAAAAAAAAAGAATTACAGATGAAGAAGTAACTGTAATCACCCCATCCCTGCCATGGTGTAGCAGTTAAATGCACACAGGGAACTGGGTCCCACATGGCTGGCTATAGTTTGATCCTTGACCCTAATATCTTGAAAAACACACTGAGTACATGTGCATGCATACCCAGTCCTGATGAGACAGAAATGGATGAAAACAGATTGTGGTGTGATTGTGCCCCACTGAGGGTTGCATGCGGTCATGCTTGCCCTGGCTAATTCTCTCTCTCTGGTGAGCACGTGCCCACTGGCAAAAAAAAAAAAAAAAAAAAAATTTAAAAAAAATTTCTAAAACAAAAAAAAAAAAAACCTAAAGAAATCCTTAAAACCAA
>NW_006160061.1:5297513-5298229 GCF_000334495.1 Tupaia belangeri chinensis
AAAAAAAAAAAAAAAAAAAAATTTAAAATAAATGCATCAGCAAGCTAGTAGAAGAGTTGCAATTAGGCAGGAGAAAAAAACTTAAAGTGATCATATCATAAATTGGAAAAAATTAAATTATTCACAGACAAGAAGAGCTGAAGAACTTAAAATACAGAATCACATTATATGCAAGAAACACAAAAGAAAATTCTGGAGGAAACAGAAAATTACAAATTGTAACAGTCATGGGAAATGCAGAAAATACACGTAGAAGGAGAAAACACAGAACCCAGTCCTGTCCAGATAATGAACAGTGAACCATGTGCAGCTCAAAATGCCAAATTTGAGCCTCGACACTGTGGCACAGTAATGATGGAAGTGCTCCACAAGGCTGGAAGTCATATGGCCAACTGCAGGTTTGGATCCCGAGGCTGACTTGAAAACACACTGGGAATGCATGCAAATACCCGGATCCTGAGGGGTGGAAGGGCTGGGAAAGGAGATTGTGGCATGATGAGACCCTGTCCAAGATGCTTCTGTCTCTGTCTCTCACTCTCTCTCAGTCTCTCTCATGTGTATGTGCTATTAAAAAAAAAAAAATTAGGACCAGCAGTTGGCCTAATGGCTAAGTCACTGAACTCCCACGTAGTCAACCACGGTTCGCGTCTTGGACCCAGTGGCTTAAACTCACACTGGGCGTGTGTGTGTGTGTGTGTGTGTGTGTGTGTGCCCAG
>NW_006160061.1:5299638-5301688 GCF_000334495.1 Tupaia belangeri chinensis
CCCCCTGGGGGGGGGTGATTTCTCGTTTTCTGTCTCTCTCTGTCTTTCTGGCGAGCGCATGCACCCTATAGCAAAAACAAACTCTCAAAAAAAAAAAAAGTTAGAAAAAAAAAGTCAAGTCCAAGGGGAAATACTTACATTTGATCTCTAGAGATGACCCCCATGAGCATTTAGGGAGAGAGTAAACATCACCGGGAACCACCATGGATTGTCCCAGGACAATGAACAGTAGGTCAGCCTCATGTCCCTTTTGAACAGTGTTCCCAGCTTACTGGTGGAAACTCTGATAGAACATCTAACAGTTTACTGCGAGATCCTGTCAGACCAGAGCCTATGCTTGCTCTGGCTTGAGCATCAACAGACCTTACTTCAATGTATGGACCAATCCAGGCTACACCTGGACCAATATGGACTACATCACACATCTGTTTGAATCTTTGAGGCTCTTCTATCACCATGCCTCACATCTTCCACTTCTTTGATCTCTGCCAAAAATGGGAATTCCTTTCCACACATTCCAACACTCTTCCCCAACCTTGCTCTTCTTGCCAGCCATCTTACCCTGTTCTTTGTCCTCCAAACCGTTCCAATGAACCTTCTGGCAACACTACTGCAGGTAAATCAGCACTTAAGCATCTGTAACTCTTCTCAGAATACTGTTTCCAATTTCTGACGTGAACTGAAATCTGACTCAGAGATACTGCTGCACCCTCTGCTGATGCCAACTACTCCCTCTTCCCAATCCAAAGACCTGTGGAAGATTCATTTGGCTGTGAATAACAACATTCCCAACATTCTGTTGCACCTACAACTTTCATGTGTATCCTACTGGTCAGAATTTAGTCACATGGCCATACCTAGTGGATAATAGAAAATATAGTTTTATTATGGATGGCATGTGCTCCACTAAAACCATGTTTATATTAACAAGGAAAATCATACGGGAAATTATCTCACAGTTTCTGCCTCAGGTGTAATTCTTCCACTCCCAGCATACTTCCAGAACTGTATACCTGCCCTGGATTATAGAGATCACCTAGGAACATACACCTACCTACGGCCTGGCTCATGCTCCTCATGACATCCCAAGCCTATTGTCATCTAAAACAATTCTTGTGTACATGCAGAAAGCCTGCTTAGCAGTGTAGCATCACAATGAATTGATTTCCATCTCCCTTCCAATTCTGCCATCCTGTCTCCATACACACACTAGACCCTGTTATCACCTTTGACATCTTAAATTAAACCCCCCCAGCAACCCCAGCTTCCTATCCTTCTAGCCTTCTTACTTGCCTTCCCTGTCAAACAGCCTCTAGTCCTCTAATAGCTGCGTTTATTTCTCCCAGACTATGAGTGCTCCCACTCTCCCGTCTCATTCCCCAGTGTAGACACCACACTTGCTCACATGAACTATCGCCAGTAGCCAAATTCCCATGGAACCCTACCTGGCCAGCAAATCTTCATCCTGAATCAACTGTTTCTAAAGCCATAGTCCTTGAAACTGGCTTAAATTTGTCTTTTAAATTACTCTTAAAATTGTCTCTTTACGCCACTTTTTCCTCTACTAGATTGTGACTTGTAAATTTTCTATATTTTACTGACAGAAGCAGCACAGTGTGTGCTTCCTAAGAGGCACCTAATAAATAATAAGTGCTGATTGGTTTATGGGTGGGACGATGGATAGATAAATAAATTGGTGACAAGAAGAATCTAAGCAGGATTTTAGTATATTTATATTTTGTACCTACTTAAAAAAGTAAAAGAAAACCAATTATGATGACAATAAGCCCAAGGGAAGCCAGTGAAAGAAATTATTCATGACTGTTCTTTGGACTTGTCCTGCTCAAAAACATGAGGACATGGTTGGCATGATCATTAAAAATACCAAAGACCTGAAGCTAATAAAAATAAAATAAATGTGGCATTCCAGCAAGAGCCAAAGGTGCTCAATAAGCTAGAATAACGTTCCACATTCTCATTCCTTATATAATATAATATGTATAATATATATATCCCATGTCTGGGGGTACTTTCTTAAAATATATATATA
>NW_006160061.1:5302023-5309478 GCF_000334495.1 Tupaia belangeri chinensis
TATATATATATATATATAAAGATGTGTGTGAGTGTGTGTGTGTGTTGTGTGTGTGTGTAAATACACATACAGTCCTGTGCCACATACTGATGTTTTGGTGGGTCGCTGATAACCACATATAAGACAAGATTATAATCGGCTGTACCATATAGCCAGGTGTATAGTAGGCTAGCTATGTTTATGTAAGCATATTCTATCTCTGTGATCTTCACACAGCACCTAAAGGCACATTTCTCAGAATCTATCCCATCATTAAGTGGCACGTGACCATTTATACACATTTATACACATACACACACACACACAAAGATTATATAAAAGAGGCCAACCCTGTAGCCTGGTGATTACAGGCAACCAGATCCCACATGGCCAAATGCAGTTCAAAGGGGCTTGAAAAATACACTGCGTTCATGTGTACGCGCTCCAAATTCTGATAAAATGAAAAAAATGAAAGAAAAGGGATTGTGGAATGACTACATCCCATGTGGGGGGGTGCTTTTTCTCTGTATTTTCTGTCCCTCTCTAGAGACTGCATGTGCCTCTGGCAACTTTAAAAATAATAATAACGATTAAAATGGTACATTGGTGTAAGGAACTTGCCACGAATGGAGCTCGCAGGAGGCGAAGTTGCTGTGGGTGGGTGGGCGAGTGAGTCATAAGTGGACATTACTGCACACCACGTAGACTTTCTAAACACCATACACTACTAAATTTATAAGAAACTATTTCTTCAGTAATAAATCTTGTCTTACTATAACATTTTTACTTTATAAACCTAATTTCTTTACCCTTTTGTAGTAATGCTTAGCTAAAAATACAAATATATTTATATCTATACAAAAATATTTATTTATGCTGTTATTCTATTAGTTTTTTTCTCTATTTTTATTTTATCTTTTACATTTAAAATATTTTGGTAAAAAAATAAGACACAAACACACCTATCAGCCTAGACCTACACAACGTCAGTATCATTGTCTTCTACTCCCACACCTTGTCCCACTGGAAGACCCACGATGAACAAAACATGAGATTAAGGAACCAGCAAACGGCTAATGGTTACTTTACTGGACTCCCACTTAGTCATCTGTGGTTCAAATCCCAAATCCAATGGCTTAAAGCTCACACTGAGCACATGTGTGCGTGCCCAAGATCCCATGAGGAGAATGGAGGAGAAGGGATTGTGGTGAGGCCACCCCCCCAGAGGGTGATTTCTCGCTTTCTGTCTCTCTGTCTCTGTGGTGAGTGCACATGCTCTAATGCCAAAATCTCTCTTAAAAAAAAAAAAAAGCAAGAGATTAAATCAAGCATAAGAGAAAATGATGCAATCAAGAGACAGCTACCAGTATTACATGGCAGACTGTTTAATGGTAAACTTTTTTTCTGAAGTAGAAAGAGTACACTCTGAGACAATAAAAAGTACCATACAGTAAACATATAAACCAGCAACACAGTTGTTCATTATCATTATCAGATATTATGTGCTGTGCATAATTGTATGTACCATACTTCTATATGGCTGGCAGGTGCAGTGGGTTTGTTTACACCAGAATCACCACAAACATGTGAGTAATGTGTTGCACTACAACTTTACAAGGGCCACAACATCACTAGTTGAAAGGAATTTTTCAGTGTCATTATAATCTCATGGGACTACTATATATGTGGCCCACGACTGCCCAAAACCTCACTGAGTGGCACATGACTGTATTTAAATAAAGACAAAGGTAAAGTTCTTTCATTAGGTCCTTTACTTAGATCCCAACCCCCCAATTTCACATACATAGAAACAAAATAGAATAAACAAAATCAAACACATGAAAACATATATAAGGTTTTATTTTGTTGCAAAGTTCCCCAAAAGCTAATGCCAGTTTGGCCTGCCTTTGTAGACACGAGGCATCAACTAAGACCTGCTGTGTGCATGTATAATCACGCTTCAAGCACTGTGTTTAACGCAGGCCACCCAAACATTTTCAAGATTATTCGACTGAACCAGAATAAATTCAAAGACAAGTAACCTCATAAAACTCATGGGGCAGATCTGCATGTTAATCATTGTTGTATCTGTTTCCAAGCTTAGCCAAATGTAGTTTTACACACGCCTGGTCTCAAAATGATCGATCCTGTCATAAAATAAGCACTTAGTAGAAATAATTAATGAATACAGACAAATTCTTATTGCTTTTGTATCAAGTTTCTAAAGATTTAGGTCCATTCCATTTTCCTTTTGTAGGCAATATCATTGGGTCTCCTACCTGAATTACCTGAAATCACTTTTAAAGAAATGGGGTATTCTGTCAAAACAACTTAGAGATGTTTTAGCATCCATTTAAGTAAATCTTTTATTTATTTATTTATTTTTTATTGCCAGAGGGCATGAATACTTCCCAGAAAGAGAAAGAGAGAGAGAGAACAAACATACTTTCAATAGGGTATAGTCACATCACAATTGTTTCTCCTCCATTTCCCTATCCTATCATAATTTTCAGCAAGCACACATGCACATACACACATGCACACCCCACATGTTTTTCAAGCCACCAGGGTTGGATTGGGATTCAAACCACTGATGGCCATGTGAGATTTGGATCCCTGTATACTGCTCCTAACTGCTGCACTACACTATAGGGCTGGCCTCATTTATGTAACTCTTATGAGTAAAATTTTGCCACATTGGTTTAATGAACAATCCTACATTAAGAAGCTAAGAGTATTGACAATATTAATACGTATCATTTCTACTTCTCAGCCAAGTCATGGTAACATACAAGTAGAGCCACTGCTTGGGTGACTAGAGGCTATAAGAGAGGCCTGGGTTTGGTTCCTAGGCCAAATTGAATATGCTGGGTAAAGCTGTACACACCTATAAGCCTAGCTAATTGGGAGGCTGGGACAGGAGGATCATGGTATTACAAGACCCTATTAAAAACAAGGGGACCAGCAGATGGTATAACGGTTATATCACTGGACTCTCGCGTAGTCTACCATGGTTTGGGTCCCAGACCTCATGGCTTAACCCTCACACCAGTGAATGTGCTTGTGGGCCCAAGGTCTTAAGAGAATGGAGAAGGGATTCCAGGGTGGCCATTCCCCCGGGGAGAGATTTCTTGCTTTCTGTCTCTCTGGCAAGTACACACACCCTATAGCAAAAATCTCTCTAAAATACAAAACAAAACTAAATCTGTCTCTGGTCTCTGTTTCTCTCTCTCTCCCTGGTTCCTCATAAAAAAGGGGGAAGAAAAAAAAAAGAGATCTCTTTTACTCCTGACATTCTATGAACACCTCTGACTTCTATCACTAGAATCAAAAGAAAACACGTGCAAAAGAGAAAGGAATAATCCAGAAAAGCTGATTCAATTGTATTATGTAGGCACATAATGATTTCAATCTGCCATGGAAGTCATCATGAATCTCTTATTATTAGAAATTATATCTGAATCCTTCTTGGAAAGTGAGTCCAATTGCCAAACAGTCAATATAATTGCATGTAAGCCTATATCACGTTAATGACTTGCGATGGATTTATGCCCTTCAAAGGGTTAATTTGTGTATTTCTAAAATATGAAATCTTTTTTAGTGATATCATTGGTTATCACTAACCCAACATCTTGTGATGAGACAAAATCCTCCCCACACTAGCGCAATGGGAATACACACAGAAGGACCCTGACCCTCCAATGTACAGACCAGTGCAGAGCTGCAGATTTTGGATTCCCAGGACAGGTTAACTCCATCCCCATCACACACTGCTAGGCGCATTTTACAGAGGGAGAAAATGAGGTGGGACATGAGCATGGCGTGCCAAGTTTTTCACCACGGCTGTGAAAAATAAGTGTTTGGGCAACAGCAATAGCATTCCAAACACTCCCCCACCCAGCCTCTGTACAATCAAGTGATTATGATTTTTTAAATGGATTTACTTTTTTATTGAACCACTTCATATTTTGAAATACATCATTTAAAAAGGCTTTTAGCTACAGGATAGGCAAGACTGCATAACAACAACTAAAACTAACCCACAAACGAAAACCCAGAAGTTGTTAGTAGAGGACAGAAACCGTCAGTAGTGACTCCCTCTATTGATGCAAAATGAATGCTTTCCTTAAATTTCCTGCCATATCCATTGAAGCATAGTATTTACAAACTACAAACACACCACGTAAATGATCATCCAGGAGAAGCATTAAGTTCAGATTTAAAGATTTTAATTACCTTATAAAATCATTTGCTCATATCAAGCATAAAAAGGAAGAAGAGATAACATTACTAAATCAAAGAGTTTAGCTATGAGTTCAAGTGGACCAGCAAGTGCATAGCAAGTATGTCACCAGCATTCCCTCTACAAACTGTACAGACACAGCTAATCCCAGAACGTCTGCTACATCCAGCCTATCCACAGCCCAGCATGTCCATCAGCCCCTTCCAATCCAGAAATATCTTAGCCAACCCTTCCTTAGACCCATAATAGATTCCTATATAACAAAAGGTGAACGAATTACCTGGAATGCTCTCTAGTCATGTTTGTTTTACTATATGTCAAATGACTCTCTCAGTATTTAAAAATAATATTCACAGAATTTTGAAGAAGCACACAAATCTACTTATAATGTACCAGGTACTGCACTACATGCTTTACAGGCATAGCTTTGATTCTCATTACATTATATTAGTATTATAGGTTAGGTACCAGTATCACAGGTTGAACATCCCTAATCTGAAAATCCCAAACCCCAAATGTTTTAGACACTGACATGATGCCACACGTGGGAAGTTCCACACCTGTCCTCCCTTGATGGGTCACAGTCAAAATAGTGCAATATGAAAATCCATAATTACTTTCAGACTATATGTATAAGGTATATGTGAGATGTGTGTGAGTTTCTTGTTTAGATTTGGGCCCCATCTCCGACATATCTCATTATGTATATGCAAATATCAAAAAAATCTAAAATATTTGTGGTCCCAAGCATTTCAGAGATATCATCATTTCAAAGGAGAGAAAATTAACCCTTCAAGAAATTAAATAGCTCCTCAAAAAATGCCTAGGAAATAAGGAGTAACCCTTTCTTACCCTCGCTCCAAAAGCTGTGCTCTTAGACAGGATACGGTACTGCCCCCCTTTTGTTCTCAATAGATCAAGTTATCTGTTTTCTAAAATCACTTACCTTTAATGGTAGAATCTCACAAACTCAACGTTGCCTTGGTGTCTTTTGGCCCTAAAAAATTCCATTACTTCTGTGAAAATCCCGTAAGTTGTCAACACAATACTTTAACTATTGAACATGGTCCAACTCTGAACCACTAACATTCAACTTGAATTTCATAGAATATTACTGTATACACCCGGAAAAATACCTCCAGCTAGATGATAGCTTTAGGAGGGATGCCGTGTGGTTGAGCCACACAGAAATGACCATGTTCATACACTATTACGCTGCCAGCAAGAAGTAGGAGGGAAGACAGAGTAGCTGGGATGTTGGTCAAAAGAAGAAATAACCAACAAGACCAAAAAGACAACAGCATGCTTATATCACAAAATATTGAAACTAAAACACCAAAAACTTTGAACCCAAAAAGATTTATTGTATGAATGTATCTGTTCATATTTTATTCCTGCAGCCAGCAAAATCCATATTCTGGGATCGTATAACCTAGCTGACACTATGCGAAGGCCACAAGTAATTAGGAAAATGTCCCCAACTAACCTTGGTTGTAAGCATTTAAAATAAAAAAAAAAAATCTGAAAAGGCCAGACAGCAGTGAAGTAATAAAATGTGATGTTCTGTGAGGCTGACCCACAGAAGAAGGTTCTGGGTTCATATCTGGAGCTCTCCTTGAGACTATGTTAACAATAAGAAAAGAAGGGGTCATCAGCTGGTATGTTGGTTAAAGCATTGGATTCCCACATAGTCAATGGTGGCTCAAGTCCCAGACCTCATAGCTCAAGAATCATGTCAGGCATGTGTGCGTTTGTGCCTAAAATCCCAAAAGAAGAATAGAAAACAAGGGATTGTGGTGTGGCCATCCCCCTGGGGGGTGATTTCTCACTTTCCCTCTCTCTGTCTCTCTCCAGTGAACACACTGCTTTATGTCAAAAAAAAAAAAGAAAGAAAAAAAGAAAAAAGAAAATCTCTGAAAAAGTTATATGGTTAGGCTATTTTTTAGATGTCTTAGAAGGTTCTAGAAGCCATTCACCATGACAGAGAAGAGAGAATTCAAGAGATGCTTAACACCCAGCTGTGGGATGCCTCTGCGGGACCTGGCCCTAAAGATAGCCACAAAAGCTGAAAACGGTGATAATGAAAAAATGGCTGTTCTAGAGGCCAAAATCTGTCATCAGATTGAGCATTATTTTGGAGACTTCAATTTGCCATGGGACAATTTTTTTTTGTCTTTTTTGGAGAGATTTTTGTTATAGGGCACGTGCTCTCGTCAGAAAGACAGAAAAGCAGAGAGATAGAACGCAAGAAATCACCCTCCAGGGGGGATGGCCACACCACAATCCCTTCTCCTCCACTCTCCCCTCAGGATCTTGGGCACGCACGCACACGCGCCCAGCATGAGTTTAAGCCACTGGGTCCAGCATTTGAACCACGGTCCACTACATGGGAGTCCAGTGACATAGCCATTGACACTAACTGCTGGTCCCTCCATGGGACAAATTTTTCTTTTCTTTTCTTTTCTTTTCTTTTCTTTTCTTTTCTTTTCTTTTTTTTTTTTTTTTTTGGAGAGGTTTTTCGCTATAGGGCGCATGCGCTCGTCAGATAAACAGAGGGAGACAGAGAGATAGAAAGTGAGAAATCACCCCCCAGCGGGATGGCCACACCACTTCTCCTCCATTCTCCTCTCGGGATCTTGGGCACGCACGCACACGTGCCCAGCGTGAGTTTAAGCTGCCGGGTCTGGGACTCGAACCGCGGTCGACTACATGGGAGTCCAGCAACATAGCCATTATGCTAACTGCTGGTCCCTCCATGGAACAAATTTTTAAAGGAACAGATAAAACTCGATGAAGGCTGGGTACCTTTGGAGATGATGATAAAATTCAACAGGTTAAACCGTCTAACGACAGACTTTACTGTAACAGTGGAATCACTGAGAAAATCCAAGGCAGAACTCATGGAAATCAGTGAAGGTAAAACTAAAATCAGGAGGTCTCCAAGCAAACCCCTGCCTGGAGTGACTGGTGAGTATAAAGATGATGTTAAAAAGAGATCGGTTTATATTAAAGGCTGCCCAACTGATGCAACCCTTGATGATGTAAAAGAATGGTTAGAAGGTAAAGGAGAAATACTAAATATGCAGATGAGAAGAACACTGCAGAAAGCATTTAAGGGATCAATATTGCTGTGTTTGGGAACCAGTAGTTAGCGTAATGGCTATGTCGCTGGACTCCCATGTAGTCGACCGTGGTTCACGTCCCGGACCCGGTGGCTTGAAACTCACGCTGGA
>NW_006160061.1:5310479-5346817 GCF_000334495.1 Tupaia belangeri chinensis
TGTAGAGACCCCGGGTCAGAAGTACAAAAGCACAGAGATGTTAATACTTTTCAAGGAAGATTACTTTGAAAAAAAAAAAAAAAAAAATGCAGAAAGAAGACAGCATAAAATAGAAGCAAAATTAGGACCTAAACGACAAGGTCACACTATATCACGATCCTCTTACCTCAGCTTCCCGAATCGCTGGAACTACAGGCGTGCGCCACCCTGCCTGGCCCGGGCCAGCACTTTCAGACAGGGCCTCACTATATTCCCCATGTGCCCCACACTGGCCACGAACTCGCAATCCTCCTACCTCAGCCTACTGAGTAGCTGGGACTGCAGGTCCACCATCACCACCACCACCACCACCACCACCGCCAATGCGCCCGACTTCCAGGACAAGGTCTCACTATGTTGAGATCGTCCCACCTAAGACTTCAGAGTTACTGGGACAACAGGTGCGTCCACCACGCCCAGCTCTTTCAGACAGGACCTTACTACATCCCTCACGTGCCCCATGCTGGCCGCAAACTTACAATCCTCCTGCCTCAGTATCCTGAGTAGCTGGGACAACAGGTTCACATCACCACCGCCACCACTGCCACCACTCCCAGCTTTCAGGAGATCAAGAAGAAAAACAGAAGTTAGCAAAAGATGCTGAAATGAAATCTCTAGAAGAAAAGATAAGATGCTTGCTGAAATTTCCAGGTGACTTAGATGATCAGACCTGTAGAGAAGATTTGCACATCCTTTTCTCAAATCATGGTGAAATAAAATGGATAGACTTTATCAGAGGAGCGAAAGAGGACACAATTCTATTTAAAGAAAAAAGCCAAGAAAACCCTAGAAAAAGCCAAAGATGCAAATAACAGTAACCTACAATTAAGGAACAAAGCAGTCACTTGGGAAATACTAGGAGAGGTAGAAAAAACACCATGGAAGAAAATCAGAGAAGATCAGCGAGAATCCCTAAACAAATGGAAGTCACAAGGTCACAAATTTAAAGGAAAAGGAAAAAAGGCTGCTGAGCCTGGGTGTGCTGAAGGAAAAGTACAGTTTCAGGGCGAGAAAAACCAATTGGATAGTGATGATGATTTGATGAATATGAGCCACCTCGACCAGTGAAAAGAGCAAGAGAAGAAACAGCCACGAAAGAACCTGCATCAAAACAACAGAAAACATAAAGTGGGGTGGAGACCAGGAGTTTAGTGAACACATTTTTTTATTCATTTTATTTAGGTTTAAGCTGCCTTGCGTCTTTGAAGTGTTTTAAAAAGAAAACCGAATTAGGTCCGCTGCAACGTCCACCTGTAAGAACAAAACATTTTTTATTGTTTAACTGGACTTTTCGTTTTGTTTTGTTAGCCTCATGAGAATTTTTTAAAAATGCATAGTTCTATTTGTATTATTCAGATGATTCAAATATCAACAGGAAGACTCTTCTGCTAAATTGCTTTTGTAATATGAGAACGTATTAGCACAAACTAATAAAATATACACTATATAAAAGAACAACAACAACAAAAAGAGATACTTAACACCCACAGAGAATATAATAATTCCAAAGATGGTAGCTAGGGACATGCAGGGAGGAGCGCGAGCTCTGCTCCTGTATAGGCAGAATGTGGATGAGAGAGAAGAGGGAAGAGAAACTGGAGCACTGCATTATTTACCTGCAAGGAGAAGTGTGAAATGGCCATTCCCACGTAATGGTGGCAAACAACTGCAGGCCCTACCAATAAAGTGGTAATTTTCAAATTCCATTTGCCAAGAATCTCCTGAGGTCCATGTTTAAAATGCAAATTCCTAGGCTCTGTTTCCAAAGACTCTGATTCAATAGATACGGTATAGAGCCCAGAGATGAACATTTTTTTAAAAGCATCACATGTGATTCAGATACAGGTGATACTAGATAGAGAGGTATAGAATTTCCTTTGGGTACAGGTCTTAATTCTGCTAGCTGCAACCAAGTAACCATGAACACCTGTTAGCAGGCAAGCCAAACTCTGGCAAGGCTCTACAGATAGGGAGAACTTGTACCATAAACACCCAATCTGCTTGTCAGAGAAGTACAGAATATTGTAGCTATTAAAGATAGTACAGGGGCCGGCAGGTGGTGTAGTGGTTAAGGGCGCTGGACTCCTACATGCCTGATCATGGTTCAAGTTCTGAACCTGGCAGCTTGCTTTCTCACTTTCCCTCTCTCTCTGTCCCTCTCTGGTCAAATTAAAATAAATAAATAAATGAATAAAGTTAAATAAACTAATTCTTCTTAAAAATTAAAAAAAGAATAGTATATGTCATAACAACTGACTTCTCTATTTACATACCTAAAAACTTCAAAAACTTGCGGAAGGCACACTTATAAATACTTTTCTCTCATTTGACTCAGTTATTGTAGATCACACCTTAACTGAACTATGTATTTTTTTGTCAGGAGAAGAGAGACGATATGCTACACATCAGCCAGCATTTGCAATCTAAGTTACAAATAATAATTTCTAATATTCAAAACAAATTAGAGAATGTGTCTCTAAATCTCCATTATGGGCTAAATTCTTACCCTTCAAATTCATGTTGAAATCCTAGCCAAAAAGTACCTCAGAACATGACTGTATTTAAAGACAATCTTTAAAGAGGTAAATAAGTCGAAATCATTAGGGTAGGCTTTAGTCTAATATGATAAGTGTCCTTAAAAGAAGAGGAAATTGAGTGTCATCCCCATAGTGCTGTGATTAAACCTTGTGCAGAGGGAGATCAACCCCACATGGCCATCTGTAGTTTGAGTTCTGGCCCAGTGATTTGTAAAACACACCAAGCACGCATGCATGCCCAGCTTCCTGATGGGATGGTGAAATGAGCATGACTATGCCTCATTGAAGAGGTGATTTCTCCCCCAGCCCTCCACCCCTGAGGCCACATGCACCTTCTGGAAATTAAAAAAAAAAAAAAATTGAACATGGATGGTATGGGTGGTTACAGACACGAGATGATGAGAAGACACAGGAAAAGTTGGCCATTAACAAGCCAAGGAGAAAGACCTGGAACACTTCCTTTCCTCATGGGCCTCACAGGAAACCAATCCGGAAAACACTAGATCTTGGATCACCAGCCTCCAGAACTGTAAAAAATAAAGTTCTGTTGTTAAAGCCATCTAGTCTGTGCTCTTTTGCTAGGTAGCTCCTGCAAACTAATACACCTTCCCCATTTAAAAAGAGGAGGGCTGGCCTCATAGTCTAGTGATAAGGGAGCGAGAGCCCACATGAGCAACTGTGGCTCAAATCCTATCCCTGGCAACTTGAAAAACAGGCTAAGCACATATGTGTGCAGGCCCCAAATCCTCACAGGATGGAGAAACAGAGAAGGGGTTCGGGGTAACCACATCTCATCGGGGGGGTGCTTTCTCCGTATCTCTCCTTCTCTCTGGCAAGTGCTTGTACCTTCCAGCAATTAAAACTAATTTAAAAAGAGAAGCAATCCTCTTTCAACGACACTTCCCTTAGGATGGTATACTCTTCCTTTCCTCTTGTCCTAGCGCTGAAGGGAGGGTTGACACTTTGCGGTAAGATGGAGAAAAAGAAAGGACTGAAAGGAACACCACATTTTAAATGAGTCACTTCACACCATGAAGCTCATGGCACAATGATTACTCCATTTCCTGTGACTCCTTTTCCCTTCCTGAGCCTGGGGACTCAGAGTGGGGACTGGGAAGGTGAAGGCTACAAGAAAAGAAGTCCACTCTTCCCAAGCCCTACTCCCATGGCCCACTTCTCTCCTTGCCTTTCTTATCAGGGGAAGAAGGATGGCTGATTTCTATTTTCTTGATGTAGCCTCCTTCAGTCTTGTTATTATAAAATGTGTGCATATGAGTAGGCTGTGTCCACTGGGTAAGATTCGCATTGCAGAAGTCTGTGTGTGTATAGGAACATGGGAGTACATTCTGGAAACAATTGAAATCAGAAGGAAAAAAAATGGTCCTCCTACACCCTGGTCAAAACATTCCACATGAGGTGCACTCATGCATGGAAAGCAGAGGCCCTCAGCCCGACACTAGCTTTCTGGCAACATTCCGGATTTGGATGTTTTGATGGAGTTGTTTTTAATGGCCCTTCCTCCCACTGCCCACATTAGCCAAGACCACTGACAGCCTAACTTCCTCTTGTGGGTAATCCAAGTCCTTGCCAATTAGCCTTCTGAGCTAAGGGCTGAGCAGAGGGCTGCCTTTCCATCTCCTCCCACCAGTCTTTGATCATTCTTTTTTCCACATTAGTGCCAGAGAAGTTGGAGAAAAGAAAATGCTCCAAATCACAAAACATTTAAGAAAAGTTACCGCTACATAAAAGTTACCAGGTGGATTCTCCTCTGCTCTAGCAATGTTCAGCTAGTACCAACTCTCCTCTTAAGTTTACAGTTTCATAACCAACTCAAATAAAATTGGTCCTTCTTCTTTATTTTTCAGTTTTCCAGAGAGCACGTTTGCCCACCTGAGAGACTGGAGAGGGAAAGTGAGAATGCACCAACCCCCCCCCCCTATCATGGATGACTGCACCACTCCATTTTGCCTTTCAGGATTTGGGACACAAACAAACACATGCCTGGTGTGTTTTGCAAGCCATGAGGCCCAGGACTCCAGTTGTATAGTGGACCACATGGGATCCAGCCACCATAACTACCATGCCATGGGCTGGCCCAAAAGTTGTTTCTTTCTTTCATTTATTTATTTATTTTAAAAGGTTTTTGGCATAAGGTGTGTGTGCTCACTGGAGAGAGACATAGAAAGAGAAAGTGATAAGTAACCTACCCCCTGCCCCCCAGGGAGATGGCCATGTTCCAATCTCTTCTCCTCCAGTCTTCTCCTGGGATTCTGGATATACATGCACATGCGTCTGGTGTGGTTTTCAAGCCTCTGGGCCCAGGACGTGAAACATGGTAGGCCATGTGGGAGTCCAGTGTCTTAACCACTATGCCAACTGCTGGCCCATTTTTAAAAAGACTTAATTCCCAGACCAGCAGAGGGTTTAATGGTTACATCGCTGGACTTCCATGTAGTCAACCATGGTTTGAGTCCTGGACCTGGCAGCTTCAAATTCACACCAGGCACATGTGCACATGTGCCCAAAATCCTGAGAGGAAAATAGAGGGGAAGGGACTGCAGCATGGCCAACCCCCCTGGGGAGTGATTTCTCACTTTCTCTCTCTCTCTCTCTCGTGTCTCTCTGACAAGCACAGGCACCCTATAGCAAAAACCTCTCTTTCAAAAATAAAAAAAAGGACTTAACTTCCCACATCCCCATCCCCATTGCTGGATCATTTTAAATATTTTTAACCATAACCAGTGTTTAAATCAATTGCCAATAATTAAGAAATTAAACAGCTCTGTTCTTAGACAGACAGAACTTGTCAATTAACAACCCAGCTTAGACGGTGCAGTTCATAGGGTACAGGACTGCTGTGCTGGGGGTGGCCAACCACACGGTTAAATCCCAGGGCTGGCCTAAAAACATACCTGGCATATGTGCAGGTGCCCCAAATCCTGATGGGCCAGACAACTGGGGAAAGGGGACTGCAGCATCACAGGATGATAGAACCCTGTCAAGCATGTGTTTTTCTCTAAACAAACAAACAAAAAATTGGAAGAAAACAAACAATTCTTTTTTGAAGAATTATTTATTTTATCTCCCTCTATTATTATTGCATTTTTCTAATTCACTATATGGCACATATACTCACCAGAGAGAGACAGAGAGAGAGAGAGAGTGAGAAAGCAAGCTGCCAGGTCTGAGACTAGAACTGCAGTCAGCCATGTGGGAGTCCAGCACCTTAACCACCACGCCACTTGCTGACCTCACAAACAATTGTCAAGCCATCTTTCCTCATCCGGTGGTAGCAGGGAGCCAAAGACTACCCTTCATCTCTTCTTTTTTTGGGGGGGGAGGGGAGAGGTTTTTGCTATAGGGTGCATGCGCTCGCCAAAAAGACAGAGAGAGACAGAGAGACAGAAAACGAGAAATCACCCCCCACGGGGGATGGCCACACTGCAATCCCTTCTCCTCCATTCTCCTCTCGGGATCTTGGGCACGCACGCATGCATGTGTGGTACTAGACTTCCACATGTTTTACTGTGTGCATGTGTGCTGAAAATCCCAAGAGGAGAAGGATCAGCAGATGGCATAGTGGTTATGTCACTGGACTTTCACATGACTGGGTCCGGGACTCGAACTGTGGTCGACTACATGGGAGTTCAGCGACATAGCCATTACGCTAACTGCTGGTCCCCCCTTCATCTCTTCTGAGTCTCCGGTTTGGATTCCCTCTATTTAGGCTTTGCAGCCAACTCTGAGTGAACAGATATGTTGCCGAGTGGACCTGGCACATGAAGAGATCAATAATGGGCCCTAGAAAGGCACTGTTGACTCTGAGGGCTCTAATGTAGAGTAGGTGAGCATATGAACTGCACAGAGTGCTTGGCGCAACCCAGCCTGGCAGGTCTAAGATATGTAACTGGGTAACTCACAACTTCATGGTGGCTCGGTTTCCTCATCGGCATGGAGGATGATCCATCGGCCCACAAGTCATAAGGCTGCTGGGAGGATGAAATGAGTCAATGGCTACACAGTGCTAGAAACACTGCCTGGCACACACTAACTGTGAAGGGGCGTTACTGTTGCTCTGCATTCCTACCCTTGAAGTCTAGTCGGTACTTCACCCAGGGTTGGTTTCTTTGTCTGCCTACAGACACTCTTTTAGTCACTAACACTAATTCATGACTTTAAGAACCAAGAATTCTGGGACTAGCAGATGGTGGAATGATTACATCACTGGACTCCCATGGAGTTGACCACAGTTCATGTCCCCATCCCAGTGGTTCAAAATTCACACTGAGTACGTGTGTATGTATGCCCAAAATTCCTAGAAAAAAATGCAGGAGAGCAGATTATGGCAAAGCCATCCTCCCCCCACCTCCCAGGAGGGTGATTTCTCACTTTCTGTCTCTCTGGTGAGCATATCATAGCAAAAATCTCTCTGAAAACAAAAAAGAAAAACTATGGCACCTGCCGGTCCCATTCTTAAAAAGCCTTAACTCTACAACTATGAGGCAAAATGAATAAACAATGGAAACTCAAGGCAGGCCAAGGATGTTTAGCCTATGGGAAAGGCAGACAAAACAGGAGAAGATCCCGGAAGGACAACCCCCATAACATCGATGATTGATAGAATATTCTTATCAACCTGAATGTTTTTCTGAAAATTTTAGGTTTTAAAATTCAAATGAGCTTGGGGCAGCAGGTGGCGTGGTGGTTATGGTACTAGACTTCCACATGTTTGACTGTGGTTCAAGTCTTGGACCTAGAGGTCTGACAATCACACCAGGCATGTGTGCTGAAAATCCCAAGAGGAGAACGATCAGCAGATGGCATAGTGGTTATGTCACTGGACTCTCACATGACCGACAGCAATTCAAGTCCTGAACCCTCTGGACGCTTGAAACTCAGGTAGAGCACATGTGCATAGGATTCCAAGAGAAAAATGGAGGAGAAGGGATTTCAGTATGGCCATTCCCTGGGGGGTGGGGGGGGGATGATTTCTCATTTTCCCTCTTACTCTCTTTCTCTCAGTGAGTGTACATACCCTAAGGCAAAGACCTCTACAAAACAACAGCAACAACAACAAATCCCAAGAGGATAAATGAAGAGAAAGGACTGAGGTATGGCCATCCCCCCAAGGGGTGACTTTCCCCTTCCTCTCTCTGTCTCTGGTCTCTGTCTCTCTCTGGTGAGCACACATGTCCTATAGCATAAAAGCTTAAAATTAAAAAATTAAATAAAAACATGAATGAGCTTGAAACTCTTAAAAATAGATTTCCTGGGTCTTTCCATTGAACAAACCTAAAATGAGTCCCACCAGCACCCAGTCCACCTGGCATACAGACTCGGGATCCTTCTAAATGCATTCTCCAAGAAAGGAGCCAGGATCCTTGGAGTAAGAACTGATTCCGGGTCTAGGAAGGAAACAGTACAAGATGAGCCTAGAGAATCTGGTGATGCCAGGAAACGAGGAGCCGTCAGTCACAGAGCTCAACTTGAAAAACAAGTACAGAGTCAAAAACAATAATGACTGTAATTGACTGTATCATATTAAACAAGAGAAATCATAAATACACAGTGATACTCAGAGAGACGATGAATGAGGAAAACACTTATTTTTATAGAAGAATGCCAGCCACTCAAGGTAGGAGGAATGGAAAAATTATTCACTTACATCACTTACAACTCTGAAAGGATAGCTGTTTCAGGCGAGTATGAAAGGAAGTTTTAAAAGCCTATTGAGGGGCTGGCTGGGTGGTGATGCAGTGCTAATGAAACTGAACACACATGAGAAGGTACTAGGTTTGCATCCTAGGATCTCCCTGTGCATGCTGGGCTTCCACACATGTGCTCATGATCCGGGCTGGCTAAGACCGCATGAAGACCCTGTTGGGGGTGCCATCTCTCTCTCTCTCTCTCTCTTTCTCTCTCTCTCTCTCTCTCACATGGAAGAAATAAACTCCAAAAAAACCTAAGTTGAAAAGTAGTTGGACAGCATATTTGAACTTTACCAAATATCATCCCACAAACTCTTACTGATTACAAAGGAAAACTCTTATTTTTACAGTGAAAAGAACTAGCAGTTTGGGCCAACAGATAGGAAGTTGAGGCAGCTGGATCTCACATGGCCATCTGCCTGGTTTCAGTCCTGGCCTGGCAGCTTGAAAATCACACTGCACATGTGCATAACGCCCAAAATCCCAAGAGGAGAATGGAGGAGAACTGTGGCATGTCTCTCTCTCTTGAGGGATGCTTTCTCACTTGCCTTCTCGCTCTCTCTGTCCCTGTCTCTGGCAGATGCATGCACTTTACAGCATGCATGCATGAAGAAAGAAATAAAATGCAGCAGTTTGGTATCAATACCACTGGGGCAGCAGGACATCATGGAATAAAAAGCTCACAGCATTACCTAAGAAGTAGTTTTAGTGAAAGTGTTTAGCGGGAATCTACTTCAAACCTAACTTCCAGGTTACAGAAAACATATAGGATAGAGGACTAGGTAAATAAGAAGTGAAAACAACATCAAGAAAGCCATGATATGGGCCATTCTTTGAGAAAACTAATCTAAAATCTCCAAAAAGCAACAAGTACAGGGTGTGGAAGCTTTACAGATTAAACAGACTAAAGAGGCGTAAGAACCAAATACAACGCATAAGCCTTGATTCAGCCTTTGTGTCAGGAAAACGTAAGACTAAAACTATCAAACGTGTTTTGAGGGCCAGCCCCCTAGCACAGTGGTTAAGTTCTGTGCACGGGGCACTGGATTCCCCATGGCCTATCATAATCTAAGTTTTGTCCCAGTTGGGTTGAAAAACACAAAGGACATGTGGGCAGGTGTGCCTGCAGTCCTGACTAGGAGAAATGGAAGACAAAGAATCACAACATGACCACGCCCCATGGGGGAAGGCGCTTTCTCTCTTTTTCTTTCTCTCTCTCTCTCTCTCTCTCTCTCTCTCTCTGGCAAATGCACATACCCTCTGGCAATTTTTTAAAATATCTCAAATAAGCAGGGAAAATTTTAAATGCATCACATTGGAAGATAAAACAATCTACTAATTTTCTCAGGTGTAAGATTATATGTGACAATTAGGGAAAAGATCCTTATTCTCAGATATATTTAAGGATGGAAAGTTACGAGGTCTGAAACCAGAAAAAGAGCACAGATAGCAAAATGCTGTTTGCTGGTGCGGCGCACAGCCACGACGTGCAGGAAGTGCATTCTTTCATGGTAACTGCTCGGCGGTTATGACCCACTGTGCCATTCAAGGGTACTCTACCCAGTGTCTCCAGACTGTAGCCTGGAGACATGGGTTTCCGCATTGGCTTTGCTGACAGCAGGAACATCTGCTCCATGGGCTGGCATTGGGTTTCCTTTATGAGGCACACCCAGGTGCAGCCAGGCGGGCAGTGAGAAAGCTGTTCCACACCCTGAATTCCTATTTCCTGCAGGCGATGGGGTGGAAAGGGAGACCTGAATTATGGCTGTCTTCAGCCAGGCTCAGCAGACAAGCGTTCCGGGTTGCCTTGCTACATGGCAATTACTAACCACGTGATGGAGATCCACCCAACCTGGGCCTTCTGCGGACACAAGAAAAGTCCCAAATAATTTCAAACAACAAAAAGAAGAATCATAGTTCTTAAATATTTACTATGTGCCAGACAGTTCTAAGTGCCTCACATGCATTATAATTCCTGAATTTCCAGATGGGGTTCATCTTTACCATATTGTCATTAAATGCTACTATAAAGTACTGCATGAAACAGTCATCGTAGGCAAAGGGAGGGGGATGTAATATAATTAACATTCAGAAGGCTAAGTCATCTTTGAGTGAAAAACTAGGAAAAGTACTGGGAGTGGGGAGAGAGCCACTATTTCTCTCCTAAAAACCATGAATGCAAATCCCCCCTTAAATTCTGACTTGTGTCTAGGCATCCATAACCATTTATCATGCAAAAGAATGTTTCCCAGTCAAAATCACAGCTTGCCTCCTGATGTGGGTTCTGTCTCCCACAGCAATCAAAGCCAGAGACGCAAAGATATATAGCCCCATCCAGTTGTTCCTCCCTGGGCATCCCTAATCGGCCCTCTTGCCATTGCTCACATCTCTCTTTTTCACATGGAACTGTTAGAGAATCCAGAAGACTAGAACAGACATTTCCCTCCTCAAAGTCACTGCAGATAGTTACCAGGGGGAAAAGTAAGCTTCGAATACCCTGTGAGGGTAGGATAAATGGAGATGGGAGACATCAAACGTCAAAGATGTTAAGCAGAC
Source organism: Tupaia belangeri chinensis (assembly GCF_000334495.1). NCBI lineage: Eukaryota > Metazoa > Chordata > Mammalia > Scandentia > Tupaiidae > Tupaia > Tupaia belangeri. The sequence continues at coordinate 5,321,320 of NW_006160061.1, forward strand.
ATTCCAATTTTCAAATGCAGCAACTGACTTACATGCACATATGTGAAAACAGAAGCATGAAAAACCATTTAGAAAGTGATTCCAGTATTACCTACCCAGTAATCTACAGAAGAAAGTATTTTTCATCAACTTAGGAAATCTGCCTTGGAATACCAGTTGAAATGCATAAACCATCGTTTTGTCAACAACATGGACGAAACCTACAATAGGTTGACCAAAATAAGTCAGACACCAAAAAGTACATGATATGCACCATATAATATTTATTCATTTGTTCATTTATTCATTCATTCATTCATTTTAGGTTTTTGCGATAGGGCACATGTGCTCATTGAAGAGAGACAGTGAGAGGGAAGGTAAAAACTCAGCCCCCTAAAGGGGTAGCTACCCCCAAATCCCTTCTCTTCTGTCCTCCTCCTGAGACTTTGGCCATGTGCACACAAATCTGGCTCGATTCTCAAGCCACCAGGTCCAGGACTCAAACCTCAGTTGGCCATGATGGAGTCCAGCACCTTAACCACCATGCCATTTGCTGCCCCAATATTTTCATTTTTAAAAAGATAAATATATTTTTAAAATATGTATGTATAATTTAAACCAAGTCAAAAACTATAAAATAAAATGATGCTGATAAAAATTCAGAATAGTGGGGAGGGGTTAGTGACAGAGGCTGCATGACAGAGGGAGTCACTGCCAGGTGCTACAGTTCTGTGTCTTGATTCGGGTGCCAGTTCCACAGGCATGCTCAGTGTGCGAATAGGCATTGAACTGTATTATTTTAGGTATACTTTGCCCTACGCATGTTATGCTTCAGTAAAAAGTTTGATTAAGAGCCTGATGGTAGCACAGCAGTAAAATGCAATGCTCTGAGAGGCAGACCCACATGAGAAGGCTACCAGTTCAAGTCCAGAGACCTCAGTGAGTACATGGATGTGCATGTGCCCATGATCCAGGCTGGCTGGAGCCGAAGGTTAAGTGCAGCATTGAGAATCTGTTGGGGGTATTATCTATTGTCTGTCTGTCCCTCATTCATAGAATAAACTTCAAAAACTAAAAATAGGGACCAGCAGATGGCATAATGGTTATGTTGCTGGACTCCCACACAGTCAACTGCTGAGTCCCAGAACCAATGGCTTAAAACTCAGACCAGGCACATGTACATGAGTGCCCAAAATCCAAAGAGGAGAATGGAGGAGAAGGGATTGCAGTTGGCTTTCCCCCATGGGGGGTGATTTCTTGCTTTCTGACTCTCTGGCTCTCTGGTAAGTGCACATATCTTATAGCAAAAAAAATCTCAAAGTAAAATAATAAAAATAAGATGAAAAAGTTTAATCAAACTTGTGAGTACAATTTTATACTACTACTTCAAGAGATCACTGACTTCTACTTTTGAGACAACCTCAAAAATGGTGGTATTGGGACCAGCAGTTAGCGTAATGGCTATGTTGCTGGACTCCCACGTAGTCGACTGCGGTTCGCGTCCCAGACCCGGTGGCTTAAGACTCATACCGGGCGCGTGTGCGTGCGTTCCCAAGATCCCAAGAGGAGAATGAAGGAGAAGGGATTGCGGCATGGCCATCCCCCCTGGGGGGTGATTTCTCGCTTTCTGTCTCTGTCTGTCTCTGTCTGTCTGGCGAGCACATGCGCCCTATAGCAAAAACCACTCCAAAAAAAAAAAAATGGTGGTATTATATGAAATAAGAAAATGAAGAGCTCAAGGCAATTAGAGGGCAACATGTAAGTCTATATGTGAGGTGAAATTAGAAACAGTCCTTGCAACAGCCATACAAATAACTCTGCAGGCATTAGCAAGAAGGGTGGGGGAAGTAATTACAAAGGCCTTTGATCTTCTATCATATCTTCTATCTGGGATCTCAAAGCCAGAAAACAAACAAGGCCCAGCAGTCCTCTGACACAGACAGCTGCGTCTCCATCTGTTTACAGCACCAGGCCCAGATGCGGACACCTTGGCATGTAGCAGCTGAATTTAGGAAAAGACCTAGAGGTTACTAAGGTCCTGACATGAAAATGTAACTTAAAGCAAGACTTCACATAAGCTAACATCTGTCTCTCAGAAAATGAATTCAGTCACACAGCAAACCTGTGTGTCCCTCGTCAACATTTCCTAATACTGAATTTTTAAAAGTATTTATTTAATTTTATTTTTATTATTAATATTCTTATTTTTAAATTTGCTAGAGGGTACATGTGCTCACCAGAGAAAGAGAGAGGGAGAGAGAGGGAAAGTGAGAAAGCAAGCCACCAGGTCCAGGTCTCGAACCACAGTCAATCATGTGGGAGTTCAGCACCCCAACCACCACATCACCTGCTGGTTCTAATATATTGAATTCTCAAAGGCAAAAACAAACAAACAAACAAAAAACAGAAAACTTGAGAGAAGTAGCACAGCCTACCACTTCGTACCTCTGAATTTAATCTGAGCTCCTTGCACACCGCTGAGTTGAAGTGTGTCACTCCAAAGAGGCACGTATTGTAATTGTTACCCGTAAACCTCTGATTGGGACTTTATTTGGAAACAGGTTCATTGCAGATGACATTAAAATGAGGTCCCACTGGAGTAAGCCCGGCCCTACTCCAGTGTGACTGGTGTCTGTCCAGGAAGGGTAAATTGACACAAACACACGCAGTGAGAACATCTGGGGAAGATGAGTTACGCGGCCATGGCCTAGGAGGTTCCAGAGGGCCTGGAACAGATCCCTCCCTAGTGCCTTTAAAAGGAGCACAGCCCTGCCCACCTGGATTCCAGACCAGCCTCTAGAAGTGTGAGTCAGCAGTTTCTGCTGTGTAAGTCAACAGTTATTACTGCGTTACAACAGCTCCGGCAAACTATCAGTACAATAACACACCTACACAGCCCCTATGGCAATGCTGGAGAACCAGGCAGCGCCTCCCTCAGTTTAGAAAACACAAAACAAGTACAGAGAGGCAAAGTAGGTCACCTTCAATCACAAAGCCACTCCACTGACCAAGTTTCAAATTCTGGATCCAGACAAAATCTGCTGCATAAGCTGCGAGAAGGAAATCGTGACAGAAATGACAAACTGTTGTCTAGAGGCCTGCTCACTCTGTCAGGATACCCTGTCGAAGGGGAACAGTGGGGCTAAAGAACATGCCCCGGGGTGCCCTCGGCCCCACAAACCTAAGCCCACACCAGCACAACTTCCCCCAGAGACTCGAAAGACCCTCTGTGGGAATGAATTACTTCTCAAATGCCTCGATCTGTTAAAAAGGATATAGTTACTGAAAATGAGGCATGAAAAAAAAAAAAGAGAATATGAATAGAAATGGCATTTTAATAAGTAATGAGACTTCAAGGGAGGCTGGTAGTTCAGAATCCCTTCTGAACTTTAATATAAAATGAATCTACATTGTCGTCCAAAAACGCCAGTCCAGCAAAACCCTTACACCATGCTGTCCATTTCAAGTGCAGCCGTAGAAAATAAAAATGAACCTCTAACAGCAATTGACATTAGGGTGGGATTTATGAATTGATCCTTGGTATATGCCAGCTATGGCTGAAGTCCAAATTGCATTAAACACCAGTAATACCCAGATTACAGTTAATAGCAGTTGGAACAGTAAGGTGGCATTCTGTGGAGTGGGGCTGGACGGTGGCGCAGTGGTAAAACGCAACACTCTGAGGTGACCCCCAGGGGAAGGTTCATTGGCCTGCAGGGACCTCCCTGAGTACACCAGGCACACATGAGCCCACGAACCAGGCTTGCCTGAGGCTGAGGGTGAATGAAGTTTAAAGTGTAAAGGCCTTACTGGGGTTGCCTGTCTCTGTCTCTCTCATTCATGGAATACAAACATTTTAAATTTTAAAGTTATTTTTAAATTTCTAGGAAATGGAAATCTAGTCGTTTAAGAAATATGAATTGAGCACCTACTACATTCTGGATACCACCCCAAGCACTAACCCAAAGTTAGACTCAGTAGTGAAGAAAATAGACCCTAACCCTGCCCTCGGTGGAGCTTAGAATGGAGCTGTCACATGAGTTCAGAGGTCATTCATATCATGGTCTGTTCTTTTATTAATTTTTTAAAATTTATGATAAAAAAGCATGATTTATTGAGAGAGATAGCACCCTCCAAAGGGTCTGGTCATGCCACAATGCCTTCTTCCAATCCCCCAGCCCTCCAGCCCAGGAAGATCTCATGGTAGCAGGAAACGCTCAGGCCTCTGCTCAGCGATCACAGCCCCTTCCCAGAAGGAGCAGGAGCATCAGGTGACCATAGCATGTTCTCCACCCCAAAAGACGGGACTCCCTCAGTGGCTCAGGAACCCCCCTGGAGAATATGAATAGAAATGGCATTTTAATAAGTAATGAGACTTCAAGGGAGGCTGGTAGTTCAGAATCCCTTCTGAACTTTAATATAAAATGAATCTACATTGTCGTCCAAAAACGCCAGTCCAGCAAAACCCTTACACCATGCTGTCCATTTCAAGTGCAGCCGTAGAAAATAAAAATGAACCTCTAACAGCAATTGACATTAGGGTGGGATTTATGAATTGATCCTTGGTATATGCCAGCTATGGCTGAAGTCCAAATTGCATTAAACACCAGTAATACCCAGATTACAGTTAATAGCAGTTGGAACAGTAAGGTGGCATTCTGTGGAGTGGGGCTGGACGGTGGCGCAGTGGTAAAACGCAACACTCTGAGGTGACCCCCAGGGGAAGGTTCATTGGCCTGCAGGGACCTCCCTGAGTACACCAGGCACACATGAGCCCACGAACCAGGCTTGCCTGAGGCTGAGGGTGAATGAAGTTTAAAGTGTAAAGGCCTTACTGGGGTTGCCTGTCTCTGTCTCTCTCATTCATGGAATACAAACATTTTAAATTTTAAAGTTATTTTTAAATTTCTAGGAAATGGAAATCTAGTCGTTTAAGAAATATGAATTGAGCACCTACTACATTCTGGATACCACCCCAAGCACTAACCCAAAGTTAGACTCAGTAGTGAAGAAAATAGACCCTAACCCTGCCCTCGGTGGAGCTTAGAATGGAGCTGTCACATGAGTTCAGAGGTCATTCATATCATGGTCTGTTCTTTTATTAATTTTTTAAAATTTATGATAAAAAAGCATGATTTATTGAGAGAGATAGCACCCTCCAAAGGGTCTGGTCATGCCACAATGCCTTCTTCCAATCCCCCAGCCCTCCAGCCCAGGAAGATCTCATGGTAGCAGGAAACGCTCAGGCCTCTGCTCAGCGATCACAGCCCCTTCCCAGAAGGAGCAGGAGCATCAGGTGACCATAGCATGTTCTCCACCCCAAAAGACGGAACTCCCTCAGTGGCTCAGGAACCCCCCTGGTACAACCTTGCCAGACTACCAGGCAAACGAACAGTGTGGACTTGTACATTCCTCATGTGACTCCTAAGGTTTCCTTTTACTGCTGAGGACCAAGCAGTTCAGAAACGACCTGACCTCCGTAACCAAGTCTACCCTTCGGGAAGCAGCAGGAGTTGTCTTAAGGGGTGGCAGCTCAGCGTGAGCCCAAAGTTACACTATTAGGGACTGAGGTGTTTCCAACTCACCTCCTTTCTCAATGACATCAGATCAGTGACAAATGAGAACAGAGGCCAGGTTTACATGATTGAATCTGCAATCTGGCCATTAAAAAGATGCCCAGCTCGTCACAGGATGGGCTGGTACACAGTGCTAGTGGTGTTGATTTTTCACAGTGGCACAGGTAAGCTCAGAAATGGGGCAATTATAATTGTATGTGTTCATGTGGTCACGCTCAGCTTACTGACTTTAAAGAATGAGGTACATGGAAAAAGTAAGCATGGAATCTTAGAGCCACTCCCTTCAAATCACTTTTAAAACAGGGTGAAAATGAATGCTTTGAAGAGCCTCTCCAGCAGTCCAAAGGAGATTTTTTAAAACCAGTTACAAGTTCTCACTACATACCACATTGTCTTTAAGGAAAAAAAGATCGAAATGTATAAAAATAAGGTTTCCAAATACAAATGCAACGTATTTCCAGAGTTACTCTATCAAGTCCAGCGGCTATATAAGCCTACCAAAAGCTGGCAACCTGGCTGCTGGCAGACTGGTACGGTTCACTGCTCTCCAGAGTATTCTAGAAGACATGACTGGGGGCTCTCTGTGCTCTAGTTACACCCCCAGTTGGAATTTTTGCCTTATCTTATCAAAGTTATAAGCAATTTCCTGGGAGTTAAAAATGAGCCACCAGAGCATTTTGTGGCATTTTACAGGACACTGGTCTCTAATTCGGGCATGGCCTTCATTCCAGCAGCCAGCAGTTTGGCTATAGCCAGAGGCCCAGTTTGTCATCACAGCAAATTACAAATGTCAAGAGTGAATGTTGCTGCGGGGGTGGGGGGCTACAAACTATGCATATCCTGAGTTAGGAATGTTTGCCTTCTCCCTACTGAGTTTCCTTCTCTCTCCCTTCCACATAATCAACAGCTGAACCTCGGGCATCTTTTCCACTATTTTTTTACATTGCTTTCAGGACAAATTGCCTCAACAGGATCTTTATCACACCATAATCCCAGTCCCCCAGCCTCCAGCTAGTAAGGATCTTAGGCATGTGCAAACCCGATGTCTTCAGGCACAGACTCTGGATCCAACTCCCATGGCTTCCAACCCTGCACATCAGCCCAGGACAACCTGCACGCTGAGGCTGGGCCTGACCCTAACACATCTTAACCTCGACACTACACAGCTATGGAATTTACAAAAGCACCTTCAGCACCTCAGATTTGAAACATTCACAATTCCCTTCACTGATAAAGTTGACCAAGTTTTCTTTCCATTTCAAATCTTGGGGTTTTTTGTTTGTTTGTTTGTTTGTTTTTACTGGAGTGAGGATTTTTGCTCTACATAGATAGATACATGTATTGCTTTTACTCTAGGGTACATGTGCTTACTGAAGAGAGACAGAGTAAAAGAAAGAAGGGGAAAGTGAGAAATCACTCCCCAGCAGGGATGACCATGTTGCAATCCCTTCACCTCCATTCCCCTCTCAGGATTTTGGGTACACATGCAAACACACCAGGCATGATTTTCAAGTCACTGGGTTCCGGACTCAAACTGCACCATAAGGCCATGAGGGATTCAGCCACCTTAACCTCCATGCCACCTGTTGGTTCTTTTCTCTACTTTTCGAAGGTAATATATTTACACTGTAACCCATTTATTAGACCCAGAATGCTTGTTTAAAATCTAATCACATAGGGACCAGCAGTTGGCGTAATGGCTATGTCGCTAGATTCCCATGTAGTCAACCTTGGTCCGCGTCCCAGACCCAGTGGCTTAAACTCACAACAAGCACGTGCACATGCCCAAGATCCGAAGAAGAGAATGGAGGAGAAGGGATTGCGGTGTGGCCTTCCTCCCTGGGAAGTGATTTCTCACTTTCTGCCTCTCTGTCTCTCTGTCTTTCTGGTGAGCACATGCATCCTATAGCAAAATACAAACTCTCAAAAAAAAAAAAAATCTCATCACATACACACAGCCACTATTGACATTTCTTTCCTGGGAGCCAGGTAGTGGTGCCTTGGTGGTACATCTGGGCCCTCAAAGGAAAGGTCCTGGGCTCGTGTCCTGTGACCTCCCTGTGACCTCCCTGAGGACACTAGTACATGAACATGTGCCCATGATCCAACTGGCTGGCACCAGGGATGGACTGTGGCGAGAAGGCCCTGTTGGGAGTGCTACTCCCACTCCTCATGAAAGAAAGAAACATTTACAAATACATTCCTTTCCTTTTTCCCAATTTTCACTCTGCTCAATACCTAATGTAAAATATAAAAATTATTTTAACTATAAAACAACCCATCATATGGATGTGTGCCAATTTTCTTATTCACTCCTTTCCTGCTAGACAATTATCCAACCTTCAATTTTTTCTTTATTATAAGTTACACTTTGAGAACCTTCTTTATGCCAAATCGTTTCCTCCATGTCAAGCATCCTTTGGAAGTCCATTTCTAGAGCTAGGATCACTGTAGGTATAAGTACTCACTCAGCTGGGCCGATAGTTTTAAAGCTTTTATTTTGTTGTCAAATTCTGACATTTCGTTTCCTGTATTCAAAACCATTCTCCCCTCAGCCCTGGATTCTTCTCCAGGATCTTCTTCTCTCTCAGACTGGCTCGTTCCTCCTGTCCGCACCCTGCTCCACCTGTAGTAAAACTGGCCCCAACTTCTAAGGCTCAGATAGTCTCATTGGCAAAGGCTTTGGTTCATATTTACTTTTGTTTCTGCCCAGTTTCACTCTGCCTTCAACCCACCAATACACACTCAGAATTCTATTAACATTGTGCCTAATACTGAGTGGTCACATCTTTGTTTTACTTACCTGTTTTATAGACTATATAGAGGCATTTATTTTTTAAAGTATTTACTCAAAAAAAAATTACTTAAGATAGTCCTACGTACAACTTCACAATTTCCTTTTTATAAAACTTCTGAAAAATTCTTAGTCAGGCTTAAGTCACACTCAAATTATCCATGTTTGTTAAGAGTTCTAACAGAAGCATGTTCAGTGGGTTTTGCCCTTTTTTCCTTCACCGACCCAACACAAACAAGTTTCCTTGTTTCTTTTCTTTGTAAGAAACTTGACAATTGTTAAAGGGTTTTAAATTAGTTTGTTGGTGGGACCAGCAGTTGCCGTAATGGCTATGTCGCTGGACTCCCATGTAGTCGACCGTGGTTTGGGTCCCGGACCCGGTGGCTTAAACTCACACCAGGCACGTGTGTGTGTGTGCCCAAGATCCTGAGAGGAGAATGGAGGAGAAGGGATTGCGGCGTGGCCATCCCCCCTGGGGGTTGATTTCTCGCTTTCTGTCTCTCTGTCTCTCTCTGTCTGTCTGGTGAGCGCACGCACCCTATAGCAAAAAGCCTCTCCAAAAAAAAAAAAAAAATTAGTTTGTTGGTTATTGGTTCTTTTTCCCCTAGGATCCCATTAACTGATTCTATCATACTAAGAGAGATTTAATACAAACATACACATTAAGTACAAACTGCTTGGAAAGGTGGAGTTCAATAAAATGCACACTGCAAAACACAACATAAAGCCACTGCCGTAAACACATATTCCCATCACCAGAGAAGTGGTCAATCCAAAACCAACCGGCTGTCTCTGCACTTTTACTATTAACATTTTTATTTTTTTACTATTTCTTCAGTCAGGACTGGGACTGAACTGCGGTCAGCCATGTGGGAATCCAGTGCCTTTAACCACCACGTCACCCGCCGGTCCCAATCTTTTGCAACTTTTAAATACTGAATGACCTGAGAGAAATAACTATTGAAAAAATAAACTACTTCAAATTTTTAAGCATTTCCTCAGATAGTCTGGAAGCTCAATAAAATTAACTCCATTTAACATTGCCCAGTAAAGTCAGTGGTAGGCTAGGAAGACCACATACGTAAGTTTGCTCTTTTCTTTAAAGAGGAAATATTCTTTCATTTAGTCACCGTCTAGGACCATGCCAATATTATATTTTTATTATAATATTTGTTAGCCTGATTGTTCTCTGAAGGAGGGAGAGTCCAACCACCCCTTGATTCATAGTAGACTGGAAAATGCCTCTGTATCTGCCCCTGTAAGTTGGGTTCCTGTTGCTAGAAACTGAGAGTCACCCTTAGAGAACTTTTACATCACCTTGACCTCCGCCCCGTGTGTTTAATAATCAGGCCTTGCTATAGTTTGACTACGCCCCCCAGAGATTCATGTATTGAGGTTTGGTGGTATTGCTTGTACTACAAAGGTGTTAAGTGAAAATGTAATTCCTCCATGCTGTCCCAGCAGGAGTCCTAGCGGATGGTGATTGCACTGTGGAGGCAGCACTCTCATGAATAGATTCATGGTGTCTCTGGAGACCCCGCAAGTCTCAGCCCTCCTGATAAGAGCTTAGTTCTCACATGAGCTGGTTACTGTGAGAGAGAGCAAGGTGTTCACTCTACATGCCCCCACCATCCCACTGTACTTCTGCAGGCCTAGGCCTTTGACTTTCCAGCCCCCAGAATCATAAGTTTTGTGAATAAGTCTCTGTTTTCTTTATAAAAATCACCCAGGGGGCCAGGAGGTGGTGTGGTGGTTAACGGCGCTGGACTCCCACATGGCCGACCACAATTTGAGTCCCAGATCTGGTAACTTACTTTCTCACTTTCTCTCTCTCACTCTCACTCTGTCCCTCTCCAGTCAAATTAAAATAAATAAATGAACAAACATAAATAAAATAAAGTTCAATAAAACAATTCTTTTAAACAAATAATAATCACCCAGGCTCAGGTATTTCTATTAGCAATGCAAAAATGGACTAAGACAGACCTATTTGTGTTATAGTTCTTGCTAGTAATGGCATTAACGTTGGTGTTTTAGATCTATACAGAAATAACTACAACTAAAATCAGAAACTGAAATAGAGAATGAGAGAGAGAAACTGATCACGAAAGTGACCTGCCCGCTGACACTGTGAGGAACATCTGACCCACACTCATTACTGACCCAGCCCTATCTGTACACTCACAGGTCTCTGCAGAGACACATTCTCTTACATCATTTGGTCATGATTTGACTATAAGTACTAGTTTCACTTGCAACTTATGAATAAATATTCATCCTTAAGCCCTTGAATGCTTGCTTGGGTTCTGATTTTTTTTTAAATAATTGTTTATTTTATTTTTTTTAAACTTGTTATAGTCATCAGAGAGAGCCAGAGAGAGAGAGAGACAGAGGGAAAATGAGAAAGCAAGCCACCAGGTCCAGGACTTGAATTGCAGTCGGCCATGTGGGAGTCCAGAGCCCCAACCACCACACCACCTGCTGGCCCTAGGTCCTGAATTTTTATTGAGTCACCATAAAGCCAACTGAATGGGGTATTGAGGCTCCCTCTTCAGAACTCTCATTTCTGCCCTTCTCTCTCACTGCCCGTGCTCACAGCTGACTAGATCAGCAGCACAAGCAAACAAGGAAGGATCAGAGACAGCAAATGCAGACGGAGGAAACCCGCATGCCATCACCCCGCCCTGTTTAGGCAATGGTCCAATAGAGTCGGCCATGTCTTCTCAAGTTCCACAAGTGTTACCCAAGGAGACAGAGCAGGTAGCAGGGCTATACCCAAAAACCTCAGAGCAGAGAAAAGGAGGCCTGGACAGACAGCACAGGGGTTTTCCAAACTCTCCACCCAGCACAGAGCTCCAAACAACTACAGGACTCAGCACGGAACCAGTACTGACTCCCAAAAACTCGGAAGAGGGCTTGGCTGGGAAGACAGGAAGAACAAGCAGAAGCAAGGGCCGAGCCAAGAGGGCTGCGATTAAAGCCTGAACATCAGCACAAGCAAGAAATGGAAGAAGAAACTCAGAAGTACAGGCCAAGAAAACACTGTGAGGGTTGAGGCGAGGGTGTCATCCAGGTCACATGCCTGCCCTCACCCGAGGTCCAACCTGATTTCCGACCCACCAGCTGATGGGTGTAAGGCTGCCAACATGCCTCTGCAATGGACAGGAACCAAGAGATACTGAACGGGGCCTGCCAGTGAAAAGAGAGAGGCGCTACAACAGCCAGGTATGGAGACGGCTGTTCCAGCTGCCAGCCTGCTTCCCACTCGCTCAGAGACTCTCAGCAGTGCCTCCTGCCGCACCACCACCATCACCACTAAACCACTGATGACTCGGGCCAGCAGGTGGCATAGGGATTAAGGCGCTGGATTCCACATGGCCAGCTACACGGTTCAGGTCTCGGAGTCAGTGGCTTAAAATCACTCCAGACACGCGTGTGTGTGTGTGTGTGTGTGTGTGTGTGTGTGTGCCCAAAATCCCAAGAGAAAAAAGGAGAAGAGGGGACTGTGGCATGGCCATCCTCCCTTGGGGGGTAATTTCTTATTTTTCCCTCTCTCTAGCTCTCTCTGGCAAGTACACGCACCTGATAACAAAAATTTGAAAAAATACCACCACCAATGACTAGTCTTGCATTATCCTGAAGACATTACCCTTTCCCATTCTCCCTCCTCACTGTTCTCTCACTACTCTGGCCTCTTTTGAAAAAACACCACCACCAATGACTAGTCAGTCTTGCATTATCCTGAAGACATTACCCTTTCCCATTCTCCCTCCTCACTGTTCTCTCACTACTCTGGCCTCTTTGGTGTTTCTTGAACAAAGTAAATGAGTTGTTACCCCAGGGACTTTGCACTTGCTATTCCCTTGGCCTAAAAAGCTCTTCCCATGAGTACTTTCATAGCATTTTCTCCCTCTTTCTTTAGCCTTTGCTCAAATGTCTCAACTGGCCTTTCCTTGCCAGCCGGTTTAAAACTAGAAATCCCTCCCTCTGCCCTCCAGCATTCTCTCCTTTTCCTGTGTTATTTTCATAGCATTTAGCATCCTGACATTCTGCGGGTTTTACTCGTGTGTTTACCTGTATGTTTACTGTCCCCTTCACCACAGACACATGCGCTGAGAGTCCAGAAAGGGTAAAACAGCTTTCATGAAAAAAGGGCCCAGCTGCAGTGAAGTGCACTGCTAAGACCCTCTGCTCCGCAGACAGGTATGGTGGCATACACCTGTAATCCCAGAGACTCGCAGGGAAGAATCACAAGCTCAATGTTGACCTGAGCAACACAGGGAGCCAGGTGCGGTGGCGCATGCCTCTGGTCCCATCTGGGAGGCTGACAGGGAGGATCAGGACATGCGAGACCCACTGGTAGAGCGAAAATGGAAGGTACCCACCACAATGTGGTGTTCTTTGTTGAAAATGATAAACACGCTAATATCCTTGATGTGATTATTGCATACTGCATGCATGCTTAGACAACCCATATTGTACCCCACAAAGATGTACAATAAGGAAACGTAAATAACAAATTATAAAAAAATAAATAAATATTGGGTCACCAGAAAAGTCAAGATGTATTTTTCTATGTAAAAATGACTTTTCTGACAACCCAATAATCATTTTAAATTTTAGGAAGAGTTAAAAAGGATGTTATGAGGGAACCAGCAGTGAGCGTAATGGCTATGTTGCTGGACTCCCACATAGTCGACCGCGGTTCGCGTCCCGGAACCGGTGGCTTAAAAAAACTCGTGCCGGGCATGTGTGCGTGCGTGCCCAAGATCCTGAGAGGAAAATGGAGGAGAAGGGATTGCGGCATGACCATCTCCTCTGGGGGGTGATTTCTTGCTTTCTGTCTCTATGTCTCTCTCTGTCTGTTTGGCAAGCACACACATCCTATAGCAAAAACCTCTCCAAAAAAAAAAAAAAGAAAAAGAGAAGAGAGAAAAAAAGGATGTTATGAGCAAAACAACAGATATCCATTACGCCCTTTCCCTTTTCCCATTACACCAACATTTTCTTCCCAATCTTCATCATCCAGATTGAGAGATCTTCTTGATGTTTTCCTGCATGTCTCTCTGCTTCCCCGCTGTCCCTTTTCTTCAAATTCCCACAGCATCTTATATTCCACGTAAACTTCACACTAACCAACAGCAAGCACCTCACTCGTTGGGCTACTGGGAGAATTAAATGAGTTAATTCACTTAGGAAAGTGATGAGATAGTGCGCAGTTAAGTATCCAGTACATCAGAGCTATTTTTTTTTCTTTAGTATACGAGCCTTATATTACACAAACTGACTCAAGTCTCATTCATTTTTTAAAATTATTTAACTTTATTTTATTTATTATTATCACTTTTTAAGTTTCCTATAGGGCATGTGTGTTCACCAGAGAGAGACATACAGAAAGAGAAAAAGAAAGTGAGAAAGCAAGCCACCAGGTCTGGGACTCAAACCACAGTCGGCCATGTGGGAGTCCAGCACCTTAACCACCACATCACCCGCTGGTCCCTTAGTCTTATTTTTATAGCTACATTATAAACAAATGGAGGGCAAAAATATTCTATTTTGGAACACCCCCTCCCCCACAGAGTATTTAATACAGGTTTTTAATAATTACTTGTCAATTGAGTGAAACACAGGATTTCCATTTTCAAAGATTTGTTTGAAAACCCTTAGAACCTGTATTTAAATAGTGATTTTGAGCCTTTACCTCTCCCAGAATTGACCTGGTATGCAAATACAGCAAATCTCTAAAATTGGCATTTATAATAGGAACTTTGCTATAGCATGAACAGCAAAGCTAAAATACTATATAAAAGATCAAACAAATATTGACTCAAAGAATTTTCCCCAAGGCAACTGTTATAGTCTTATCTTGAATAGAATGTTTGCACAGTTAATTAAGTATTGCTATGGACTCAGCAAAATTCCGGGCAGCCCCTGCCAAGTCAAGTTTTACATTCCCATCATCTTATCACTATTTACAAAGCCATACACAAGTCCCTCTCCTCCTATCCCATCACCTATCAGTACTGCTAATGCTGACTGTGGGATTAAATGATAAGTAAGTCATACACCTTTTATCCATAGACAAAAGATAATGGAATCTCAGTGCCAGAGATTCCATTTACCTAACCCATGGCAAACATGCCGTCTTTACCCTCCCGGAAATAAATCAGGCTGCATCTGTTACTACCTGTTGACTTCTGGGAAACATGTGAAAGAGTAGATCTGTGTAGACAGAGCAATGTTCACTGGTTTCATGGGACATGCCCCAAATACTTAGGAGAATTTACTTCCTGTAGGTTATCCACCACGAAGTCTGCCAGAACATGGGAGTCCCTAAATTCACTTCGAAATCACAGACTGTTCTGTGCGGCGAGTGAGCTAATTGCTAGCCTACCTGGGGTTTTATAGATTGTGGAAGAGGTCAATTATGACAAGCCAGGAAGAGTCATTCACAACTTTTCTTCCTTGCTTCCCTCCTTCCATTCAGCTATTGTTTACTGAGTAGTCCAGGAGCTGTTCCAGGCATTGGGAATACACCAGGAATAAAATTCATCATGTCCTCAAGAAGGTTCTATTCTAGTGAGAAAGAAAGAAATCAATAATATAAAGGTAGAATACATACTGTGTTCGAAACATACTGTGTTCAAAACTGGTGCTGAGGAGAAGAGAAAGAAGTAGAGACACAGAACATGAAATGTCAAAAACAAAAGGAGGGCAGAATTATTTCTGAGTAGCCAAGGACCTGCTCAGGGAGAAGCCAATATTTCAGTCTGAAGGAGGTGAGGGAGCCAGCTTTGTAGATAAGCAGGCAAGAGCATTCCGGCAGAGTCAACCTAAAAGCAAAGGTCCTGTGACAGGTCATGGCTTGTACATGAGGGTCTACTGAGGAGGCCAGTGTGGTGGGAGCTGACCGTCCATGGGAACAGGTATAAGCGAAAGATTTGAGAGGAGCCAGGGGTAACACCAGGCAGATCTTGCTTCCTAAGCATGTTAATTTTTATCAATCATAGACAATCCACCCATTCACCAAATTAGCATTTACTCAATTGTTCAAGAATTTATATATGCACATTTCAAGAGAACAATTCACACACACACACAACACACAAAACCACTCCTGGAAAAAATAATTACAGAGCAAGCCAACACACCACTCTGGGGGAAAATCCTGAGCTTTTATTAATAAATGTGAAAACTGTTCACAGCTTTGAGCATAAGCATCTGTCGTAATGGCGTCACAATAGCAAGCATTGCTCAGTAATGCTATAAAAAGATGCCATGTTGGCGAAAAATAACAATATGCAGAATTCCAGGATGCTAGAGCATTTGAAATCAACCACAGGGACCATTTTTCAAAAATATGGCAATGCCTCAAAGTCTTTGGCAATTTAAATGCCGAACTGGCTCTCGCAATATCCAGACCACACATCCTTCCTGTCCAACCAGCTTCTCAACACAAAAAAGATGCTATCAGCCAAGATCTGTCACACAGCAGGGTTTGGGGTGGTACCTTCAGATCTGCTATCTTCCCATTCTAGTCAGTCCTGATCAACTCGGTTTCATACATCAGGTGGCATTCCACTAACAAACATTCATACACGACTCTACAACGGTGACTCCACTCTTCAGCACACATGGTCTGTGTTGCCAAGGTGGCAAGCATGGAGCAGGCCCTGAAGCCTGTGTAACCAAAAACAGCTGTTATTATTGGTGATGACTCAACAGTCACAATCCCTGGCCAACCCCATGACCCCGCCCACAAAAATGGGCAAATTCCTATTCCTGGGTCATTTCTTTGGCTTCTTTTATTTTCAGAAATCTGAGACAAGTCAGAGGCTAAAGTGGTCTACATAATAAAGAATGTTCTGGAAGAAACTGCTGGAACTCCAGACAATTCCATCTTACTGTAGATCTTAGCAACCTTGGCATACAATTTTATCATTTCCTTCAAGGGACAAGAATGACTTCTAAGGAAAGTGACTAAAACCGTGGGGAAGAGAGAAGAGAGAGAATTTTTAGAGATGTTTCTTAGAATTTTTAGAAATGAAACCTGAATCCTGTGAACTGAATCCCCTTCTCTGAAAGATGCAAATAAAGTGTGCAAATTTGGAACTACTTGGTCGTTACTTTACTTTCTGAACTGTGCTCTCCTGAATGATGAATTTCATCAAGGACTCTTAGAACAACTAGACTTGGGGAAAAAACTACTCTAGACAGCAGACGCACCAAATTCTTCACCTGACATAATACATTCTGCACCATCGAGGGCGATGATGTGTTTGAAGACATAACATGGCAAAGATGCTATAAGGAACTCACAGATCTACCTCAAATATTCAAGTCAGTTATTCTCAGAGATGTAAAATCACATGCCAAATTCTTCTTATATTGCCAAAAGAGAGAGAGAGAGTTTTACAAAGATTCATTTTAGTTTCCATTTCCCAGTCTCAACAAAGACACCCAACTAACAAGTACCTTCCTCACTCTGGTGTCCTGTAATCATATCAAAATGTCTAAGCAGCAGTTCTAAGATAAGCAGGACTTTCTGTCTGGATAACCAATATAACCAGTCTCTTGACCACCCCTCCAGAAGACAACCTATCAGGCAAGTTTGAGAAGAGTGTGGTCACCCATCCTTCAAAACTGAAAATCTTCCTGTCCTTCAGGAATTTTCTGATCAAAGAAGATGCATATATAATACAGAATGTGCCCCACCACAGGTGCTCCTTATCCTTGAGAATATATTCCAAGACCTCCAGTGAATGCCTGAAACTGCAGATGATACCAGACCCAATTGCCCTCAGTCAGAACATGTTTCTGTTCATACCTTCCACCCACGAATATAATATTTTCTCCACGAATGAAGCACTAAGGGGGAAACATTTGTCATTGGAAATGCAACAGCAAAATTGGCACCAATTTCTTTTCTTTCTTCACAGCTTCATAGATAAAGGATTCCTTCCTACTGTAGACCTTAGCAACCATCATACAATTTTTCTCTTTCCTTATTAAGTCAAGAACATTCATCTTTTCACTTAAAGGAAGCACTCTACTGCTTCTCTTTGACATGTCTGAACTGCCAGCATTATTATTCTTGTACTTTGGGGCCATCATTAAGTTAAATAAGGTCTACATGAACATAAACACCGTGAAACCGCAACAGTGCTAAGTCACTAGCAGACAGGGAACACACACAACACGGATAAGCTGGACACAGGGATGATTCACCCCCCCACCCCCCAAGCAGGAGGGAGCAGGACAGAGTAAGATTTCATACTACTCCTCAGAACAGCATGCAATTTAAGATTTATAAATTGTTTATTTCTGGAATTTTCCACTTATTTTCAGGCAACAGCAGATCACAGGTAATTAAAACTGCAGAAATCCAAACTAGATAGCCCAGCCACGAATAAGGGGGTGACTACTGTTATCAATTAATTAGAATGACTAATTACTAATTCTAAAATCTAAGTATAAAGAATGGTTTGGTTCTGTTCTCCATTTTTTTTCTTATTTTCTTGATTTTCTATAAGGATCTTGCTTAGGTGTAAAGTTTTCATAAATTATGTGCAAAAGGGAAAAACATACCTTTAAAATGTTATCAATACTTGAGGGATAAGTTGCTCTTTACTTTTTCTTTTTCTGTATTTTTTGAAATGTTTCTTTTAAAATCTGCTAGAGGATGTGTGCTCACCAGAGAGAGACAAGAGAAGGAAAGTAAGAAAGCACCCACCTCACTCCCACTGCCCCCAGGAGAGACAGTCATGCTGTAGTCCCTTCTCCATTTCTCTTCTAGGATTTTGGGCATGCATGTACACATGGGCTTGGCATGTTTTTCAAGCTGCTAGATCCAGGACTTGAACCACATAGCTGGCCATGTGGGATTCAGCCACCTTAAACACCATGCCACCAGCTGGCCTCTAAAGGGTGTTTTTCACTAACAGTATATTCATTTATAACAAGAACAAAAACAAATAAATAAGCAAAAACTTTTGATATATCAAAAGATTATATAATATTTATTAAGTCATAACATATAAGCACAAAATATGATCAGAAAAAAGCAACCACCACTGATCAAGCTACCTTTCTAAGCTAGACAGTTTACATGTTAAACAATACTTATTCTTGTTTATTTCTTTCTCCCATGAGTGAGAGACAGACAGACAGATAGCATCCCCAAGAGGGTCTTGACTGTATTAATCCACCCCAGCTTCAGCCAATCCTGAATCCCAGGTACAAGTGCCAGCTATGTTCAGGTGTGCAAGGAAGTCTCTGGACGTGAAAGCAGAACCTTCCCACGTGGGTCAGACTTGCAGAGCATCGCATTTTACCACTGAGTCTCTATCTGGCCCATCTTTTTAAACAACACTTTTAAATTTTTAGTGTTATATTCCAATGCTTATCAAACTTGAATATGCATAAGAACCATCTAGAGAGTATGTTTAAACACAGGAACTGAAAGCCTGAAATTTTAAAGTCTCAAGTCATCCTTCTGCTGCCAGTAAACAAGCCAGGCTTGAAGCAATGGGGAGTGAGAAGAGTCCAACTTGAGTTCTCCCAGGAAGCATACCAGGCTCATTCTAGTGTGGACAAAAGAGAAAGTGAACTCAAGATTCTACTTTCCTCCAAAGTCCTGAAGCAGGAGCACACATTCATTCTTTCTAGCCAGCCCTTGGTGATTAAACACTTAGTCGTGTCCTTACAAGGGGGTCAATGAAATTAAGATCATCACTCCAGGACTAATGAGCTTGTTAGCGCATCCAATGGAACCAGCCTTTGAATTCAACTTGGCAGACTGCCTCCACCTTCCCTAGAATTCTCCATAAACATATCAAATCCCCGACAGTGGTTTTCAAATACCACATTGTTTCCTAAAGTCATTTTGTTAGATGCCTAAGAATAGGAAACAGTCCATATCACACGTACAAAGACAACAGACAACAAACACATGCTCCACAAACTGACCAAGAGCTTACCAGGTGAATCTGAGAACACTGGAGTGGAGGGAAGGAGGGTGACCTTGTAGATAGGTAGGCAGTCCCTGCGCTTTTGCTCCCAACCTCATGTTCCCCAAATACAGCAGTCTTTTAGAAGCAAATTCAAAAACCACACTCAGAAACTCCATATAGCCTCAGTGAGAGAGTGCAACACCAAAGAAATTACTCAGGCCCACACCCCAAATCCTCCCCTGGGCAAGCCTATCAAAGCACTAGAAGGTGACCACAGTGTTGCCTTTTACTCTACTGAAGAAGGCCTCCACGTTCTATGCAGTATGAACCTCAAGAGAAACTACCATCACTGACCATTCAGAAGAGCATAGAAATTCTCACCAGCCTCCAGTTCCCCAAACACCACACCTGCTATTTATTCCCAGTGCTGCCATTTCCTGTCTGCGGCGAACTAATTATATACAGTGGGAATTCTGGAGCTGCCGGTTCTAATGTTTATCTGCTGTTAACTTGTTGCACGACCTCAAAGACAGGTCTCTAGTGCCTTTATTTCCTGTGCTATAAAAGCAAGATAAGCGAGTGACATGCTTGACAAAATGCCCTAATATAATACTACAGTCATCGTTCTCTTAAGAGATGTTCATAGGAATGGTAATTAACATGTCTTTTTTACTAAGGGCTTTAAAGATAACTGATGACATGTTGTGAAGAGCATGGAATCTCAAACGATAGCACCTCTTTTGCTAAAACAGGCTTCAGTGGCAAATGTTACCTATAAAATTGTAGGCAAAAGCAGTATTCAATGTGCTTCTTTGTAAATCACTCAGTTTCATTCAAGGGGATATGTCCATAACTGTAGCTCCAACCATAGATTCATGAGTGTGAGGGTATGCAGCCTAGCTGCATGAAGCAGTTATCTGCATGCCTTATTAATTGCTCACTACGATGCGGCTGACACATGCCTTGGACCAAGGGGCTCTATAAAAACATTTATGGAGCACAGGAAACATCCTGACCCTGACTAGGTCATGCCTATTCTATATAATGTTTATGGCTTACACATTATCCTCTTTGATGCATACTCAGACAGGCTCCCTTGAAGTTGCAGAGAACAGCACATTTACAGACAAGTAATCTGGCTTAACCTATGATGCATGACAGGATCACACATGATAGTAACAAGGTCAAAAAACATATACACTAAAGTCCTTATCTCTAACTGTAGAACTTCAACTGCATCCTCGAAAGCTTGAAACAGTTCACTGTGCCTGGTAAAATGCGTAAAGAAGCTCGGCATGACTGAACAGCACAGCTTGTCTATGTTCACCTGCACTTCCGCTTCTGTGTCTCCTCCTTTCTCTAACTTTCTTCTTTCACAGGACCAAGTCCCAGGGAGAAAGCCAACAGTGTGTGGCTAACATATTTTGACATTACCATCCAGAGATATGTTACTCTTAAGCTTGCTGGCAGACACTGACACATAAGTAGAAGCAATACTAGAAAAATTACCTTAAATTAGATGTCCATAACCTTAACATCTAGTATTGTAACCTTAGTTAAGTAAAACAGGGCTATCCTTCCTCAGCAAAGAAATACTTTGAAAAGTTTGTTTTAGGAAACTAGTTAGTGATGTGATCTCTGCTGTCATGTAAGAAAAGCTCATTACAAAACATTCTGCATATATAAAACAATCAGTATGTAAATCTATGTGAACATAAAAAGATATTCCATAAATGGTAGCTATTTTATATATGTGTACTTACACACACACACACATATACACACACTGGTTTTTTTTTTTTTTTTTTTCAGAATTTTGCTTTAGGGGTTATGCACTCACCAGAGATAAGAGAGAGAGACAGTGAGAGGGAAAGTGAGAAATTACCCCAGAGGGGATGGTCACGCTGCAATCCCTTCTCCATTCTCTTCCTGGGATTTTGGGCACACATGCAGACAAGCCTAGTATAATTTTCAAGTTACTGTGTCCAGGACTCAAACCATGGAGTCAGCCATGGGGGGTCCAGCCACCCAAACTACTATGCCATCTGCTGGTCCCCAGTAACTATTATATTCTACACCTATCTGTCAAAGCCATTGCCCTCTCCTTATACATTCAAATAAGTACTATATTAAAGTTATAACATATTAATCAGTCATGTATCACAAATTCAATATAAAATTTCCCAGTCTCTTCTTACATCACTTGTACAGAAGTTCAAAATTTAAAATAGTCAAGTTTATTCATATTTCCCTCATTGGTTGCTTCTCTTGCTTTAAAGCCATGAAAATTGCCATTTCTGCACAAGCCTAATAAATATTACATTCCTGTTTTCTATCATCTGATTTGAATAGTCAGCTCGCTGAAGTTTCTTTGGGATACAGTATATTTGATGTGGTCCAAATTATTACCTCATTATGTCCAAACTTTATTAAATAGAATACTAAATATGTCTTCCTCTTTGCCTTTTTTTTTCTTTTTTTTTTTTTTTGGAGAGGTTTTTGCTATAGGGTGCGTGTGCTCGCCAGACAGACAGAGAGAGACAGAGAGACAGAAAGCAGGAAATCACCCCCCGGGGGGATGGCCACGCCGCAATCCCTTCTCCTCCATTCTCCTCTCGGGATCTTGGGCATGCACGCACACGCGCCCGGCGTGAGTTTAAGCCACCGGGTCTGGGACTTGAACGGCAGTCGACTATGTGGGAGTCCAACGACATAGCCATTATGCTAACTGCTGGTCCCCTCTTTGCCTTGTTTTGAAAACTTCGGCGCATATGAGCTGCATGGACTCAGGAAATTATTCTAATTCATTTTTTAATGTAATATAAAAACCTCAAAGTAAAAACATTAATATATATGATAATTTCTTAAGAAATTTCAGTAAGAGATTATGAACAAATCAAATTATCAACAGGCCATTTCAACTTCAGTGGGACATCAGTCAGCTAAACAATAATTCCTGTTTAACATCAGTTCTTCCTATTCTGTAGGAGACTTTGAGAATGTAATTGCAGGGTATGTAAGTATATGGTAGCTGAATCACCAACTGCTGTTTGAATCTTCTGCTTCTTTTAAGGGGAAGGGCTGCTTCTTGGGTGGCAATGTTATTCTAACTCGGAAACAACTGGAAATAACACCCCTTAGCCTGAAAAAAAAAAAAAAAAAAGCAGAGAAGTAGAAGAATCCAGTGTTTAATTTGGTCAAGATTTAGAACCATCATTTTCACTCTATTGATTTTTCCTCCAGATATATTAGAAATCTGCCATACACAATATATACTATATCAATTTGTACTTGTTTTGAGATTTCTCTTATCTACCTCTTGCCATTCCCATTAAGAGACGAGTTTCTGGAAAGCAAAAGCTATGTTCAATGGAGAAGATACAAAGAAAGAAAGAGGAGGGAGAGGGAGGACTTGTTTGAGAACTTTGCAGCTACCTCTTTGCTGAGTCTAGCCCATGCAGTGGACACTCAGGAAAGGCTGCAGAGAGGCCAACAATTTTAGAATTTCAGCCATGAACGATGCTTAAGATGACGAGCACAGATCACTGAAAGCTTCATCTGAATTCATCTCCCCTACTGAGTCACATGGACAGATTTTTGCCATCAATTCACACCCTGAAGCACAATCCATGATGATCTTTCTTTTCATTTGCATAGCTATGATTTGTCATTATCCAGCCCTATTTTTTACTCAACAAAATAGCATTGCACCATTAACATTTCAACATGTCTATTCTTGCAGTGACTATTTGAATTGTGCCTTTTAGAAGCAACTCTTTTTAAAAAATCATCACTTTTAAGGTATACATTTGGTTTAGTTTTAGAATCTGAGCTTTCTGGGTTCATTTTCCTGTTTTTTTGTCAGTGTAGTATAGGGAGGAAATGACTGATAGAGATTTCTCTGGGGCAAAGCAGTCAATGAGTCCTCAACCCTGTAATCCTTGCCTTTAAACCTTTCCCCAAATAAATAGGCTAGAGAACACACTAGCATCTCACCATCATCAATGCTGCAGTTTTTTGTTTTGTTTTGTTTTAAGGTTTTAGCCATTAGAAAAATTCTCTCTCACTGAAGAGAGACAGAGAGAGGGAAAATGAGAAATCGTCTCCCAGGAGGCATAGCCATGCCTCAATCCCTTCTCCTCCATTCTCCCCTCAGGAGTTTGGGTCCACACGTACCCAGCATGATTTTCAAGGCACCAGGGTCCAGGACTAGAACATCAGCCATGTGGGAGTTTAGTGCTTTAACCACCACACCACCTGCTGGCTCCATCAATGCCACAATGTTTAAAGTTTATTATGATGTTGATTATTCTATTGATGATAGAGAGCACATGTGTACACATGAGAGACAGAAAGAGTGGTACCCCCAGCAGGGTCTTACCACACCTCAATCTCCTTTCCCTAGCCCTCCAGCTCATCAAGATCCTGGGTCTATGTGAATTACACACACACACTCAGTTGATTTGAGGCCAGCTCAGGGATCTCAATCCACGTTGATCATGTGGCTTCCGGCACTGTAGTTCAGTTTGCTACCTACGTGGGCTCAATGATAAGACCTACTGAGCATCTTACGTATGTTAGTCACATTGCTAAGTGTTTTACACGTAATTTCTCCTTTTTTTAATTCCAAAAATTCTAGAATGTGTTTCCTTCCCATCCCTAAGGAAAAATGGCTCAATTTAATAATATACTTATTAAGTATAATTTTAAAGATATTGCTTAATTTTTTAATCTAATAAGTGGCTAGAATTTTACGTTGTTTAATTACATAATTAAATTTCATAAAATACTTATATTCTCACACAAAATTTTAAATATGCCCTATAAGAATGAGTTCCCTACTCCTGCTTCTCCCTTTTCTGTGGGAGAAGAATGGATACACGTGTCATGCAGCCCACCAAGACAAGGGAAGAGGAGAGAGATGATCTTACCTGCTGGCAAAGGAATATATGTGAGTCTTCCGATTCACTGTCCCTATTCTACTCCCAAGCCCCCAGGAGTCTAGGAGAACTGAGAAACAGAGTTAAGGCCTAATACATACTAACCCAGCTGCGTCTTCCTGGCCTCTCTCCCAGCATTGGCCTCAGTGTGTTATCTGGGGAATCAGGCTCACTTTAGGAAGCTCCCAGGGAGTACAATGCAAATGCCAAAGAGTCAAAAATAAAAAAAAAAAAAAAAAAAAAAAGGAATTCCCTCAGTTGTACTAGAAGAGAGGCACTTAACACACACACACACTTATTACTGAATTTACACTCTAAGTCTTGGTGTAGCAGTTCTTGTCCACTACATGTCATGTTCAAGAACATACTGCAGCCTGGTGAGTCTGAGAAGGAGACTACAGAGCATCTCTGCAGAATCACATCTGCTCATCTCCAAGATTTCCATTAAGTTACACTGGAGGGTATTATCATCCCATCTCATCCCATAGCTTCTAGATTCAAACCCACACTGCCATGTTTTCCCCTAAAATGAGGAATCTCTCCCAAAAACTCTTGAGAAACAGGAGAAATAACACAGTGGCTTGGCCCAAAGGTTAATGTTAAGAGAACTTCAAGAAGGTTGCAAATTGAAACCAGACCTTTGGTGTTCCAGGCTTGCCCAAGGTGAGTGTGTCTGACCATCATGGACGCTCCCTTTTGAAAGCCACAGATAAAGGAGACACCAGGTAGTCTGGGACCCATATTCTTGGTCCCAATCCTCCACCTCTCTCCTGCTCATGACCTTTGCAGTGACTTTGCAGTTTTTCCCACTACAGAAGAGCAGGGTGAGTCCCTGCCCCTTGATTCTGGGCTCTGGTTGATAGGAGCCTAGGACATAAGCAACCTTGCAGTTTTCCATTCACCCCCTACACTCTGCCATTGCTATGGGAAAAGCTGTCCCAGGATGGCTGACACCCTTAGCTTGAATCCCATGTGGAACAGACATAAGCCCAAACTGCATGCCCAGCCAAGTCTCAGTCAAGCCTGAGGCAACTTGCTCCCCTGTGGGAGTGATAATAAATAACTGTTGTTTTAAGCCACTGTATTTTTAGATTTTTTTTTGTTTGTTTGGTTGGTTTTTTGGTTTTGTTTTGTTTTGTTTTGGAGAGGTTTTTGCTATAGGGTGCCTGCGCTTGCCAGAGAGACAGAGAGACAGGAAGTGAGAAATCACCCCCTGGGGGGGATGGTCATGCCACAATCCCTTCTCCTCTACCTCTT
>NW_006160061.1:5346830-5354709 GCF_000334495.1 Tupaia belangeri chinensis
TGTTGTTTTTTGGCCCTGTTTTTTTTTATTTTTTTTTTTTTTTTTTTTTTTTAGTTTAGCTGTTACAGTTTGGATAATGATTTATTCCCCAAAAGTTCATGTTCTGGAAGCTTAGTCCCCAGTATAATGGCCTTGGGAGATGGGAAGTCCTTTAAGAGGTGGGGTCTACTGAGAGGGCACCATCCAATCAGCTGAGGCATGGGAGGGACAAACAGGAGGGCACTTGCCTGCCTTTCTCTATACTTCTATCAGTCGTGTGTATTATACCAGAGACCAGCCTGATGCTGGTTCTAGACCTTGATTTCAGCCACCAGAATCATGAACCAAATGAATCTCCATTCTTTTTTTCTTTTTTCTTTTTCTTTCTTTCATTATTTTTTTTAGAAAGATTTTTGCTATAAGGCATGTGTACTAGCCAGAGAGACAGAGAGACAGAAAGTGAGAAATCACTCCCTCACCTCCAGGGAAGGTGGCCATGCCTTCTCCTCCATTCTCCTCTCAGGACCTTGGACACATGCACACACACCTGGAGTGAGTTTTAAGCCACTGGGTCCAGGACTCAAACTGTGGCTGACTACATAGGAGTCCAGCAACATAACCATTATCCCATCTGCCAATCTCATGAACCTCCATTCTTTATAAATCACTCAATCTCAGGTATTTCTGTTTAGCAACACAATAATGAACCAAAATGGTGGCTTTTTTTTTTTTTTTTTTTAATGAACCAAAATGGTGGCTTTTTTTTTTTTTTAAGTGAGAGAGATTTTGCTATAGGGCATATGAGCTCACTGGAGAGACACACAGAGAGAAAGTGAGAAATCGCCCCTCAGTAGGGATGGCTATGCTGCAATCCCTTCTCCTAGCTTCTCTCTTGGGATTCTGGGGAAAATACAACCGGAGTGAGTTTCAAGCTGCCAGGTCCAGGACTCAAACTGTGGTCAATCATGTGGGAGTCCAGAGCCTTAACCACTATGCCACCTGCTGGCCTCCAACAGTGGCATTATTATGCCAGCAGTTAGTCAATACACAGTCTAAGGAGACTGCTCATAGGAAATATGACATGTCCTTTTCTCAGAAGAATGCTAACTGAAGTTTAATGTGTACCCATTTATTGTAAGAGCTTTAGGTGAATTCTTAGGTATTTCTCATAACAATCCTATGAGACAGAACAGGATTTTTATTCCTACTTTAAGGATGAGGTGACAGAGACATAGTTAAGTATCTTGCTTATGGCTGAAAAGTGGTCAAGACCGGATTCAAAACCTCACTTCATCTAGATCCAAAGCCCCTGCTCATAACTTCTATGCTAAAGAGCCTTGCAAATCTCTTCGTCCATATGACTCCCAAATTCTGCTGCAAGTTCCCATACCCTCCAGATAAAATCCAAACTGCCCAGCATGTCTTTAGAACAGTTTTCAAGGCCCTGCAAGCCTGGTGCCTGCTTCTCCTGTCCAGACCGCTGTTTCCCTCCCCTCATTAAAGGATGGCTCCAAACTTGCTGAGTCTATCAAACCCTCCAGCTCCCTCTCATCTTTTTATTCCCTCTGCCTGAACCACCTCTAGGTCAACCTTTAGAGCACAGGCTCAGGGATACCTGAGATACCTGAGAAGGGTCTTCTCTCCTCAGTCACATGCACATAGCAGCTCAGCCCAAGTGTTCCCTCAGCCTCCAGGAACTTCTTTGAAAGCATTATCACTGGGCTATTACTATCCACTTAGTTCTTTCTTGAGCCCAGCTGTGAGCCCCTTGAGGGCAAGGCAGGGTCTTTGTCAGCCCAGTAGTTAGCAGGGTGCCTTCTCTCATCATTGAAACTCAATAGAAATGCCCCAAATCCCGAGGAGAGAATGGAGGAAAAGGGACTATGGCCTGGCCATCCCCTGTGGTGGGGAGGGGGGTGATTTCCTACTTTCTGTCTCTCTGGTGAGCTCATGTATCCTATAACAAAAATCTCTCTCGAAAAAAAGAAAAAGAAAAAAATTAAAAAACAGATGAAAGGAACAATGCGATGATGGAGAAACGGGTATGGAGTTAGAAGATTTAAGTTTTCACTTTTAAATAGCCACATCTTCATTTCTAATGACGATGACTTAAACTGTTCAATAGCCCTGGGTCTCCAGCTACAAACTCTTCAGTTATAATAGCTTTTTCAGGGACCAACAGATGGCATAATGGCTACATCACTGGATTCCCACATAGTGGACCGTGGTTTAAGTCCTAGATGTGGTGGCTTAAAACTCACGGCAGGTACTTGTGTGTGTGTCCAAGGTCTTGAAAGGAGAATGGGGAAGAAGGGATTGCAGTATAGCCATTCCACCCCCTGGGGTGGTGATTTCTCACTTTGTCTCTCTGTCTCCATCTCTCTGGTGAGCACACACACCCTATAAGAAAAATCTCTCTTAAAAAAAAAAAAAAAAGAAAAGAATAGGTTTTACATTATGGTTTCTGCTGCCAAACCTTTCCTTACAGGCTCCTGGGACCACCAGAGCATGTTGGGACAAGTAATAAGAGGCGCTATGTTGGCTTGAAATAATAAGGGAAATCGAGGCTTGCTCCCCAGACACTCACTCCCAGTCACACAAAAATCTGTGTGCTATGCTTCCAAAGGAGATGGGGGACAGTTTGTGCCAGAGAAAGTTCCATTACTAAGGAGTGAAATGAAGAGATTCCCAAGGAAGGGAACGGAGAGGTGAATTTTTGCCATGGAGTAGAAAAGCCTCACTCAGCAGGAGATAGTGAGTGACTCAGGGAAGCCCCGGCACTTAGAACCCTAAAATATAGCTGACAGGTGGTCGTTGCTGCCTTAACCTCAGAGGCTCCTGGGGAGGGGTCGACACTGTGTATTGAATGCTGCCTTCAAAATCCATGTCTCCCAGGCCTCTTACCACAGTCAAGCCCTAGTCTTGGAGTGAGGGGAAAACCATATCCAATGAGCGTGAACTGGGCGGTTCTGGAATTGGAGACCAAGATCCTATAAACACAGAGTCCTGTCCCCCATGGACAGCTTCATAATCACTAATGAACGGTGTTGTGACCGAAGGCACATCTTTGGTGTTATCTGAGAAACAAGGGGAGCCCCAGCACAGTGGGTGTCCCCTAATCCCTTTCACATTCAGTTTGGAACAGATGTCAGTGTTATGGACAACTGGAATGGAAGACCCAGAACAGATATTTGAGATGATGTCATCTAGCAGTTTTTAAATACCTTGTTCAAACCAAATCTTGCTGAAACATACGTAAACCAAGAGAAAACTGAGGCTGTTCCTTTTTGGGGAAGGGGCCAGGAACTCCAATTGTTGGTTCAGGGACAACCTCTGACATGGCTTAAGGGAGGCGTAGGAATTTTTGTCTGGAAATCTTGGATTTAGTCCAAACCTGTATTTTGTAGCTATGAAAACTATGGTTCAGAGAGGAGTGGGATGGCCATCCAAGATCACACAATCAAAAGGGAGGATACGCAAGTCCCAGGGCCATGTTAGGGCTTAGACTGGGATCAACCGTGACCGAATGGCAGTACGTTTTACAGGTGTATTTATCACACATGATGAGGGAAGCTCTGCTGTAACCATCAATCTGTCTCCTTTTCTTGCCCCACCTCAACTGACCTCTAACAGAGTCAAATCAGAGGCTTGAGAACTTTCTCCGGATCACCTCCCTACTCCTTTTATTCTTCGGTTGCATTGCTTACAATACAGAATTAAGCGGCTGCCTGCAATGCTGTGTTTGTTCCTACACAGGATTCACGTTTGGTTTTAAAATGTTGTTTGCTCCACTTTTTAATTTCATTTTAGAAGCCTGCACAGAGAGAAGCCGACATTTAATCGTAGGGACTGGAGGGGACTTTACAAACTGCTTACAAGGCACAAATAGAGTAGTTATTTTCCTATTTCCCTTTTGATTGAATTGGCTGCTGTATCATATGCAGTAAACAATGTGAACCAGAAAGCATTTCTACATCCTTATCTCGCCCCCTCACATAATCAAAAGAAAAAATGCACTGTAATAAAAAAAAAAGAGGGATAAACTGGAATTTTATATT
This sequence comes from Tupaia belangeri chinensis, assembly GCF_000334495.1. Lineage (NCBI taxonomy): Eukaryota > Metazoa > Chordata > Mammalia > Scandentia > Tupaiidae > Tupaia > Tupaia belangeri. Next base: position 5,350,868 of record NW_006160061.1, read on the forward strand.
TGTTTCAAAGTTAATTAAACTTGAAAGGTTTGTGGAGACAATTCATTTTCTTTTGTAGCCTAAGACCATAAGGTTTGCATTCCATTTCGCCAGTGGGATGATAAAAAGTAACCTGATGTTATTTTCATGGTGATAAATAATATATAAAAAAGCTACAAAAGAGTCATTTTAAATAGAAAAGTAAAAATGGAAAAACATATACCATACAATTTCGGATTCTTTTTTAAAACCATGCAAACTTTTTAAAGGTGCGGCCTAGCTAATTGCTTTTGTTAATACTACAATACTTTCATTCTCTTCTGCAAAGATGACTGCACAGTGAACACACAGATATGATGCTATACGCATCCTAGTTAAGCCTCGGAATTGACAAGTTTGAAGTAGATGAGTATCCTCTTTACAAAGAAAGCCGAGCATACAATTAAAAAGAACAGGCAGCCTCCCTGAAGCTCTCTGGATAATTTAGCTTCAGAGCCAGATAACTCTCCCGTCCCTGTCAGGGCCACGTCATAATCATCTACTGAAAGGACAATGCTGAGGAGTCTTCCCAGGAGAGGTGAAGCAGGAAGCCTAGACAGTCATATTGGAGATGAACTGGGGCTGGTGTTAGATTACCCAAACCAGACACAACAAATGGAGTCAGGAGAGGGCCGTACGTGGATTGCCTCTGGACGGAGAGTGCTGTGTGCCTGTATGTGTGTGTAATAAAACATTTCAGAGAAAGAAGAGTTGCTGATGAGTGAGGATAGGAATCTTTGAATACAGTAAGGTAAATGAAAAATGTGGAGTTGGATGAAAGACTCCAAGGCTCCAGTTCTAAAATCCTGATTCTATGTGGTAGAAAATGACTGTTCCAACATCAAATGGAGACCACAAAACCCCAAGCAAAGCCCACATCTGTCACCTGTTTCCTTATGACAAGTTACCCTTCAGTGAAAACCACTTGCCAGAAAATTTAACTTCCGAATCCCTGTGTGATTCTCCTGAGAGACTCCGTGAGCACACTGAGGTTATAGCCTGTGTTTCCGTCTTTGTGATTCTAGTTCTTGAAGTGGGCAGCCGAAAAATGTAGAAAGGCAGGATAGAAGAACTAGTAGTTAAATTTTACTTTTAAATAATAGATACTTACATATCAGATAATGTGACTCAAACTCCTTGGCATCTAGATGTTACATGAATAGAATCCTCAAGCAAAATATTTTTTGTCTAGTAACCCATTATGCCAAGTTTTCCAATGCTTAATGCAAAGGGAATTTTAATTGTTTGATTGTTTTTTTTCTCTAGAAGTATCATTTGTAACTCCATCACCTAGATTCTCAGATTATAAAAGCTGAAATAGTAGAAAAATAGTATAATGAAAAATAGTATAGTGACACTGGCCATCTCACTAATCAGCAACTCTCGGCAGACACACACAAAAGCGCATGTCCTTTCTCACCACTCCTGTGCAACATTGTACTATCGTTGCTAGCAAAGGAAACTGGGCAAGAAAAAGGAATAAAAGGCACCCAGATTGGAAGAAGTAAGACTATCTTCATTTGTACTGGGTTGTTAGGAAAGTCATGACACATTTTTGCATAGAAAATGTGATTCAGTAGATGACATGATCTTGTATATATAAAATACTAATGAGTTCACTAAAAAATTACTAAAACTAGGGGCTGGCAGGTGGCATGGTGGTTAAGACACTGGATTCCCACATGGCTGATTATGGTTCAAGTCCAGAGCCTGGCAGTTTGCTTTCTCTCTGTCTCTCTCTGGTGAGCTCATGTACCCTATTGTAAATTTTAAAATAATCATAATAATAAATAAAAGTAAATGAATAATTATTTTTTTAAAAGTATTTAAACTAATAAATCAGTTCAGGAAGGTTTCAAGCTACAAGATCAAAACATGTCTATGTGCTATCAATGAACAACCCCAAAATTAAATTGATCATTTCATTGACATGCATAAAAAAAGAGTAAAAGGCTCAGGGATAAGTGTAACAGAAGAAGGACAAGACTTTTACACTGAAGATTATAGAATATCATCTAAAGGAACTAAAGACCTGAATAACTGGGGGAAAAAAATCTCATGTAGTTTTTCAAAGGTTTAGTATTGTTAACATGGCAATACTCCTTAACTGATATACAAATTTAACGTGACCTCTATCAAAATCTCAGCTAGCTTTTTGCAGAAATTAACAAACTAATCCTATGAGAATGTAAGGGACCCAGAAAAGTTAAAACAATACTGATTAAAAAAAAGAGCATAATTGGAAGACTTCCATTTTCTAATTTCAAAACTACTACAAAGCAATGATAATGAAGATTGCGTAGTAATGTCATAAGGATAAACATATATATCAGTGAAATAGAATTGAGAGTTAGAAACAAACTCATATAATTATGACCAACTGACTTTTGACAAAGTCACCAAGACCATTAAAAGGTGGAAAGAATATTCTTTTGAACAAATGGTACTAGGACAACTGGATAGCCACGTGCAAAAGAATGAATGTAAGAGGCCAAATAGTGGGTACAGCATTAAGACACAATGCTCTGTGAGGCAATCCCACATGAGAAAGATGCCAGTTCAAGTCCAAAGAGTTCCCCAAGTATGCCAGGCTCACACTGCCCATGATCTGAGGCTGACTGAAGGCTAGGGATGGATTGCAGCATCAGGACCCTATTGGGGAATGCATGTGTGTGCATGTGTGTCTTTTTTATGTTTCTCTCATAGATAAACTAAACTTTTATAAAAAAAGGAATGAATGTGGACTGCCTAACTCACACTAGATAAACGTTCATGTTTATGAATGAAAGACTTAGTACTGTTTAGAAGGTAATACATCTTGAATTATCTACAAATTTAAGGCAACCTCTATCAAAATCCTAGCTGGCTTTTTTCCTGAAATTAACAACCTAGTCCTACAATAGACTCAGATCATTCCAAACAATCTTAAAAAGTATATGCAAAAGTTGTCTCAAAATAGATCAATATCTAAATGGAAGAGCTAAAATTATACAGTCGAAAATAAGTGTAAACCTTTGAGATGCTGGAACAGGCAACAGTTTCATAGATATGACACAAATGCACAAGTGAAAAAAGAAAAATAGATAAACAGGATTTTATCAAAATTAAAAACTTATGTTTCTAAAGATAGTATCAGAGGAGTAAATAGGCAATTTACAAATGTAGAAAAATATCTTCAAATCTTATATCTAGCAAGGGTCTAGTATCCAGAAAATATAAAACCTTTTATAACTCTACAATAAAAAACAAACGACCAATTAAAACATGAAAAATTACTTAAATAATCATTTCACCAAAGAAAATATCTAAATGGCTAGTAAGCAAATGGAAAGATGTTCAACATCACTAGTTATTCAGAAAATGCAAATCAAAATCTTAAAGAGATACCATTTCATACCCACTATGAGGGCTATAAGCAAGAAAATGGACCATGGAAAGTTTCTTAGAGGATATAGAGAAACTAGAACACTGCTACATTACTGGTAGGTATGTAAAATAGTGTACCTGCTTTTGAAACAATTTGGCAGTTCTTCAAATGTTAAACATAAGAGTTATCACGTGATTCAGCAATTCCACTCCTAGTTACATATCCAAAAGAATTAAAAACATAAATCTACACAAAGCTTACACATGAATGTTCATAGAAGCAGTATTCGTAATAGTCAAAGAGTGGAAACAAGCCAAACATTCATAAACTGGGGCATCCATAACAAATACCATGCCGTAAACAAAATATGGTATACCCACACGTTAGGAAACAACAGAAGCGCCATGCTTCTACAACACCTTGGATTTATGAACTCTGAATGAACGACTGTAGGGAC
>NW_006160061.1:5354740-5373613 GCF_000334495.1 Tupaia belangeri chinensis
GAAAATGGCGAAAACACCTAACCTCTTGCCTTCCTGTGGAAAAACCACTCAAGGTCATTAGATGGGTGTGTGATCTGGTAAATGTGTTCTCCAAATTCCAAGGTGTTTGGTCCAGCCTTTAACATCATTTAGTCATACCCCACCCCCCCTTATCTATACTTAAACCACACTATTTCAGAAATTACCCTTATCTTTCTAATCCTCAAAAAAGAGCAACTTTCTCTAAAAATAACTTTTCTTTTGCCCTAATAAATATGGAGGACAGAGAAGCGTTGCAGGCACATCCTTGGCATGGCCTCCCCCTCTCCCTCTCGAGTCAGATCTCTGTGTCTTGAGTAGCACTTCCGTGAGTACTTCAGGTGACTCTTCTGGGCAGAAAAGTCACACCCATGTACTGTACTATGACTCAGCCATTAAAAGGGATGAATTACTAGCTTATACTCTAACCTTAAAACCATTATGAATCTTAAACCATAAAAGCATTATGCTAAGTTAAATGAGATGCAAATGTCATATATTTATAGAATTCCACTTACATGAAATGTCCAGAATAGTCAAATCTCTCAAGACAGAAAGTAGATTAGTGGCTGCCAGGGAATGGTGGGAGGTGACACCAGGGAGTGACTTTTCTTTTTGGGGTGAAAAAAATGTTCTGCAATTAAATGGTGATAATGGTTATACATCTTTGTGACTATTAACCACTGAATTATATACTTTAAGATGACGAACTTTATGGTATATGAGTTATATTTCAATTAAATAATAATAATAATGGTTAGATCATTTCATATACTGCTGGTGGGATACTTGCTGGTGGAACTTCTTAGACAACTAGTTTGGAAATGGATATCAAAATCAAATTTGAACCAACAGTTCAAAATGAAAAAATTTATATTCAGGGCCATAGGTGGCATGATGGCTAAGGCACTGAACTTCCACATGGCTGACTATAGTTTGAGTCCTGGACCCTGAAGATTGAAAAATCACACCAGATATATATATTTATGTGCCCAAAATCCTGAGAGGAGAATGGAGGAGAAGGGATTCTGGCAGGGTCATCACTGCTAGGGGGTGATTTCTCACATTCTCTCTCTGTCCTTTTCTATCTCTTCTATGGCAAAAACCTAACAAAAAGAATTTATGTTCAGTAAATAATTAGGAGCTTTAGCTATACAGATGTTCTTTGCGATGTTGTTTATAATATCAAAATATTGGAAATATCTTCAAGGTACAAAGACTTCTTTTTTTAAAAAAAAAAAAGAATTATTATTCCATTTGCTATTAAAACAGGGAGTACACAAAAGACAGTATGCAGTGCGATCTTATTTCCATCTCTGTAAACTATATTTGTATGTATCCATGTCTCCATACAGAACCTGGCTGTCCAAGACTGGACTAGTGTGGATATTTCAATGTAAATGCATTTGAATTCATCAGCATTAAAAAATAGCTCTTCAGTTGCACTTGCCACATGCCAAGTGCTCCAGAACCACCTGCGGACTGAATGAAATGGAACACGTTTCCATCGTCACAGAAGGCTCCACGGAAATAAGCTGATAGAGGAGAATACACACCAGGTGGGCAAATGGGAGCTTTGCATTATCTTTTCTTTATGTTTGTTTTCTATTTTCTATAATAAACAAACATTTATAGTCTTTAAAAAGTCCTTTTATTAAAAAAAATATATATTCAGAATTGGGATTAGCAGATGGTGTAATGCTTATGTCACTGGACTCCCATGTACTGAACCACAGTTGGAATCCTGGACCTGGCGGCTGAAACTCACACCGGTGCGTGTGTATGTTTGTCTAAAATCCTGAGGGGGGAATGGAGGAGAAGAGATTTCAGCATGGCCATGCCCCCTGGGGGTTGAATTCTCGCTTTCTGTCTCTCTATCTCTGGCTCTCGGGTGAGTGCATGCGCTCTATAGCAAAAATCTCTCTAAAAGAACTTTTTTTTTTCAGGGTAAACTGAAAGCGGGAAGGTGGGAAATGAAAAAACACTTATGGTTCCAAAATCACCCACTACTGCAAATCAAGAGAAACAAAGTGACTTCTCACTCCCCCAACCCTCTCTCTCTGTCCCTCCTATGGCAAAAACCTAAAAATAGTATTCATGTTCAGCAAACAATTGGGAACTTTAGCTATAAAGATGTTCTTTGCCATGTTGTTTATAGTATCAAAGTACTGAAAATATCTTTAAGTACAATGGCGACTTCTCTCTTGTGTGTGTGCTCCACAGCTCCCCACCCAGGCAGTACCTCTGCACCCGCCAAGCTGCAGGTTGCGGGGAGATGGGAGCCCCAGACGATTATGGCACAGACTTCTGCTGTTCGTACCCAGACTTTTTCAAGAATGAATGCTTTTGGGCTAGATAGAGAAGCTGGAGTACACAATGCTCTGCCAGGCTGACAATGTGGGAAGGTTTGGGTTCACGTCCAGAAGCCTCCCTGAGTACACTAGGCATGGGCCTGCCAGGGACCCAGGATGGCTGAGACTGGTGTGGACTGAGACTTTGGGTCCCTGTTAGTGTGTGTGTGTGTGTGTGTGTGTGCCTTTGTCTCTCTCTCGCGCTCGCTCCAGAAAGAAGAAAGAAAGAAACTTAAAAACATAAATAAGTAAGTGCTGCTCAGATTATTATATGGCTTTGATGGATTACCAGAGTAATAAAATAGCTGTCCTGCTCATTGCGTCCAGATTTATAGTAGCTTTCTGAGAGAGCATTTGGTGACCTCCTCACATGACCATAGCCAGAAACCTGGCCTCCTGATAGAGATTTTTTAAATATAATAATCTCGGTTTCCGGGCAAGTTTAGGGGTAAAGATGCTTTTGCGCTTTAGGTGATAAGACAGTCGGTATCAGGGCAAGTTTAGGGGAAAAGATGCTTTTGCGCTTTAGGTGATAAGACACATTAGTTTGTGCTCTTTGGAGGATAGCATAGAAATATATATCCAAAACCTTAAAAATCTTATAGCTCTTTTACTCAGTTATGTCACTTCTAGAAACTTATTCTAAGAAAATAAACACAGGGAACCAGCAGTTAGCATAACAGCTATGTCGCTGGACTCCCACGTAGTCGACTGCGGTTCACGTCCCAGACCCGGTGGCTTAAAACTCACACCGAGCGCATGTGCGCGTGCCCAAGATCCCGAGAGGAGAATGGAGGAGAAGGGATTGCAGCGTGACCATCCCCCCTGGGGGGTGATTTCTGGCTTTCTGTTTCTATGTCTCTCTCTGTCTGGCGAGCGCACATGCCCTATAGCGAAAACCTCTCAAAAAAAAGAAAAGAAAAGAAAAGAATCACGTATGTGCTCAGATTTAGCTACAAGAATGTACATGACAGAGTTGTTTATAATAGCAAAAAGCCAAAATCAGGCTCAAGTACAGCAAAGGATATATACTCAGGATGGAAAGACACCATCCATTAAAACCAGTGCTGTGCAGGGATACTTAATAACATGACAAATGTTTTAAAATATTAAACTTTAAAATGAGTTTTAATATGTCATGAAATGTATCATTTCCATTTTGTAAAATTACATGCAAAGTTTTCAAGAAATTCATGGAAATATACACTATGAGAAAATATGCATAGATTTCAAAATTTTCTTGCACCAAAAGAAACTTCTACTTTAATCCCATTTTTCACTTTTTTAGAAAAGAATCATTTATTTAACTTTATTTACGATTAGTATTATTTTTTAAATTTGACCAGACAGAGAGAGAGAGAAAGGGAAAGTGAAAAAGCACGCCACCAGGTCCGGGAATCAAACCATAGTCCACCATGTGAGAGTCCAGCATTCTAGCCACCAGACCACCTGCTGGCCCCTTTCTACTTTTTTGAAGGCTCCTTGTACATGTGTATGTATCCACATGTACACTTAGAAGAAATCAGCATGATTAAGATCAAAATATAAACAATGACTATTTCTGTGTGATGGGGAGACACCCAGCTGGGGTACGAACATATTTTCTTGGGAGGGAAATTACTATTTTCAACATTTAAAATAATGAGAATATATGACCATGGCAATAAGGAAAAATTTACTGTTTTAAAAGGTGAAATCCTATTCATTATGGCAGGACATTTTTGTACTTGGAACTAAAATTATCACTACAATCAAGTACTTTTACATTTAGTTTCCTGACTGCCAAGGCAAAAACAGAAACCAAGAATTGCATAGATCTCCATGGTCTGACATATCGACTCTTCCCAGGAGATAAACTACCATCCTGGCACAAAAGTCTAAGTGGAATTCACAACGAACAGTTCTCAGGCACTAATCCCTGCCCTCGGGAGCAGGCACAGTGGCGGGTGACTCAGTCCTCATCATTGCTCTAATTCTTCTGTGCTTCCTTAAGCACTGGGGTCCCCATACCTTGCCAAGAACACACACACATACACACACGCACGCACACACATGCATGCACACACACAGTACTTACTTTTCCCAGTGTACCATCTCTGTTTTCTACCATGGTAAAACAGACCCAAAATGATGTTTCCAGCCTAACACCTGTGATGGAATACCTGGCTTTCCTGCCATATGTTGATGGTGGCACTGTCTCACTATGAACAAGAATACTCAGAAGATTACCTCAGATGACATGGGTGACGAAGAGCAGCAGTACGTGGAGCACACTTTGGAGCATGTACGTTTTATAGTAACATATCTGTTTAAGGGCTCTTAGAGAAGAGAAAAAAATCAACAAAGGGAGGCCAGGAGTATGAGGCTGCTCCAAAACTTGACAGAAAACACAGAAAGGGCTGAAGTTACAGCCTGGAATGGCCCCTGAGGAGCTGAACTTCACTATGGCAAGCAGCAGCCTCCAGAGCAACATGAACTACACTTGCTACAGTAAGAACTTCCAAAGGCTCCAACCTGGGGAGTGGGGGCGTGAGGGGAGCCGAGTCTCCTAGTTTGTGTGTGCTCTGCTTACCCTCTGCTATGGAAACTATTTAACTTAGATGCCCCATTTGTATTTAACCTACAGTTTCTCTCAGGTTCTATAGATCCAAGTCACTCCTGGAGAGAGCAGTGACTGCTAAAACAGCTTTCTTCCCCTTCCCAATCCTCTCCGCTCCACAAATCTCCCACTCCATGAATCCAACACTCACCTTAAATCCAAGGCCTAAATCAAGTCTTTCCTGACCACCTGTGAGACCTTTGTCTTACCCATTACCTCTAAGAGCACTTACCCACCAGATGCCTCACTGACACCCATCTTGCATGTCATGCTTCTCTAAACAGACCGTAAACTATGGAATACTGGCCCTCTCCCACTACCTGCCACAGTGCCTAGTGCAAAAAACTTCCCAGGACAGTAGGGAAGCTGGAAATACTGCCAGAGAAACCAGTATTAGACATGAATACTTTGAGGTGCCAGGGGAGGTGTTTTGACACCTTTTAAAGCTTGTCTACTACGAGAAGACAGGCTAGACAAGCATTTTCCATGCCACAAGATGCAACACATTGGTAGATCATGAAATCAATTTAGAGATACAAAACTTATAGTAAGTCTGTTTAGAGTAACTGCAATTTCATAAAATGTTAGCCATGGGTATGAGAGAGTGTGGGTGTGTATGCACATGCACACACAATGGGTCATGCAAATGGATTTCTCTTAAAAATAGGCTGCAAGGCAGAAGAATTAGACAAATTATTTAATAGGTTATAGAAAGGTAAATTTCAAAGCAGTAGAAGGGAAAATAGGTCTAACAAGTAAAACTATGGGGTGTGTCATTTTGAATAGAAGGGAGCCTTCAGCCCCTAAAAAACTTGAAGTAGTGCCCAAGCCATACATAGGTTGTCATGGAGGGTGTCCATGTAACTAGTAGAATGTTAAATGAGAGAACTTTACATTTTCTATCCATTCTTTTTTTTTTCTTTTTTTGGAGAGGTTTTTGCTATAGGGCGCATGCGCTCGCCAGACAGACAGAGAGACAGAAAGCGAGAAATCACCCCCCAGGAGGGATGGCCACACCGCAATCCCTTTTCCTCCATTCTCCTCTCGGGATCTTGGGCATGCATGCACACACGCCCGGCGTGAGTTTAAGTCACTGGGTCTGGGACTCGAACCACGGTTGACTACATGGGAGTCCAGTGACATAGCCATTACGCTAACTGCTGGTCCCCATTTTCTACCCATTCTAAGAGACTGTCAGTCTAGATTACAGGCAATTCACTACTACTGAAGACACAATTTTTGGAGAAATAATTTCTGCAGGGCAAACATATACAGCCTGAAATTTCATAAGGACAGGAACAGAGTGTCTGTCTATATTCAGTCTCTCTCTGTTCTGGCCTCCTTCCATCTCAATATAAACCTTCCAGCAGCCAATCAAGAAGGCCTCCCCCTAATCACTTAATTACTCCCAAATGCCCTACATTTTGATCCCACAAAGCTGTTAAGTTTCCGCTTACTGGCTTCACAACCAAATCTCAACAGATGAATCTGAGTGGTGGGGTGGCACACAATCCATAGCACCTGGGGAGCTTATAAAAGATACCCAATCCTGGATCCTAACATATATCAACTAAAACAATGGGGCCCCAAATTTGCATTTTGTCTTTTTTTATTTTTTAATTTGACCAGAGAGGAACAGAGTGAGAGCAAGAGAAAGAGAGAGAAAGCAAGACAGCTGCCGGGTCTGGGACTTGAACCGTGGTTAACCATGTGGGAGTCCAGCACCCCTAACTACCACCCCACCTGCTAGCTCTTGTGTTTTGTCTTAATGCTCCCCAAGTCAGGGCTAAGAACCACTGATTTATATGTATAAATCATGGAAGAGAAGAAAGCAACACCAGAATTTTACATGAAGATGACAAGAAAGAGCTCAAAATCAGGGCTTTTGATTTCTGCCCAAGATGTAGAGAACTGAAAGGGCCACTCCCATACTTACAACAAATAAAAAGTCAGATGAACTTCATATGTTTAACTTTTTTAAATCCCTTAGATCAGTGAGATTGCAGGAGAACAGCTCCCAGAATTTAAGAAGAAATAGGCAGCTACAGGAAGAAACAAGACAGGAGTATTTGTCTACCAGAGGCAGGTGTACCCGGACACTACCAAACAAGAATTTGGTAACAAATAACAATGGACTGCTGCTGGGAGAGTGGAGAGAGCCTGAGGACAGACTACTCGGAGGCCCAGTGCAAAAGGAAGACCTAAGGCTGATGGTGCACAGACAACTAGAAAAGTCTTTTGGCAAACCAGACCCAAACCTACATACAAATCGTCACCAGAAGACTTTTGAATCCAGTGTTCACTGAGGGAATCATAGCAACTACAAACCTCAAATCCAGTTCAGCTTCTGAATAGCTTGATCAATCACACAAAAGGTCCAGTTCGAAGGCTAGGAGGTGGTGCACTGGTACTGCAACTAGACCCACAGGGGAAGGTACTGGGTTCACATCCAGGGACTTTCCTGGGCAATTGAGACTAGAGGTAGATAGTGACAGGAAGGTCCTATTGGGGTTATCTGAATCTATAAATAAATAAATAAAAATAAATAACAAGTAGTTGTTTCCAATAATTAAAACAAAAACAAAAACAAAAGCCTAGTAGAAAAAAAAGGTACACCAGTTTCCATACGTAAAAACTATCTTGATCTCTTATATCTCTGAAACAAGATGCCTAGTTCTCAACAAAACATTACAAGACAAATGAAAACAAAGAAAAGACAATATTGTCCAGCGACATAGCAATGAAAAGAAAGAAATAGATAAAACACTGATGTTGAAGTTATCAGACACAGAATTTTGAATAACTATAATTCATTGTAAAAGACCTTAGTGGAAAGGGCTGATGATATGAAAGATTAAATGGGTAGTTTTACCTTAGCAAGAAACTGTAAAAAAGAATCAAGTGGAAATACTTAAAAGGCTAAACACAATAACAAATAAAAACGTGCATTCAATACGCATTCTTTGGTAAACCTGACACAACTAAGAAAAGAATCAGTAAACTTGAAAATAGGTAACTTATTCAAGCTCAAACAAGAAGAGAAATAAACGAATATGACAAACAGCAAACAAACAAAAAACAGTGTCCAAAGCTATGGGACCACAGAAAAAACTCTAATCTAGATGTAATTGAAATCTCGGAGAAAAGAAAGAATGCAGCATAGGAAATACTTAAAAAAATAATTATTGAGAATTTTCCTAAATTAATGACAGATACGAAACCACAGATCCAAAAAGATCAAGAACATCAAGCAGGGTAATTATCAAGTCAGTGTGTGCATATTTGCACACACACACATGCACACACACTCCTAGGTACATCACATTTGAACAGGTGGGTAAAAAAAGGGAAATCTAGTATGCAATGAAAGAAAGAATTACACATGACTTCTTCTCAGAAAGCACACAAGTAAAAAGACAATGGAACAATGTCTTGAAAGTATTGAGAGAAAAAGAAAACTGTCAATCCAGAATTTTATACCCAGTGAAAATATCTTTTAAAAATTCAAGAGAGGGGCTGGCAAGTGGCATGGTGGTTAAGGGCACTGGACTCCTACATGGCTGACGAGGTTCAAGTCCCAGATCTGGCGACTTGCTTTCTCTCTCTCTCTCTCTCTCTCTCTCTCTGTCACTCTGTCCATTTCTGGTCAAATTAAATAAACAAACAAACAAATAAATAAATAATAAAGTTAAATAAACATAATTCTTAAAAAAAAAAAAAAACAGCAAGAGATAGCTTACCCTATAGTACAGTGGTTGATTTCTAAGCATTGAAAGGGGAATCCCACATGGCTGACCATAGTTTGAATCCTAGCCTTGGTGACTTGAAAAACACAACAGGTACATGTTCATATGTGGCCAAAATCCTGATGAGATAGAGGACAATGATTGTGACATGACCATGCCCCATTGGGGCATCTCTCTCTTTCTCTCTCTCTCTCTCACACACACACACACACACACACGTGCAATCACTCTGGCAATCAAAAAAAGTAAGAAAGAAAAAAATGTAGGAGATATAAAGACTATCACAGATAAACAAAAACAGAAAATTCATCACCAGAAGATTTAAAGTAGAAGAAATGCTAAATTAAGATTCTTAGGAAGAAGGAATATGATGTCAGCTAGAAATTTGGATCTTGAAGAAGAAATGAAAACTTCTGAAAATGAAATAAATGAAAATCAAATAAATAAAATTCATTTTTCTCTTATTTTTAATTGATATAAAATGTGACAATTTCTAAAGCAGGAATTAACAAACTACATCCTGTAAGCCAAACCCAGAAAATCATTTACTTTTTGCATGGCCCATGAGTTACAAAATTTTTATGTTTTTAAAGGGTGGTTTTAAAAAAGAAGAATGGGAGCCGGCAGGTGGTGTGGTGGTTACGGCACTGGACTCCCACATGGCTGACTGCAGTTCGAGTCCCAAACCTGGAAGATTACGTTTTCATTTTCCCTTTCTCTCTCTGTCTCTCTCTGGTCAAATTAAAATAATAATAATAATAAATAATTAATTTTTAAAGAGGATATTTGACAGAAACCACTTATAGCCTCAAAGCCTAAAATACTTACTTTCTGGCCCTTTACAGAAAAGGTTTACTGACCCCTGATCTAAGGCAAAACAACTAGCACTCTTGTGTTTATAGTATATATAAAGATAACAAAAATAGCACAAGGGCTGAAAAAGAAGAATCGTAAATATACAGCTATAAGGTCTTTAAACTACAAGTGAAACAGTATCATATTATTTGACAATAAATGCTGCTTAAAGATAAAAGTGGTATCTTCAAAAAGTTCATAAAAATGTGCACTCTGAAAAAATGATGCAAGGATTTCAATTTTTTTCACCAAAATAAACTCATGCTTTAATTCCAATTTTCCACAAACTCTCTGAAGTCCCCTAATGTGGTACTAACTTTAGGACAATTCACTAAAAGGAAAAAAAAAAAAAAAACTCGAAGAGGCATAAATAAGTCCATAATGATGATAAAAGGGAATCTAAGGAATTTTCAAGTAACGGGGAAAAAGAAACAAAGATACAACAAATAGAACACAGCCAGCAGGACAGTACATGTTAGTTAAGCCATATCAATATCATAGTAAATGTGAATGCTATAACACACCAATTAAAAGACAGATATTACCAGACCAAATAAAAATCAAGACCTGGGACCAGCAGATGGCGTAACCGTTACACGTCACTGGACTCCCATGGAGTCGGCCACAGTTTAAGTCCTGGACCTGGTAGCTTAAAACTCATGCCAAGCGCATGTGCATGTGTGCCCAAGATCCCAAGAGGAGAATGTTGGAGAAGGGATTACAGTGTGGCCATCCCCCTGGGGAGTGATTTCTCACTTTCTGTCTCTCTGTCTCTCCGGTGAGCACAGGTGCCCTATATCAAAAATCTCTCTCTCAAAAAAAAAGCAAGATCCAACTATATGCTCTTTAGAAAACCTACCTTAAATATTCAGAAATAAATAATGTTAAAGTAAAACAAAAATAATGCAAACACTAATCAAAAGAAAGCTGGAGTAGCTGTATCATTAATAACCAACAAAACTCCAAAACAAGAAATGAATAGTAATAAAGAGGGCTATTACATAATAAGATAAGAGAGTCAGTCCTATGGCCTAGTGGTTAAAGGAGCTGGATTCTACATGGCTAATCATGTGGTTCAAATCCCAGCCTCATCAGTTTGAAAATCATGCTGAGTACATGTGAATGCATGCCCAAAATTCCGACAGGATGAAGAAACAGAACACACTGCAGCGTACCCCACTAGGGGGTGCTTCCTCCCCCTCCCTTCTCTGTCTCTCTCTCTCTTTTCCTCTTTCTCTCGCTCTGCTCTCTCTCTCTCTGGCAAACACATGGACCCTCTGGCTTATAAACAGCAACAACAAAAAAATAGGGATCAACTCCCCAAGAAGACATAATAATACCAAACATTACTGTGCATTTAGCAACAGATGGTCAAAAAGTGATAGAACTAAAAAGAGAAATAGAAAAACTCACAACTGTAGTTGGAGATTGTAATATTTTTCTTTTAGTTACTGATAAAAACAAGGAGACAGAAAATCACCAGAGATACAGAAGTCTCATGCAACCTTATCAAACAACTTGACCTAATTGATATTTCTGGAACATTCTACCTAACAACAGCAGAATATACATTCTTTCCAATAGTGCACTGAACAGTCACCAAGATAAACCATATCTGTAGCAATAAAACAAAAATGAACTGACATAAGAGAACAGAAATTATGCTAATTATATTCTGAGATAATAGGAGAATTAAGCTAGAAATCAATAACAGAAAGACTTTGGAAAATTCCCAAACATCTTAAAATTAAGTGACATATTTTAAAATAATTTATGGATCAAAAGATAGTCTCAAGGGAAATTTTTAAACTTTTAAAACTAAATGAGAGTTAAAATGTACATATCAAAACTGCAGAATGCAGCTAAAGCAGTGTTTAGAGAGAAATGGAGATATAATATTAAATACTTAAATTAAAACATTAAAAATAACCAGTAATATAAGTGTACTCCTTAAAAACGCAGAAGAGTACATTAAATGCAAAACGAGGAAAAAGAAGGCAATAATAAAGGCAAGAAACAGGCTGCACATTGACAGCGCAGTACAACACCAGGTTCTGCAAGGTTGACCCACATGGGAACATTCTAGGTTCATGTCAGGAGACCTCTCCGAGTATGCCAGCACATACATGCCCATGATCCAGAGCTGGCTGAAGCTACGAGTGGACTGGGACATTGAGACCCAGTTAGGAGTGCTGTCTCTCTTTCTCGCTCCCTTCCTCTTGCTAATGTAAGAAAGAAAATAAAGTTTAAAAAAAGAACAGATATCAATGAAATTGAAAACAGAAAAATTGTAGACCAAATTAAAGAAAAATCTGGATCTTTGGAAAAATTAACCGAGTAGATTAAATAATAAAATGTATTAACCTCTAGACAAACTGAGCAAGAACAAGACTGAAGACACAGATGACCAATATCAGGAATGAATACGGGAATACCATCACAGTAGACCTCACAGACATTCCGAGGGTAATAAGGAATACCACAAACAACTCTACATCTATAAATTTGACAGTGTAGATGAAGTGGACCAAGTCTTTGAAAGATATAATCTACCAAAACTTATCGAAAAGAATAGCAAGAATATCCTATGTCTATTTTTAAACTCAAATATGTAGATAAATACTTTCCATCGAAGAAGACTCTAGGCCTAGATGTAAATTCCACTACATTAAAGGAATAAATAATAACAGTTTACGCAGTCTCTGCTAAATACATATCACAATCAAATGAAGTTTATCCAAGCAATACAAGGCTGGTTCGACGTCTGACATCTGACAATCAATGAAACTCACCATATTAAATATGAAAAAAAAGTATACAACCCTATCAGCAGATGATGAAACATTCAACAAAATTCAAAATTTATGCATGTAAAAGAAAAAATATGGTTCGACATCTGACATCTGACAATCAATGAAACTCACCAAATTAAATATGAAAAAAAAAGCATACAACCCTATCAGCAGATGATGAAACATTCAACAAAATTCAAAATTTATGCATGTAAAAGAAAAAATACAAAACTCTCAGCAAATTAGAAATACAAGGGAAATTCCTTATCTTCTAGGGCATCTACAAAACCCCCCAGCTAACATCATACTTCATGGTTAAACACTGAACTCCCTGCCCACTCTGATAACAAGCAAGGCAAGGACGTTCTCCCTCACTACTCGTACTTCCTTTCTACTAGAATGCTTTGCCAGTGGCAGTAAGGCAAGAAAAGACATCCAGATCAGAGGAAAAAAATAAAACGGTCTCTCTTCACAGATGACATGGCTGTCTACGTAGAAAAATCTCAAAGAATCTATAATCTACCTAGAACAAATAAGTGACTTTAACAAGGTCACAGATTATAAAGTAAATAAATAAAAATCAGGCCAGCTGCTGGCATGGTGGTTAAGGTTGCTGGACCCCATATTGGCTGACTGTGTAGTTCAAGTCCTGGATCTGGTAGCTTGAGATACTCACTGTGTGTGTGTTTGTGTGTGTGTGTGTGTGTGTGTGCGCGCGCGTGTGCGCGCGCGTGTGCGCATGCCCAAAATCCTGAGAGGAAAATGGAGGATAAGAGACTGCAACACGGCCATCCCCCCAGGAAGGGGGAAGCTTCCTCACTTGCTTTCTTCCCTTCTCTTTCTCTCTAACTCTCTATCTCCAGCAAGCATATGTGCCCTGTAGCAATTTAAAAATGTAGGTAGGTAAGTAGAGAGAGAGATAGATACACACAAAATCAATTGTATTTCTACCTAGCAATCCCCAAAATGTATTTCGATCTATACCAATTGTACTTCTACCTAGCAATCGCCAAAATAAAATACTTCAGTAGAAATCTAACAAAATATATACCAAATCTATTTCCTAAAAACTATAGAATGTTGAGAGAGAAAAATCAAAGACTACTTAAATAGAGAACTATGCTATGTTCATGAACTGGAAAACTCAATAATATAAAGATTTCAGCTCTCCCGAAATTAGTCTACAGCTTTAATGCAATGTCATTCGAATGGGCACAGCAGGGTTTCTTGTAGATATTGACAAGTTGACTTGAGAAATCACATAGAAAGTCCAAAGAACTAGCAGAATTGTAACTGTTGACAAAGAACAAAGTTAGAGGACTTACACTCTCTGCTTCCAAAACTTATTACAAAGTCACAGTAATTAAGACAGTGTAGTGTTGGGATGAAGCAAGCAACTAAATCAATGGGATACAATTGGAAGGCTAGAAACAGACTCTTACATTTTGGCTAACTGCTTTGTGACAAAAATGCCAAGATAATTCAACAAAGACTATCCATTCACCATGCCAAACAGAAAAGGAAAATCCTTGACGCATACTTTACATAAATAACCCAAAATGGATCATAGACCTAAATGTAAAGTATGAAACATCCAGAAGAGAAGAAAAAAATGTTGAAGACTTTCGGTTAAGGAATTCCTAGAAACAACAAAAGTTTGATCCATAAAAAAATTGATAAATTGGTTCATCAAAATTAAAAACTTTTATTCTAAGAAAGACACTGTTGAGGGAATAAGAACGATGAAGCAATAATTGGGACAAATTATTTGCAAATCACATGCATGACACAAAACTTATATCCAGACTTATATCCAGTGAAGAACTCTTTAAACCAAACAATAAGAAAGTAATCCAATAAAAATATAATAAGTAATTAAAATTATCTCAGTATAACACTTCTAAGATGTGCATTTTATTTAAATTTATACATTTTTTCCAATCAGTTACAGATCAAACATAACCTCTCACCAATATTAATTTGTATAATGACATTTGATCCTAGAATTAGACTTTTGCTGTTAACTTTGATGCACTATGTTGACAAAAAAAATTGCTTTCAAACTCAAAATGTAAATTTCATATAAATCCTTCGTTCAGAAACTACTTTTACTATCAAATCAAATTGTTTTTCTTTTTTGTTTTTAATGTTTTTGAGAGGTTTTTGCAATAGGGTGCGTGTACTCACCAGAGACAGAGAGACAGAGAGACAGAAAGTGAGAAATCACCCCCGCAGGGGGGATGGCCACACCACAATCCCTTCTCCTCCATTCTCCTCTTGGGATCTCATGCATGCACACACACATGCCCGGCGTGAGTTTAAGCCACTGAGTCCAGGACTCAAACCATGGTAGACTACATGGGAGTCCAGTGACATAGCCATTACGCCAACTGCTGGTCCCACAAATCAGATTGGGTTTTTAAACACCAAGAGAAGTCTCTAAGGCATCAAAATTTATTTTTCCATCTGTTAAATAAAGAACCCTGAGAATGAGTCACCACATTTTTAATAACCATACTTCCTCCTTCCCCTGCTAC
The DNA here is from genome assembly GCF_000334495.1 of Tupaia belangeri chinensis. Lineage (NCBI taxonomy): Eukaryota > Metazoa > Chordata > Mammalia > Scandentia > Tupaiidae > Tupaia > Tupaia belangeri. The sequence continues at coordinate 5,369,639 of NW_006160061.1, forward strand.
CAAAACTAAACCATTCTGGAACACGATGAAAGAAATGACCTTTACTTTCCCTGTGCTCATATTTCTTCACTTATGTCTCATCACTGGGTACCATGTTTTACCGGGTCATTGTAAATCATGTTTGGGAATAATGTGAGGTTTAACAAACAGACAAACTCTGCGTGAAGGAAGTCCTATAAGATCAAGTTATTCAATATTTAACCTCCTTTTTCCAAGTGAACATCCATCTTTTTTCTTTCCTTTATTTATTTATTTATTTTGCCCCAAGCTATATCAGTGCAGGCCATATTTCTCTACTAGAAACAAGAGGAAAACTAAACCTTACAGATTATTAGCACTCTGTCCAGCTTGTCTCCAACTACTGTACTCTTTTCTGGATCTATTCTATTTTTCATTACAGTACTTCTCATCCCCTGACATGTTAGACAAAAGCCTAAATAAATGTGACTTCTTCCAGGAGATGATAAGCTTCATGAGAACACAGACTTCATCTTTAAATTCCCTGCGTCCCCAGCCTGCGGAACAGCATCTGGCACACAGTAGGTACTCAGTAAGTATGTGTGTAATGAGTTCCTGCCCAAGGCATCTCTCTTTACATCCTTTCTGGCCAGCCCGTGACAGCACTGCTGATGAAAATAGCAAAATATGCTACTCTCTCTCCCCCTTATTTTCCCAGGATTAGTGAGCAGGTCTTTCTGCCATTTTTTGTGCAAACTGGGTAGTGAGGACAGATGGAGCACCCCAGTTGCCCAATCTAATGCCCACTGTTCACTAACGCCTGCTGTATTCAATGGAAACAAAACCAGCACTCATCTCCTGCTTCAAGTGGAAGCAGAAATGATTTAAAAGCAGTGACTGGAGAGGCTGACTTGCTACTAAACGCAACTACTAGAACAGTCACTCACTGGAGTCAGGGTCAGGAAAAGTGTTTTTATGTCCAAGATCTACCACGAACTGCATCTGCACTGGGCCCAGTCTGCTGGTGTGAAGACAGATAACAGCACTGAGACAAAGACACGATTTAGAGCAAGTAAGTGTTCTCGAGAGGGCTCAAGGGAGGTCTTAGGGAAGGTGAACAGTGGGCGCCCAACCGGACCATCTGTGAGGCTTTTTCAAACTATCCACGGCCCCTCCTGAAACTCCTCCACCCAGTTCGCCCCTGGAGAGCTACCGCCATAGAGTGAGCCACCATTACTACTGCTAATGGGAGTTACGGAATCTCAGAAAACTGTTTCCAGCTTTCGAGTGGCTTCTGAGGAACAGGACCAGGATTGCTCTCCAAAGTGGAGTCTAACCCAGGGAACGCCATCTTTACCTGCCTTTCCCATCACAGCTCCTCTCCTCCCTGAGCCACACCCTCCACTTCTGTCATACCGAACGTCTTCTGATTTCCATACATGCTGTGCCTTTTGCAACCCATCACCTGTGGGAGACAGGGCTGGCGGCCTATCCAGCAGCCCAGCAGGCAGGCTCACTCCTCCTTGCCATCAGAATTCAGATTGTTCTGAGATTCAGGCACGGAAGTACTCAGGAAAGGCCAGCTCCTCCCTGGCTCCCGAAGAGTGCTCGGCCCCCATAATCATAGCCTCTCTCTTTGCCTTTGCCAGTGGCAGGGGGTCAGAAGTGAGTGTGTGACCATTCTAGCCAATGACACAGGAAACTTCTAGTGGGGACAGGAAACTAGGTGGGGAAATGTATCCCATTTAGAGAAAGGCTGAGAAGCGGCCTTAGCCTTCCCTTTCTACTCTAGTCACTCCAGGGAAAGCATGGAAAAAATAAATAAATAAACAGCGGATCAGCAGTTAGCATAATGGCTATGTCGCTGAACTCCCATGTAGTCTACCGCGGTTCGTGTCCCAGACCCGGTGACTTAAAACTCACGCCAGGCGTGTGTGCGTGCGTGCCCAAGATCCCGAGAGGAGAATGGAGGAGAAGGGATTGCTGTGTGGCCATCGGGGTGATTTCTTGCTTTCTATCTCTCTGTCTTTCTGGCGAGTGCATGTGCCCTATAGCAAAACCTCTAAAAAAAAAAAAAAAGTTCCAGGAGTCGATCAAAAGGTATAATCACTTTGAACCACTCACCCCCAGATGTCTTGAACAAGGTAGCAAAGTAGCCTAGTAATGGTACTGAGAACAGAAAGTACCCTTACTGATGCCCCACTGTGTGTCCTGGGGAGTCCCTCCACTTTTTCTCCTAGAGCAGCTCAACTTATCTCCAGTTTAGGCTCCACTAGTTTCCTTGAGACACTGTCCGTACGTCCCCAGACAGAAGCAGTCTAAGACACTTATCTGCACACGTCTTTCGAACTAAGGAAAAGGGGGAGGAAAGCAGCATATCTTGCTATTTTCCTCAGCAGCACTGCCGTGAGCTGGCCAGAAAGGATGTAGAGCGAGCTGCCTTGGGCAGGAACTCATTACACACATATTTACTGAGCACCTACTGTGTGGGCTGTGTGAGCCTCTCCAAAGCAGGCATTTTCACCCTGGGCAGACAACCCTGCATATGTCGGCCATTCATTAAACGTTGAGTGAATGAATTTTACAAAAAATTACCATCAATGGAAGGACAGACACACTGGATGCCTTGAGTAAAGGCCTGACTGACAGAATTCTGCTCTCAAGAGGTCTACACTCTACTATAGAGTTTTTTGGCGCTGGTGAGCAAAGGCAGAGATGTGCAATGGGCAGACCTATTTTTGGTCTAATAACTCAGACTTCCTGTTGGAAACTGCCTCCCACCCACAAACCCCTGCAGTTAAAATGGAACTGTCTATCACAGTGGCCAAACTAATGCTCCAAGGTCCTGGTGGCATTCCCACCACTCCCTGGCTGTGTGTGGATAAGATTTACTATACAGATGGAGGAAACAGAAGAAGAGCTACATTCTCTCTCGTCCCTTCTCTCTCTCATAGAAGCCGGAAGGTGCCAGTGGCATTTATCACTCCGTACTAGGAACCAGTCAACACAGAGGAAAAGGAGCTAAGACATCCGAGGGAATCAGCCCTGGAACCTTAAGTGAGCCTCTGGAACTAGCTATGTCTGAAGCTAAAACGCTCAGCGTTTTCATTCACGTGATCCAGTCAATTCCGACACTTCAAGAGACAATTTTTAAGTGACCAAAACCCAACCAAAGAAAATACTTCTGACAAACGGAGTCGTAATGGAGAGAGCAGGCTGAAAATGCCCTTCTATCTGCAGGGTGGGTCCTCTCAGTACTGGCCTTTAGGATGGTGTTAGGAAGAAAGGCAGCCTGGAGATGATCAAGCCATGAACAAGTCAGCTGGCGACAAAAGCCCACCCATGTCCCCCAACACCCACCGCTCCGTGTTTCCCGCTTAAAGAGGGTCACCAGAGGTCCTGGGCCTCCTGGACTGCCTGCTCTGGAAGGGGTGGGGACCTCTCTGGGAGGCATAAAGCATTGCATTAACTCATAGGAAGAAATGGAGAGACGGCTGATCAAGGAGTATTTCGTGTACTTTATGAACATCCTATAACTTAAGGCTGTTGCAATGATTATAATATCTACTTTACCTTTAAGGAAACTGAGGCCGAGACTAGTTAAGTAAGTTGGTCAAGGTCACGCAGCTAGTAACTGGAATTTAAACGCCATTCTAGACTTTTCCTACTTGCTTGCTCTCTGATCGCCAGGTCCTGGGAGGCAGACAGCACTCCATCGCCCCCCACAACGCCGCAGGGCGCAGACCCTTGGAGTCAGAGCAGCCCAACAGCCCTGGCTTCTTGGAAGCCCTGGGTAACGAACCAACGTGCAAGTCGGTTATTCAACACCGAAAGTAACGCGCCGGGCAGGGGGAGCAGCGGCTCCGCGCCCGCTCCGTGTGAAACGCCGCAGAGGGAAGGGCGGGAGCTCGCTCGCCTGGCCCGCAGATCGGCCTGAACCCGCGCCCCAACTCCGCGCTCTCACCCGCAGTTCGACCCCTCAGCCTCCCCGCTCCCCTCCAGCGGGAAGTCACTAGC
>NW_006160061.1:5373971-5395531 GCF_000334495.1 Tupaia belangeri chinensis
GAGGAGAAGCCACAGGGGTGGTAGGGAGGCTGGAGCGGCCGCGTGTTAGGTGACTCGGGACACTTAGTGTTTGGGAGGCGTCGGGGAGCCCGCTCCCACTCAACCTGGCCCGATCGAGAGGGGGGCTGCAGAGCGAGTCAGACCCCACCGAAGGCAAAGCGGGGACGAGGGGGAGGTTGGGCGGGGGGAAGGGGGGTCAACCTCTTCGTTTATGGGTTGAAAACCGAAAATGGAGACCATCGGGGTGAAAATGACCCAAGTGTGCATGTGAGTTCCGAACTGAAAGAACTCAGACCTTTAACCATCATTCCATCCTGCCCCATCCCACCTCACCACCTCGCACATGGCGTTAAGCTATAAATAAGATGGTCCACATGGTGCAACTGTAAGCCCCAGGAGGGACATGAAACAGTCGTTCCCGGTTAAATCTCTAGAGCCTTGAAAGAACCCAGGACATAGCAGGTGCTCAATTAGTGCCTGAGATACGGAAGAGGTACTGCCTGCCGGTCTGGAGTGTGCAGCCTGCCCAGAGTTGCTCCAGCGTCACTCCCACCTATCAGCCAACGCTTGGAGTCAGTGAAGCGACCTGGCTTCCAGGCCACCAGTCTTCTGGGCACCCACTGCACTCCTAGGGCACCTTTACAAGCAGTAGACCAAATCTTTAACTTCTGAAGATGTCACAGGCAGGGCAACCTCTGAAATGCAATGCTGTCCTGCCAGTCTTGGAAATACAGCCCAGAGTTGTGGTGACTGATCCAGGATCCCACAACTGGTAAGAGTCCAGCTCTGCAGTTTGAGAAAACAGATTGGCCCAGGGCCCTAGAGGTGCTGGTGGGGCTTGCTGCTCGGAAGACTGGGACAGAACTTCTGTAGACATAGGGCTTGGCTTTGGTCCTCCACCACAACCACCATCCACGGTTTTCCCAAGCATTTCTGGTCAAGCCTAACCTGAGCCACTTGCATTTCCTCAGGCCCCTGAGAGTTTCAAACCAAAGACGTGTCAAAGTAGGATACAAAAAGTATGGCATATTTTCAAGTGTTCCATTCATCATGTGGCCTTAAGACACACACACACGCACAGTGATGTATGATGCGACCACTCGCATGTTAATTGCAGGACTTCTTAAGAAATCCAACCCCAGCGCACTACAGGCAGCCCTGTACAACTTCAATGCTGCCTAAAGAACATTCCTTCTTAGAAACTATGCCAGTATATTTCTGTGTCATATACTAACCCCCCAAGGTCAAAATGGGAGGCTCTCTTTTAGGGTCAAGTGGCAGTTCCACCCCTCCCCTGACAATAAGCCCAACATTCTCAAGACCAGGACTCCCTTTTATCAGTGAGGCCTGCAGAGGGAGGCATTTACGATCTGGTGTTGCCTGGTTGACCCTATCGCTCTGGACAAAGCCACAGTGAAAAAAAGTGACAGGGAGGCTCCTCCTAGGTGTGCCTACTTCAGTCCTATTCCCTCCATAGAGGTGGGGAGGATATGTCCCAGTGTGGGGCCTACTCTTTTTTTTTGGAGAGGTTTTTGCTATAGGGCGCGTACACTCACCAGACAGAGAGAGACAGAGGGGAGGATGTGTCCCAGTGTGGGGCCTACTCTTTTCTTTTTTTTTTGGAGAGGTTTTTGCTATAGGGCGCGTACACTCACCAGACAGAGAGAGACAGAGAGACAGAAAGCGAGAAATCACCCCCTGGAGGGATGGCCATGCTGCAATCCCTTTTCCTCCATGCTCCTCTCGGGATCTTGGGAATGCACGCACACGCGCCCAACGTGAGTTTTAAGCCACCAGGTCCGGGACGCGAACCACAGTCGACTATATGGGAGTCCAACGACATAGCCATTACGCTAACTGCTGGTCCCCAGGCCTACTCTTTGTGACAGCCACTTGCACTAGCAGGTGGGCTGAGCGGTGCAGGGCAGGGGGCCCTCTGGCTCACCGAAGTGAAATAGGCCCATCCTTTCTTGCATGTTGGTTTCAGTCAATGGAGCATGTGATCCCCTGAGATTTAGGATCCTCCCACTGTGTGTGTGGTCCTGATTGGGCCAGTCCAGTAAGCGACACCAACCAGACAGGCCAGAGAATTGTCAAGAGGGCATAGGTTCTGCCCTGATCTCCTAGGCTTGTTGAGGAGCCTTGGGCATGTTCCTCAAATGTGCATTTTTTCCCACCTGGAAAATGTATAGCCACAGAATCCGACAAGATCTCTGCCCAAAATTCTTTGCTTGAAAGCGGTATCTGAAATACAGGTGCCAATATGACTGTGAGGGTCCGTGAGATAATGCAGGTGAAGTGCTCGAGCACAGAGCCAGCACAAAGCACCTGCTCAGTATATGGTGCTCGGGGCCAGGTGGCTAGCACAGGACCCAGCACAGTGCTCTGCAGGGCTGACCCACGTGGGGAGCTTCCAGGTGTGCCTCCAGAGACCTCCCTGAGCGTGCAAAGTGTGTGTGAGCCCCCGCTCCAGGGCTGGCTAGAGCTGGAGTGGATCATGTGTGTGAAGACTCTGTTGGAGGAGCCTGTTCCTCTACCACTCTCTTTCACTCTCTTGTTTCTCTCACTCATGGAAGAAGAAAAAATTAAACTTAAATAATAATAATAAACGGTGTTCTCATTATCATTAATGTGGCTCTGAGTGGCTGCACTGAGAGCCAGCTCATATCTGATAGAGAGTAATAAGTGGAAATAAAGACAAAACCATTGGTGTGTTTCTTAAGACTCGAGAATAAATTAATATTCACAAATCGGTGTGTTTGTTAACTATTCTCTGCCAGTCCCTAGAAAAATATTATTGGAATTCAGAACTCTTCAGTTTCTTTCCTATCTCTAGTTTTCTGCTAAAATTCTGAGCTTAAAGTTATATTTACTTTTCTAAGTTTTCCTACCTTTACTTAGGACTAAATGTGTATGTATGTTAATACTGTATAACATCTTCTGAGCCTGTATTTCAATGAGACAATGTATATAATGTCCCTGGCACGTAGAAGCTGCTCAATTAATATTAATATTTCTGACCCAGAAATCTTTAAGTCAGAATGAAGTCAGCTAGGCAAACTGATAACCACTGTATTAGGCACCCAGAATTTAAATTCATCTGGCTGTGGAATAAGACTGTGCGGGTGGGGGAGGGACCTCAACACATGCATGCACACACCACACACAGTCCTCATCATATCAAGCACAATGATTAGACTCAAACCCAGCCACCACTTACAGGATGCATTAATCTCTCTATGCCTCCGTTTCCTCATCTGTCAACCAACATAACACCAGGACATTATAGAAAAACTGGGAAACAGAATAAATTACCTTTAGCAAACACCTATTTTGTGTCAGACAGTGTTCTCAATGCTTAAATTCTCTTTTGAGAGGTGACTGTGGAGTAGGAATTTGCAATCAAGGCCCACTGCCCCTACAACTGGATTCCATATTCTGTGTCTGCATATGTTTTTCCTAAAGAGAATATACACAACTGTCCTTAGGTTTTCAAAAAGGTTTGGATCTCAAGGACAATTTGGAATTACTGCCTTCCAGACTTGGCCAAGGGTTTTGGAGCTGAAAGACTCATAGAGACTATGCAGATCCCCAGGCCTAATATCCTAGAAGAAGAGGGTCGCATGGGGACTACTCAAGACAGAGATCACTCCTGAAAGATGTTGAGCAGCACCTTACAAGCTCCAGGGGCTGCCCACCCATAGGCAAGCCTGGGATGCTGATGGCACCCCACCTTTCAGGTGAGACCCAGGCCCAGCTGTGAGGACACTCTGAAACAGCTTCCACTCCAAATCTGCCAAGGAGCCTCCCTGCCATCCAAGCCAAGCCCTCCAGCAGAGGAAGAGAACTATCGCTCCTCCCCACAACCCCAATTTACACAGGAACACTCTTAAGACAAAAAATCAGGCTTCTCCTAAAAGGAAAATAAAATCTGCGGTCACCTCTGCCTAGCCCTTTAAGTCTTAAAGAAGCCTGGACCTTTCTTAACAGGATTACAAATCCCTTGCTCCAGTGTAAAGAGGGGTACAAGCACACACACACACCGCCCCCCCACACCCCCGCACTGCTCACAGTATCTAGCATTACTATTGGAGCAGCTGAGGCTGTTAAGATAACATGTTCGCTTTCACATCCTAAAGCCACAGCCCCCCTGGACACTGACCAAAAACTTCACAGAGGTTTCAGATTGGCACCATTTCTTCGTGTACACCCCCACAGAAGAAATACTTCTTTCTGGGTAGATTTTGGCAAGCGCTGAGTCTTAAGCAAGAGTGATTATCAAAGTGATGATTCGGGGACGCCCAAGAATGTCAGCGCAAGAAAATCAGACACAACACAAAATCATCTCTTACTAGCCAGTGACATTCTCTTCCCACTTGCCAAGGGCAGGCAAGGATGCGTGTATGCTTCTTGGGTTTTTGATGTTCACCAATCAGAGAGCCCTGCTGTGGCACCAAGTTGAAATAACTTTTGCAAAGTGTGTTGGGCATATCTCCCACATACTGGGCCAGTGAGCAGAATTCTGCAGTGGCTCCTTACCCCCAAGAAGAAGGCAACTATCGAAAGAGGCAGTGTCCCCCCAGGCCTGTGTTTGCTCCTCAGGCTAGGCAGCAAATCAGCCTTTCCATAGTTACCTCTCGGTGTTACGGGACTGTGAACTGGAGCGAATTTGCTTGGCTGTTGGAAGCCCCTCAGCTAGGAGGTACTGGCCCTGTTTCACCTGAGTTTCAGAGTAAGCACTGAAGTGTGGGTTACAAAATTGCTAGCTACAGAAACACCCCAATGCCCATGGTGTCGTATTTATAAATCTGGGAAAAAAAACTTCTTGCTAATTCCAACTTATTTCTTACATTTGAAGACAACACAAATGTACTTACTATCTATCTACCTATTTATATTTATGACAGAGTGTGTGTGCACTTGAAAGAGGGAGAGAGAAGCACCCTCTGCAGGGCTCTGTCATGATGTGACCCCTTTCCTCCCGTCCTCTAGCCTGCCAGGAACCTGGGCACACATAACCCCAGCATGCTTTCAGGCTAATGGGACCAGGGACTCAAACTGCAATCAACGCATGGCTTCCAGCTCCGCAACCTGCTCTATGACCAGTGTACCACAGAGGCTGGGCCTGATCCTTTTAATTTGGTAGATAAATAAGGTACTGAAATATCAGTGTGGAGAAATGTCTCTGTGTAAAATCAGAGCTCTGTTACCACCAACACACCAAGTAAAATCCTTCCTCTGGTCCCTCACATTTTCTGTTCCTGCTGTTTACCACTGTCCCCAGATCTGTGCATGCTGGCTCCTTCATCCACAGAGGCTTTCTCTGACTATCCAGTTCAAAGGAGACCCAAGTTGCCTGCTATCCCAGCACCTTGGTTTTTCCTCACAGTATTTGCTTGTACTAAATCATTTTAGAAAGCATTGTTTACTTGTTTAGAATTTGCTTCTAAGGAAATGAAGGTTCTCTGTCTTACTCACCGCCTCTCCCGGCTCTGAAAACAATGCTGAGTACAGGGTAGGTACTCAAATATTTATTGAAAGAACAAATGAATGCCAACATTTTGCAGAAGAATTTGATGCCCTCGCATGCAGATTTCACCTGCTCCTGTATAAAGCCTCTTAGATCTGGGAAGAAGCTCTGATCCGGGGGTGCAGCAGGATTTGAGCTCACTCGGTGCTCTTCAGCAGCCTGTGACCCTGGGAAAGTTCAGCCTCATGGTGAAGAATGTGTACTCTGGAACCAGCTCTCCCACTTCCACCTTCTCCATGATGCTACGCAATTCACGTAACCTCTCCATACCTCTGTCTTTTCGTCTGCCTATGGAGAGAGTAACAGTACCACCCTCGTGCATTCTTTGTAAGAGATCCCAGGATGCATGTGGTGGGCTACTAACTCAAGCCAGGCATCACACTAAATGCCTTACATCATGGAGAGATTAGGCAACTTGTTGAAGGTCCTTGGTTCATAAAGGGAAGAACAGGAACTACTGGAACTCCAGTGTATAAACTACCAGAGCCACTCTTTACTTATTTAGCTTTATTTGTTTCTTCCACAAGGGAGAGACAGAGACAAAGGGACAGACACCCCCAATCATAGGGTGATCCACCCCTAGCCCCAGCAAGCCCAGATCATGGGCATACAGAGAAGCCTCAGGACATGAACGTGGATCCTTACTATGTGAGTCCAGCATAACAGGGCGCTGTGTTCCACCAGACCACCAGCTGGCACAGAAGTCCACTCTCGATCACAGGGCACCTGACACATAGCGCACACAGAACAGATGACTGGGCAAAGTGCTTCTGCATGACCAGTGTCATTACTTAATTGTGTCAGAAAAGCTTCTATTACCACTGCAGTGATTATGACCAGTTTTGATCTTTGGCTGCTGAGAGTTGGTGCCAGAGTGAACCTTAAGTGGGGGCTGGTGCTCCGGGCTTGGGTGCTCTCCTGATGACGTGCAGAGCATAAGGTGAGTCGCTGGGTAGAAGCAGATGATTTCCAAGTCCTCTCTTCCACTGTAAGTATTGGTGACATACTTGTTATCCCTTTAAGAAACCTCAACCTATTTGTTCAACATGGTAAAGCGAAAGCCACCTTGAAAGGCACTCCTTATTTACAGCAGCTCAGGGAAAACTGAGGTGGCAACTGTCATCAGGTCCCACCATTACCCTTGAGATGGGCAAGCAAAGGATGGTGAGAGAAGGAACCTGAGCCTAGAATACAACCAGCAATGTGGCCTTGGACCAGTTACTTCGTCTCCTTAGATTTTGATTTTCTCATGGGTTTACAGTCAGAGGGAGACAATACATATAAAGAAAGGCCATGATTGGGCCAGCCCTGTGACCTAGGGACAGGATCCCACATGGCTGACTGGTTTGAATCATGGCCCTGGTCACTTGAAAAACGTGCCAGGCACGTGTGTTTGTGTGCCCCAAATCCCAACAGGATTGAGAAATAAAAGAGAAGGGATTGCAGCTTGCCAACAACTCCCTGGACACTTCTCCCCACCCCCTCACCCAGCTTTCTCTGGCAAGCATGCATGCCCTCTAGCGATTTCAAAAAGAAAAGAGGAAAGAAAAGAAAAGAGAAAGGAAAAGGAGGAAAGAAAAGCCATGATCATAATCATCTCATGCTTGCGAGCAGCAGGACTACGTCAAAAGACAGAGCAGGCCTGCGCTTTGCAGTGAGCACCTACCCCTGGGCCATGGATCTAAGAGGGGAGTTTTCAAATACCTGGGATATGATAGAATGGGGGAGTAGAGACCTTGTTTTCAGATGCTGGCAGAAGCTGAATGTACTTTTGTGCACCAGCTTGACTAAGTGACTATTTGTGTGTCTCTAATCTCCCTTCGGGGAATGTATTAAGCTCCTACAAAGATCCTGCTGGGATTTGGTCTCTCGGCATTAACTGTGGTTACTGGGCTTCTGCCTCCTCGTATGGGAAACCAAGTGGACTTAATTCATGATCCAGTGTCAGGACTCTGGGTGACAAGCACTGGCACAAGCTGGTGTGGAAAGCCACAGGCACAGAGAGTGGACACTAATCTGAAACCCTACTCACAGCAGTGATTCAGAGGGTCTGGCATATTCTCTACCCATGAAATAGTTTAAGAGCATGTTTCCGCAAGAGGAAAGAGAAAAAACCTCAAGAGGAAAGATTGGAAAAGTGGGTACAATGGACTAAATGTCTATGTCCCCCAAGTTCATATGCCGGACACCTAATCTTAATGTGATAGTAAGAGGTAATGGGGCTTGTGAGGGGGGTCAACAGGTCATGAGGGCAGAGCCTTCAGGAATGGGATTAGTGCCTTGGAGGATCCAGAGACCTCTCTACTCCTCCCAGTATAAGAGATCTGCAAAAACGTCTAGGAAATGCTCATGAAGGAAAAAATATTTATGTATTTCAATGGGTAGGGGGCACCAAAATAAGCTTGTACTTTAATTCCATTTTTCCATGAATATTTTGAAGTCCTTTTGCATGTGAAGACACGGCAAGAAATTAGGGGCCTGCAACCTTCGGGACCTTTCCAGAACCAGACCATTCTGGCACCTTGACCTTAAACGTTCAGCCTCCAGACTTTTGAGAAATAAATCTGAGTTATTTATAAGCCACCCAGGCCCAGTACTTTGTTATAGCAGTTCAAACTGGGAAAAGGAAGAAGCCTAGACAGACAGCATTAAGAGAGCTGATTGTGCTGGATAGTAGATGCTTCCCATCGCCTCCTTACATTCTCCTGCTGTGAGTACTGGTGATGCCAGGTGGAAGCAGTAGCTGGGGTCTAAGGAACAAACTCTTCTAGAAAGTCTTTGATGACAGCAATCCTTTACATTTGAGTAGTACCATTTTAAATGCTTTCCTAGCATGTCTCACCCACTTCCCGTGGCACTGTGCAGAATGGAGAGCAATGGGCTAAATCTCCATCATTCAGGTACGGAGCTGAGACCATGGCAACAACACAGCCACCTACCCCACTCCCCACGTTGGCCCTTGGGGAGTTGAGTGTCCACGCTAATTGTTTCCATCCATCACAGAGTACTTGGTAATATCACTGTCTGATGGCCAGTACTCTAGTATTCTGGTGTTGCATGCACGTCCTAGAAGGGGGCCTTGCAGGGCAGTAAGGACACTGAGGCTGGGGGCTGGAGACTATAAGCAGACTGCCATATTCGCACTGGCTGAAGATGTTATCACACTGTCACCTAGACATCTGCCATCAGTCTGTTCTTCCCCACCCTCAGCAGTCTTTGGAAACATCTCCAGACAGGAGAGGCACAGGTAATGCATGTCTGTGGTGAAGGAGGGAGTGCAGAAGGCACCCCCACTTCTGTTTATATCCCTTTCTGTAGACTTGCATATGCATGTGTGGTATGATTGGCATGTTTACCTTTTCTAAGACCTACAGCTCTAAAATGAGATCCTATTAATCATCGTGACAGGGCAGGAGGTGAGAAAGGAGGGTGCAATTGTCAACAGGGCCCCTGAACTGCACCCTCCAAGGCCTCACACATCCCCAGGGATAAGGAGCAACCTGTCCAGGGCTACTCAGCCCTTCCCTGAGAGCCAGAGATGGGGCAAGAGAATACTGAGAGCTTTCTACTTAAGAAGCAGAGGGATATAGGTGATATTTTTAAATGCAAAGAGAGATCATCAATGCTTTAAAGAGAAAAAAATTAACATGGGTAATAAGTTAAATGATTACAATATACGTTTGAAAACTGAGACAGATGTGATTGCTGCACTTCTAAGTGTCTGTGTTGTAAGAAAAAGATTCTGACAGGGGCACAGCGGAAATGCAGTCTTTCATCAAAAGCCCCAAAGTTCAGGATCATCAGGCAACCCTGCTGTGAGGCGTCCTCCTTCATTATTATTTTGATTTTTTCCTAGATGCATTTGATTGCTTAAAGTAATTCAAACAAAAATGAGGTCTCAGATTCCTAGGAAAGGGGAAAGGAGAAAAGAGGAAAGTTGTTAAGGTCTAAATCTTTGCATAAATTCTATTATTTTTTCAAACTCCCATTAGAGCACATGCACATGTGTGTGAGAATGAGAGCTAAGCACCCTCCACAGGGCCTGGTCATGTTGCAGTCCCCTTCCTCCAGTTGGCCTGGTCTTGCACAAGCATGCTGCGCCTGCTGTTCCAGTGTGACCAAATGGAAGGTTCTGAACACCCTCACCTCCTGGCTCCTCTAGAGCAGTGCACTACCACTGTGCTGCAGAGCTGGCTCTTGATATAAAATCTTTTCGAAAATGCTTTTGAGGCTGGTTGCTAGTTATTAATACACACACACGCAGGGTCAGCCCCATGACCTGGTGGTTAAAGTAGCTGGATCTCATATGGACAACCCCCCGGTTCGTGTTCCAGATCCAATGGCTTGAGAAACATGCAGGGCTTGTGTGCAAATGTGCCCAAAGTTCTAGAAAGGAGAGATGGAGGAGAAAGGATTAAGACATGACCATTCCCCATGGGGGTGCTTCCTCCTTTCCTTATCTGTTTCTCTCTAGTAATCACACATGCCCTCTAGCAAAGATCCACACAAGACTTCAAATCATTTGCAGAAAATTGAATTAATATACAAGTTTATTTTGGTGGGGAAACAAAAAGCTCTGAGCTGTTTTTTGTTTGTTTGCTTGTTTTCATAATATCAACTTCCACGAGCTTTTTTTTTTTAATTCTTTTTTTTTTTTGGAGAGGTTTTTCACTACAGGGCGCGTGCACTCGCCAGACAGAGAGAGAGAGACAGAGAGACAGAAAGCGAGAAATCCCCCCCCCAGGGGGAATGGTCACGCCACAATCCCTTCTCCTCCATTCTCCTCTCGGGATCTTGGGCACGCATGCACACGCGCCCGGCATGAGTTTTAAGCCACCGGGTCCAGGATGTGAACCGCAGTCGACTATGTGGGAGTCCAGCAACATAGCCGTTACGCTAACTGCTGGTCCCTCCATGAGCTTTTTAAAGACTCCTCTCACATACACCTCAATGTTCAGGGAGGCAGTCCCACACCGACCTGTTGAGCACTAACCTTAGAACCAGACTGTGTGGGTGTGAGACCTCCAGAAAGTCACTGAACCTCTCTGTGCCTGTTTTGTCACCTGTAAGAGGGAGATAACGTTGCCTACCTCATGGAGTTATTAGCAGGATTAGATGGATTAATGCATGTAAAGCACTTAAAACAGTGTCTGGCACACAGCCAGGATAGTCTCTTGAACTAATTGACTACTCACTGCTGCTTTCTGAGCATTACAGGGTTCTGATGCTGTTACATGTCGCCGGGAACGAGTTTGTCAATTTCTCTAATGTCAGTGAGACATTCGGAATGAATAATACTTTGTTGTAGGTAAATATTTTTGAAAAGCTACACCCTGAGACTCATCATTTGCAATCTGGTCATGAGGAAGGGTGAGCATTTGGAAGGTGCTCTCTGGGACAAGAGAGTTCCTGGAACTCACAAACACAAATTCCTTTTGCAAAGAAGCAAAATGTGATTTCCAGCCTTTGCCAACGAGGGTTCTGCAAGCAGAAAAGACCAACAGGGGTTACCCGCAAGTTTGCCTTATTATTTTGTGCCCAACTAACCATACAGAGATTGGTATTTTCTTTGCAGATTGGATGAAGAGCCACCATAGGCCAAAGGGAAAGTGAAAATCCCATGACTCAGGACACCTTTTGTCAAGTGATCCTACATTTTCATCTGATGCGTCACTCACAAGACATCTCCTGTTTCTGTTCTATGTGTTACGTATGTAAGTCTAATCACAAGACGTGACCTGTCATGAATGCTAGAATTAAACCTGCCAATACATACCATCACTGGTAATTGCCTTTGCGGGTTATTGCTTCCGTTCCACTTTCTCCCTAGAAGCTTCCAAGGCACAACCCAGCACAGTTCAGAGCCAGATGGAACAGGAAACCTTAAGAAAGACTTGTGGAAACCCAAAGAACACCACTGTCAGTGTAGAGCTACTGCATCTCAGAGCCACTGAGTTCTGGAATCCAGAGAGAGAGTCATTTCCCACAGGGGTTGGTGTTCACTTTGTAATCCAGTTCTTTCAGAGGACGATTTTCCCATCCTAAACAGGTTTCAGCCTGAATATCCATCCACCATGTTTCAAGTTTACTACCTAAGTCAGCTTTAACAATCAGACATCTGGAAACTGCCTGTTACAAGCTTTTTGGAGAATAAGTTTCAACGAGATGGAGAAGACCTCCTGAAAGCATACCATTTGCAGCACCCTCGATTACACTTACGAAGCATTCATTTGCTATACATTTTTTTCATTTTTAATTGATTAAGGCAAAGGGGTTTACTGTCTGGCTTCAATGCACCATTAATCAAACCAGAACAAGAAGGGGGATGTTTTCTATACATAGTACCATGCACAACTGAGCAGGTGTTGTGGAAATTAAGGCGCTGGATCACACATGACTAGCTGCGCAGCTCGAGTACCAGACTTGGCAGCTTGAAAAATCATGCCTGGCAAACGGGCGTGCATGCTTCAAATCCCGACAAGAAACTGAAGGAGAAAGGATCGAAGTGTGACTATTTCCCCCGAGGGGTGATTTCTCAATTTCTCTCTCTCTGTCTCTCTCAGGCAAGTTCACATGCCCTATAGCAAAAACTCCAAATACGTTACAGGGAAAACAATGTGGTCTGTCCCCCTTTTTAAAAAATATACCATGCATGGTCATGATTCTAGTGACCCAAGGTCAGGAACTCTCCTTAAGATTGGGGGAGGGGGGAAGGCCTGTGTACTGCCATTGCTATTCTCTATTAGGTTCACAACCTGGAGTCCTTGAGGAAGATCTCAGATCGGTAAAACTAAGGTTAAACAAATACAAACACCCCAATCCTCAAAAAGAGGATTAACCACAATAACCTCTCATCAAATCCACAGCTCTAACTCACAAAGGGTGCCAATGCTTAACATGTACCATTAGAAGAGGCAACTTTCTTGGACAAGGAGAAATCCAGAAATTCAGCTAATATACTAATATATTGAACTTTAAACCAATCCTACTTTTAAAAACAGTTTACGTACTGGGGCCAGCAGGTGGTATGGTGGTTACAGTGCTAGACTCCAAAATGGCCAACCGCAGTTTGAGTCCCAAACTCAGTGGCTTGAAAATCAGTCTGGAAGAGACCAGTAGTTGGCATAATGGCTATGACACTGGACTCCCATGTAGTTGGCCACAGTTCGAGTCCTGGACCTGGTGACTTAAACTCATGCCGGGCGCGTGTACGTTCGTGCCCAAGATCCTGAGAGGAGAATGGAGGAGATGGGATTGCAGTGTGGCCATTCCCTCTTGGGGGGGGGTGATTTCTCGCTTTCTCTCTCTCTCTTGTCTTTCTGGCGAGCACACGCGTCCTATAGCAAAAATCTCTCAAAAAAAAGAAAGAAAGAAAGAAAGAAAGAAAGAAAGAAAGAAAGACGTCCTATAGCAAAAATCTCTGGAAAAAAAGAAAGAAAGAAAGAAAGAAAGAAAGAAAGAAAGAAAGAAAGAAAGAAAGAAAGAAAGAAAGAAAGAAAGAAAGAAAAAGAAAAAAGAAAGAAAGAGAAAAGAAAAAGAAAAATCAGTCTGGGAACATGTGCATGCACACCCAAAATCAGAGATGAGAATAGAGAAGGGATTGTGGCATGGCCACATTTCTCGGGGAGGGAGTGGTTTCACTTTTCCTCTTTCTGTCTCTCAATGAGAGATTCACCTTATGCATGCACCCTATGGCAGAAACCTAAAAAAAAAAAAAAAAGAGTTTACTTATTTCTTCCATAAAAAAGAGACAAGCATGCTACCAACAGGGTCCTCATGCTGCGATTCCCACCCCCCCCAGCCAGCCAGCACAGATTCCACATGCATGTGGGCACCAGGAGTATACGGAAGGCCTTGGGATGAGAACCTGTGACCTTCTCATGTAAGCCCAGCATCAGAGTGTGGTGCCACCACTGCAACACTCACTGACCCTTTAATCTTACTTCTAAAACAGTTGATAAGACCTTATTTCATTCTACCTTAACAGAGCTGAAAGAACAAATGTTAAATTTCGCAGTTCTTCAATGGAAAAAATTAAAAGTAGATATTCATGCCAAATAAAATAAAAAAAAAAAAGTTCAAGGTTGGCTTTGCATGAGCTACACATTCAAGCAGCTGCTCTAACTTCTGTGAGGCCAGAAAATGGCTCGTCCAAACACAGGTACTGAGGCTGTAAGTGAGAGGGCCGTCAGTGTGACTCAAGAAAGGAAAAACAGAGCAGCCAAAGTTTAATTCAATTTTATTTTCCACTTTTTGTATTTTTCAAATTATACAACATGCAGTCTGCCAGAGTAGCCATACATCTTCATTTCAGAATCTAGAAGATAACCAACATGTCCACAGGCCAGGAGAGGGCTACTTCCAAATCTTTCGTTACATGTACACCGTGATTACTTGATATAAATGCCATCTCCCCCTCAAATCACCAAAACGAGTTGTCCACACACGGTTTTTAATGAAAGCTACTGTACAGATACATAAAGCCTGAAAACACCATCTGCAGTACACATGACACACTTTACAAACTAGACGTGTATAATTCTACAGAATGCCCTATTCCCCTTATATCTGCACAGGATGAAAGTATTTAAAATTGCTACACGATTTTGAAATAAGTAAGGAGACTTTATGGAGTGGTGCTTCCTTCAGTAGTCACCTGGCCCTTATTTAGTCTTTGAAAAGAAGTCTAAATCATTAGTGTTAAATGAAGCAATTTTATGTTACGATGGTTCCTTTGCTTGCTCCAGATACTGAGGGTGAGACAGTGGAGTGAAATCCTCCTCCGGCCAATGAAAAACTTCCCTAATCTGTCACCTAGCTGGAGTCCAGATGTCTTCTGCCCTGCTAAAAAATGCACTTCGAAAGGGGATTGTGAAGAGCTTTTACTTGCTATCAGTTATTCCTATAGGAACATGGAGCTGCTACATTCCCCTCTGAGTCCTGGAGATGTATTATCTTGGATGGGAATATCACTTCCTCATGTGAACTTTAGGGCTTCAAAAAGTCACTACATGCTACAATCTAGACAAACATTTTTATTTCTTTAATTATCCCAATACTTCTATAAATTCTGATTTTCTTAATCATGTGACTCTATTTTCAAAAAGACATTTAACCCACTCTTTTTGTTCTGTCTGCTACCTGCCACTCGACAACAGCAAGTTGTACCGCATTTGAAGAGATGGTACATTTACAGAGAATTCTCTAGTAACCGACTGTAACACATACAACACTAAAGCAAGTATATTTTAGTTCTCAAACATAAATCTCAAACAGCGTTCTTCTAATTTAGCAAGCCATCATCCTGCAGGTAGAGTTTTTCTGTATGAACCATCTGGTTATTCCCTTACAGCATCAAAGAGTAAATTTTCAAGAAGTTTCATGAGATATAAAATTGTTCAGAGAGGAGGAAAATACACACACACATACACACTAGTGAAAAGCAGCATATGAAAAAATATAATCACAGGCTTGGCTGTGCAGAATTGTGGTTTTTACATTTAGAGTACAGGAGGAAATAGTCTAAGAAAAATGAAAATCACATAAACGTGGCTTTTTAAAAAAGCAGCCTAGAGAGTACATGGTCTTGATATGATAATGTGCTTGTTATATAAAATAATATTTAAGGATCCACTGAATATATCATATAATCATTTCCAATAGCTGCCTTTTAGTCACAGTATAGGAAAATTAGATTAGAGGTCCTATAAAGATCGGAGCTAGGTGAACTGACTGGCTGATCAGCAACTAGCAGAATTATCTTTAAGAGACATCAAAGCCAACTTTCTCTGTGAATAAAAGTAAAGTGAATTTGGTGGGTCCCTCGTAAGAGATCAAGTAATATGGAACTAAAGTGAATGTTTCCTTTTGAAACATGAAAGGGCCAAGGAATTCTTTAGAAGTTGAGAAGAGGTATCCAGGGAAAAGTTACTTTGGAAAAATTCTGAAACATACTTTTATGATGGATATTCATGAGAGGCAAAAAAAAGTTACTGACCTTCATTCAGTTTCCAAATACAAAGTAATACCACTGTGCAACAGATAGTAGTGGTATGTCAATTAACTGCCCACCCTCTCGAAGACCGATGTTTTAACTTCCAAAATCAGAGGCAAATATATTAACAGCAAGGTTATAATCTGTGGCATATGTTATTACCTGATAAGGTTTGCAAAACCTGCCCTACAAGGACTGTTCTATCAGACCACAAATGATGACATAGAGTTATATTGGGCAGACACTAGCGACACGATGACTGGAAAAAAATTGAATGAATGCAAAATTGTCATGTTTATGAAATAATACTTTGATAGAATTTGTTGTCTTCTCTCCCCACTCCCCCCAAAACCAAAACACACATAAACAAAGTACAACATTTAACAAATAAATTAAGTAAAAGCAGCTTTGCTTTGTTAGGGAAATTTTACAAGAGGTTAGAAGTCAATGTGCAGCCCTTAGCATTTTATACACACATGTATGCACGTGCACACACACACACACACACACACACACTCTTGAACTGTCTTTGACCCACACAGCCATAACAGCTACAAGGGACAGAATGCCAGCTCACTTATTTTGGGCATGCATGATGACAGAAGGGGTGCTTTCAGTAAGATTGGTTTGGCTGTCATTGACTTACCCCCAAATTTGTCAAAACAAGTAGCAGCACACAAGATCAATTGAACAGAATCCTTATCAGTTTCCCTGAAAACTCTACTACTTGGAAATCGACCATTTTAATATGCACAACTGGAAGGGTTGATCAGCCTCACATTCAAATATTTAAATAAAGCAAAAGCTAGAAAACAAAACAAAACAAAAACAAAAACATCCCTATCCTGATATCTTCTGATTGTGCCTAAGAAGATGAAATGTACTTGGTGCCAAAGAAAGAATTCACATCAGTAAACAGTGATAAGTTAAAAAAAAAAAGTATTCATAGACAGGCACAAATGTTATCAATGACTTTTCCCCCAGGGCCTCCTTTTTCAACTGCTGGAATGATGCTGGAATTCTTCAGAAATAGCCCCTCAAGCTCCAGAGGGTTCCCTAGAGAAAAAGTCCATCCCTGATGCAAGCTCCAGAAGATTCAGGGAGGAAAAAGTGAGGAGGGGCGGCCCCACTCTACTCTTCTAGCTTTGCAGCACTTTTGACACTTGGGAAGGAATCATGTTCAAACCAGGCCGGATGAGACTAGTTGCTGCAGGTTCAGTAGCAAGCAGCTCGGAGGTGAATTTTATGACTTTTTGCATTTACATAGATGTGTTTGAATGAACAAATTCTACATTGCTACTGTCAGATTGTTTTTTTCTGCCTTGAAGAAATTTGCTTTGCATTTAACAGGTGCCATACTAAAAGGTATATTTTACAGATCCAAAGATGTGACCAGGATATTTAAAATGCTTCTTTGGGGTAATCTGTTTTGGAAAAAGGCTCAGAATGAAAATTTTGTACCCTATAGCAGCACTTTTTTGTTGCCTAAAAATATAAAGTAATGTGTTTATTTTACAGGAAACCAGACAGTCGAGGCAGAGCGTAATCACTGCCTCCGCGGCACTTGGTTGCTCTCCTCCAGGGAATGGCACGTGTGGGCGTTCAGGTGGGACAGTGTTCTGTGAGAGGAGGCTCCAGGGACCGCCCAGAGACCACCCCACGCCCCGGAGGTCGAGTCAGTGGTGATGGCTCTGAGAAGTAAGTGGACCTTCAGTAATCTCCTTCGATTTCTCAGAAAGAGAAAAGTCTGAGCACACATCTGTACACACAGAAATTCTACACAGCTCAAAACACCTGGAACTGGTGTACTGCAGATGGCGGGGGTGCAAGTGTAAAAGAAATGGAAACTGTGTAGGAGAAGAAAAATAGAAAGGAACTGGTGATTAGTGTAGTCCTTGTCATGCTACGTGGAGTCGTATCTGTTGAAAGAGAACGAAAGAGAGAACACAGGCATTAGAGAACACGGTGTAAATTCACTATTCAGAGCTTTAAAATTTTTTTAAAAAGCCAGAGCATATACTCACTGAAAGGAGACAGAGAGAGAGAGAGTGAGACCTTCCCCATGGGGAATGGTTATGCCACAATCTCTTTTCCTCCATTTCTCCCTCCTTTTGGGATATTGGGCAAATACGCACACACACACCCTCCCACCTGGGTTTAAGCTGCTGGGTCCAGGACTCAAACCATGTGGTCAGTGATGTGGGATCCAGCTGCCCTAACCAACAATCCAGGGGCTGGCGCAGAATTTTTAATTTTATTCTAGATCTTTAGACCAGAGCTATTCACTTCGAATATAATGTAAGCCACATATTTAAAATTTTCCAGTGGCCACATTAAAATGTGAAAAGAACAGGTAAAATTAATTCAGTAATATACTTTATATAGCCCAGTATGTTAAAAATACCATTTCAACATATCATCAGTATTACATGTTGAGATATTTTACATTACAGTTACTATTGAGATATTTATATTCTTTTTTTTTTCCACAGTAAGTGTTGGCAATCTGGTATATATTTTATTATGTTTAAGCTTATTTACTTATTTCATGAGAGACAGAGAGAAAAACATGCACCTTCAACAACATCCCATGCCACAGTGCCCCCCAGCTTGCCCAGCCAGCCAGGATCACAGGCACGTGTGCTCGAGCCTAGGAGGCAGAGGGTAACCTGGGAACCTACCATGGATTTCCCATATGGCTTCCAGCATTGCCCAGTCTTACGCTATCCCAGCACTACCGCAGCTGGCCTGGTGTATATTCCACACTTTCAGCACATTTCAGTTTAGACTTAGCCACTTTTCAAATGCTGTAAAGACACCTGGGGCCAGTGGCCCCCGTTCTGAACAACACAGTCTCCTACTTCCTGACTTTGCTTTAAGCATTCAGTTCCTACAGTCTCCACGTTCTCTTCCAAAACTATTTTCTGAAGCTAGGAATATTCAGAGTAACATGACTTGTTTTTCTCTTCCCTAAGGAGAACTCAACCGACATTTCCCATAGCAAGACACAGCCACGGATCCAGGCTCCTCTAGGAGGAGGTTCTCAGTTCCGGAAGGTGTGTTTCACCTCCTGGGGTAATGAAGTGTCCAGTAGAGGACCCCTTTCATTTCACTCCACTCCCCACCAGAGGTCCACCTGGCCACGTCCAGTCTCTAGGATGAAAATCAGATCTGGTGCTAAGTCAGAGGCCAGCCCAGGGCTTCTTACAGCCTTTGGACAACCCTGAGAAGCTCAGCTTTCTGCAGACGCCGACCCACCAGCTTCCTTCTGCCAGCTAGAGGCTCAGGCCTGTCTGTGATCTCATCGTGGGTTTTGTGCAGAGCTTTCGGGTGTTCTGGGGCATGGAGGGCAGTGGAGCCTCATCCTTGAGAAACATGCGGAGTTGCCTGGTGCAGGAAATATGATAGACACTGAGAGAAACCAAATGGCTCTTTTGATTTAAAAAGAATTCCAAAACCTGACACTGTGTGCCTTCTGGTTTCCCTCTGAAAGGCTTACATCCAAATTTAGTGCTCGACTGTGGTACAGCTCAGATTCCTGCCACGATGCTGTCTAGCTCGCCCTCTAAGTTTTTTCTCTACACTCTTCTGATTTATACGTTATAATATTACAAGCAACCTCACATATTTCATATTAATAAACAGATTGTAAATTATATATAGAAGTAGATAAAAACAAAGTGGGTGAAAAAAAGAAGAGAAATATAGAACAGAAACTGGGCAGGACAAGAGAGAGAATACATTCTTTTTAAGAATACCACCTCCTCCCTGACAGAAAAGATAACTGCTCACATAACTCATTTGTTAACTACCATCTCTCACTCCAATAATATAACCTCCTTCAATTACAAAGCTGTTTAACCAAAAAGGGTCTAAACCTTATATGGTAATTTTGTTCCTTTCATTTTTAGAAGTCACAGAGAGAATGATTTGTCTTGGAGAAAGGATGTTCAATATTTAGCCTTTCTGACGAGATTTTGTGCACATTTTTAGGGTCAGAAATGGGGGGGGGACACCAAAAGCATGGTCATAGTTGTCAATTAAAAATCTGCTTTGAGATGAAAGCCAGTAGGAATGCTTTCTGAATGCCACCACTGAAATCCCCCTTTCACTTTCTACTAGGCTTATTTCTCTGAGCACGCCATCCTCCTGGTATTATGAGATGGTCTTCCTGTGCGCCTGGAGGCAGGGTGGTGCCAGGCACATACCTTACATTGGAGGATTATGGCTCGATGCAATGATTGCAGCCAACCCATGTTGACACAGCCAGACACACAAACTCCACGGGGCGGCCCCACTAACTCCAGCCAACCATGAAGTGACACGATTTCCACTAGAAGGCTTTTCACTCAAATTCCCTTCTCCCCTCCACGTGCAAGATCCAGCATGTTCTGGCTAATAGTCTGTAAAAGACAGGGCCCACAAAGGAGGCCCAACCTGCTTAGTTTTGTTACCTTACAGAGAGTGAGAGAGGAGAACAGGGATGGGGTATGCATTGCTGAAAGGGAAAGCAGAGGAGCTCTGCTAATAAAGGCCTTGCTCTATTATCAAGTTGTTCCTAAGTTAAGGATCTTTACAGGCCTGTCTGCCAAAGCCTTTCCGGCAGGCCCAAGAAACAGAGTTCAACCAGGATACTCCTATCCCTACTCCTCACTATCTAGAGGGCCATCTCAAATAAACTCAGTAGAGAACATGGATATAAACTTTGAAGTTAAATGGTTTAGCCCCAAGAGAAGCCATTTCTGACTGCTTGATCCTAGAGGTTGGAGAATCTTTTTTTTTTTGGAGAGGTTTTTTTCGCTATAGGGCTCGTGCGCTCGTTAGACAGAGAGAGACATAGAGACAGAAAGCGACAAATCATCCCCCAGGGGGGATGGTCATGCCACAATCCCTTCTCCTCCATTCTCCTCTCAGGATCTTGGGCATGCACGCACACACGCCCGGCGTGAGTTTTCAGCCACCGGGTCCGGCACGCGAACCATGGTTGACTACGTGGGAGTCCAGCGACATAGCCATTATGCTAACTGCTGGTTCCTGAGATTGGAGAATCTTGAGAATATTTAAAACCCAGCTCTATTGACCCTGTCTTAGATGGTCCAAGCAATTACTCCCGCATCTTGAGAAAGGGGGCTGGACCAATTGACCTGCTCTTGGGCTGTCCTGGACCTACTGGTTCTGCCAAACTGGAGATGGCAATTGAGAATGGCAATGTGTGACCAGATTTAGAAGGAAATACAATCACCTTTCTTTACAAGGGTGGAGAAGACTGAAGAAAGAAGCTAATTATATAAGGATTTTGCAAGAAGTATTTAGAGATTTCTCCCCAACTTTGGCTTTTGCAATTGCTTGCAATGGATTTAAGCTTAATCCAAACAGTACATAGTTTTATCTTTTCTTTTGCCTTTCTACAATTCAATCCGCATATTATAAGAATTACCAATTGTAGTTTACTTATCACTGCTGAAAAGAAGTGGATTTATCTCACAGGGGCTTTGGCACAATCTGCTGCAGGGGAACCATTTTAGCTGCTCTGGATTTGTAACTCTGAGAAATTCGGAACATGAAGTTAAGGAGTATTGAAGTCCAGCAGTCTCCTGCACCGGGGAGGACGTGACTTTCCCAGGTGCTCCATGATTGCTCTCTTTATTCAGAATGCTGGTTTCACAGTTTTGTCAACCATGACCAACAGCTATTCCTGCCCTCTTTTCCTACAGTCTTGCTTCATCTGCTCTTTTCACACCTCTACCTACAATCACTATACTACGTGTACCCATACAGGTTGCTATTAATGCCATTTAAGAAATTCTTTTGCAAGAGGGCACATGAGCTCAATGGAGAGAGACAGTCACACACACAGAGGGAAAGCCACCCGTGGATCAGAGTCAAACTACAACTTCTCCATTTCTCCTTTCAGGATTTTGGGCACACATGCACACATGCCCGGCATGTTTCTCAAGCCACCAGATCCGAGACTTGAACTATGCAGTTGGCCATGAAGAACTCAGCCACCTTCACTATCATGCCATGGGCTGTCCC
>NW_006160061.1:5396656-5398923 GCF_000334495.1 Tupaia belangeri chinensis
ACTCAGCCATCTTCCCTATCATGCCATGGGCTGTCCCTATTAAATATATATATATATATATATACTTTTTTTTTTTTCTGAAACAAACAACTTAGCAGAATGGCAATTTTTATGATTTTTGCAAATCATTTTAATGTCAGGCTTGACAGATGACAGAACCCAGCTCTTTCTGTGTTCTGTCTGTTGCATTGTGTGATTTTGGTTGAAGCAGACGAAGATAATTCAGCCTTGTCACTCAAGACCAAATTCCTGGCCACAGAATAGCTAAGAACACTGGCACAGAGAAGTTAGGATCATTGTATCTACATCACATGCTTGTCTGGGAGTTGGATGAGATAATATAAAGGAAGAGAAAAAAATCTCGATGGCAAAAATTAGGCCCTCACAAAAATAAGCCAGTAGTATAGGTTAGAAAATACTGAATTTCCTATCTGTGCTGTTTCTATATGCGCTGCTTCCCTATAGGGATATAGATTACTGTGACAAGACTTCTTACGGGAGAAAGTAACTTGTGCATTCCAACTGTCTGGGTGTGGTGGGCTGAAGACCAGGTGTAGCAGGCACACAGACAACACAGGGTCTAGGACTTCAGGCCCTCGGTCACATCAGCAGAGAGAGACAGTGGTGAAAGCAGGTGGACCTTTGTTGTGTGTTTGCTTTCATCCCACCTTTGAAGAAGTTATTTTTATTGTTATAACAATTAACAAATACATTTACAATACATCTCCTGAAGAAGATAGAGCCATCCTACAGGGACAGTCACCGATCCAGGAAATGCCATGCAGATCAGAGACAACAGAGCACCTGGGCTCCTCGGCAGGCCTGTGCAGCCATGTTAACCTGGCAATCCTGCATCGAACTGCAGTGTGCTTTCTTAGGTGGTTTGCTTTATGCTGCAAAACATGAAGTCACAGTGGAAAAATACTGATTTGCTTTCTCAAATGTCCCTATACTACAGGAGCACTAAATGAGTCCCTTCTGGCTCTACCTCTGTGGTACTTAAGGATTTTATCAAAGTTTCTGAAAACTTTATCAAATATGGTATTTCTAGGCATACACACACACACACACAAGCAAATCATAGTTCTCCAAATATCCAAGTCCTTATAAAGCCAGCTGAGTGAGAGGCATCCTGAGTCTTTTTTCACCTGACACAATTCTCAATTGCATGTGTTTATTGCCACAACAATGCCCAGCACTAACACGTGCACATTCTAAATTATCTAGCTGACTTCCTGTAACCAGGCATTCCCAGGCACCTTCAGTACCACCTTTCCTTTGTGCTATGACCAGGGCAATGTTACTTTGCATGACTTCAATCATCTTGAGGCTAAAGAAGAAAGAGCTAGACTCAATCGGGAAATGACGTGTTCCAACCATTTAAAGACAAAAGGCCTTGCACTCAGGCTGCGATTCTGCAGTGATTTCAACAGAGAAAGAAGCTGAAAGAATTGGGTCATGCCATGACACACGAAAGTCAGAGCATGCCAAACTCTCTAGGAAGTAGCACACAGCAGGATCACACGGCACCGAGTTCTTTATTTTCAGACAAAGACTAGCTTTGATTAAATTATGTTAAGGCTGGTGATTTGGATTTTTGACTTGTGGTTTTACAATATTTTAATATAATTTCTAAATTTGTTTTGACTTCCTATTTATATGAAATCTGTAAGTCTAGGAAAGTATATCACTTAAAACTTGCAAATACTTAAATATTATAATAAAACAACTTAAATAAACTTTGAAGAGCTGGGAGATTTTTATTCATTTAAAAGTACTCTGTTTACTATTAAAGTTTGATACATAATGATCCAAATATAGAAAATATAGAAAAATATAGAATATAGAAAAACCAAATATAGAAAAACCAAAAGGAAAAAGGAAGGGAGAGGCATTCTGCCTTCAAATTCTTTTTCAGAAACCAGCTGAGGTTTCAGCATGCCCCACTAGTGCCATCTGGTGGACATATTTGAACAAGTGCCCACCGGCTTGTGGAAGCACTTTCAGAAAAAGACCATGTCCTGGGCCGTCAGAACCAAGGAGTTAGACAAATATTTAAATGGGTGACCACATTAAACATGGGGCTTCACGTGAGCATTGGGAACTGCTGAGGGACCAATTTCACACCTTCTCTGTTCTCAAGCCTGCAACCCTGCCTCCCCCTCCTCAGCTGATAGCCCAATTTCTCCATGCACCAGAGAACAAGCACTAAGATGACACATCTCACCTCCCTGTGCACCCTCTCTCCCCTCTACCTGTATCTGTAT
>NW_006160061.1:5398937-5404336 GCF_000334495.1 Tupaia belangeri chinensis
CCTCTCAGCTAGATTGTTACCATCTGCAGACAAATGGGCTATAATATCTCCCGTCTCACAAGAGGAAAGGAACCCTGTTTTAACCCCACACCCAGTTCTCTGCTCTCCTTTGTGGGCTCTACTCCCTCGCCCCTACCCGGTGTTTGCTGGGCATGCTCTCCCCTCTCCACTGACACTGCACAAGTTCATTGCTATCTGACCTCCCCAGCCAGTCTCTGGGTGCCTTACTTAAACTCTGTGCCAACCACCTTCCCTCTGGGACTGAGGTCTTTGTCTGGCCTCTGTGTCCTCACATTCTCCTTGGCAGACCCCTTTGTTGGTGGCACCTCCTTTCTGCAACCTTTCCCCAGGGCCTGGCCTAACCCTTCCCATTCTCTGCCCCCTTCCCTGCTCTGTTCAACCTTGCTCTAGGTGACCTCCCGCAGACCTGTGGTCTTAAACACAAAGAGCTCCAGACTCACTGACCCAACTGCTATTCAACACAGCCTCCAGGATAGTGAGCGAGTGTGCTGGATGTCTAAGCGGCCTCTTAAAGTAAACCAGATAGAGACCAAATTTTTTAGTTACCACACCTTTACATTTCCTTAGCATGGTTTAAAAAATACCAATATTCACTAAGGTACTAGGGCCCACACCTCAAAACTGCTTTAGATTCCTTCCTTCTTCCTACCCCCGACGGTTGCCTCCGGTTCTCATATCATGATGACTCTGCCCATTCCCGGCCTCTGCTGCCACCTCCTCTGCCCGGTACTACTCCCTCCAGTTGGACATAGCTCCCAGGTGGGCTCCTTGCTCCTACCCTTTCCCCTCCCCTCCCCTTTCTCCAGAGTCCACCAGAGTGATCCTATCTAATCATGAGCAAGGTCCCACAACTTCCATGTCCAAAGCCCTTCAGTGGACCCTCAGATTTGGATTACACTCTAAACTGTTCACCTCAGTCTCAAATCCTTCATTTACTTGGGCCTAGATTCCTCCCGGCTGCTCTAACTGCTGATCTCCCCAGTTCACTGAGCTCCAGTCTTACTGGCCTTCTTATCATTCCTCAAATACAACTCATTCTTTCCACCTTCAAGTGAGCATCTGTACCACTCTCTACCCCAGGTCATTGCGTGGCTGGCATTTTTCATCATTTAGCTCTCAACCCAAACATCATTCCCCCTTCTAAAACAGTGTCCCCATCCCTATCCCATAAACCTGCTGTTGCTTCACAGCACTCACCACTACTTGAAGTTACCTCGCTTACTTTCTGTCTCTCCACTACTCAGGGCATCACTATACAAATAGAGGCTCTTTTTTTTTTTTTTTTCCCCTCAGTCACCGTTAAATCAATTACACAACAGTCCCTCCAAGCCTGATTGCATTTAGCAAATGAGGCTGAAAGAAATCAAGCAACTTTCCCAATGCAAGTAGGAGTGACACACCAAGGCTTAAACCAAATCTGGACAAGTCCAAGTCCAATGTCTGTAGTTGGCTGTATGACACTGCTCCATGTCCCGCTCTGAGGCTTCAAGAGGACTGCCTCCCACACGCCTTAGGGAAGATCCCTGGATTTGAACTGAACAAATGAGGTTAAAAACTAGAGTTATCCTGGGTTATTTTAATTTTTACAGGTTGGCACCTTTGGTGACTTGGAAACACTGAGGATAAACCAATACTCATGTGTCTATCTATACTCCTTGAATCTGAAATGAAGCAGAAGGAAATCCCAAAGGCAGCCAGATGTCACCTGGGTAAGAATGTGCTGCTTTGGAGCCAACAAGATGAGGCTTGAGGATTCCAAAGGTCAGGAAAGACCATCTCAAAAACGTTTTGCTCTCATCCAAGCAGTTAATTCCAAATTTTCAATTACTTTTTAATAAAAGATTCAGCATTTCCTCACTTCCAATTATAATTTCCCACTCCATTGGTTTCTATCCTTTTGTTAATCTCCACTAACAAATACGAGTCATCTCTTAAAAACAGTCAGTGCTCCTTCCTCCTCCTTTTTACATAAATAAATAGAAATATCTTTAAAAGCCCTCATATCTGTTCCTAGCAGCAAATTGCATATCCAGTTCCAATTCGGTGTTGACAACCTCCTGCTAAGGGACTAAAAATGACTTTGTAACAGCCATATGAACTAAAGGCTATGAAGTGATGATGTAATAAATATATATTTGGCCTCTTCCCCTGGTTTCTGGCACACAGCTCCTCCAACATTTGTACTCCCTTAAGTGACTGTATTATAAACTACTGAGAGGACTACTGTCTAGGGACTACTGACAGACTTGGGATGAAGGCTGGTTGTCAGAGGCACCAACCAAGTGATGGGAGTGGTACCTTCTGGCCCCCCTTCTCCCACCCATGGCCTCTGGAAAGGCTGAAGATTAAGTTGATCACTGATGGCCAGTGATTTAATCAGTCATGCTACGTAACTGTTGAACTCAGAAAGTGATACCCCCAAATGTCTCAGCTTTGACATGCTAAAAAACTTGAACTACAGCAGCAGCCTCAGAACCAAGGTCTCTAAAGAGGGTATTCACAATTCAACCATCTGGCCTCCTCTGAGGCTCATGCTTTGTGTATGACTCCCACACTTACACATGTGAATAAACTGGTGTTTTTCTCCTCCTAGTCTACTGTCAATTTAGTCCAACAAACATGAACCCTCAGGTGGGGAGGAAATGTTTGAACTTCCCTACATACTTATGTCTCCATAAAAACCCCAATGACTGCGTTCAGGGATCTTCTAGGCTACTGATTGCGTGGAGGTGCTGGAGAATTGCCTGGAGAGGGCTCTGCTCACACACCTCGCTTGCCCTTTGCACCTCTTCCATCTGGCTGCTCATCTATATCTTTTGTAAGACCCTTTAAAATAAGTGAGTAAATACGGTAAGGTGTTTCCCTGAGTTCTGTGAGCTACTCTAGCAAGGTAATTGAACTTGAGGAGGGGGACATGAGAACCCCAATTCATAGCTGTTCTATCAGAAGCACAGGTCACAACCTGGGGCTTATGAGTGGCCTCCGGAGGGAGGAAAGGAGCAGTCTTATGGGACTGAGTCCTTAGGCTCTGGGAGCTGAAGCTACCTCTAAGCAGACAGTGAATGAGTTAAAGTACAGGATACCCAGTTGGTGTCTGCTCAGAAGGCTGGTATCTGAAGTGTTGAGTGGTGAGAAAGTAGAAGAAACACTTAGTTTTTTCCTATTTTAATAAAAGAGAACATAAACCAACCACTGTGTACAAAGTTTGGCACTGCCCAGCTATACTGGCAGCTAACTTTCTTTTTTCTCTTTTAGACAGGATCTCACTATGTCATCTTCCTCCTGCCTCCTAGCCAGAACCACCAGCACTTCCACTATACCCAGCTTTTTTTAAAGATAGGGTCTTGCTATGTTGCCCAGATCATCCTCAAGCTTGTGATCCTCCAGCCTCAACCTCTCTAGGATTACAAACACATGTCACCATGACTGACCTTCAGGTTGAACCAGGAATCGAACTTAGGTTCCCATGTGATCACAGCCTGCAGAGTAGTGTCTTAGCAATGTGCCACCATGGCTGAGCCTAGCAGCTGTTTTCACTGTGCACTTTCTGTGAGCTATGCAGTAGAAGAATGATCTCATCAAGCCTCATATCAATGCCAATGACCCAGGCAAAAGATTCTCCCCATTTCATCAGTGAGGACAGACTCAGGGTAAGTAATGTGTGGAAAGTGGGATTCCCTGTCCAATGCCAGTGCCCTCAACCACGCTGCCACTTGACAACTGTGAAAGGGAGGCCTTGTTATTCTCTGACACTGTGAGAAAGGATAAAAAGTGTGTTAAGAAGGCTGCAATTTCAGGTAACATAATCAAAACCATCCTCAATACTTTGAGTAAGGAAACAAACTGTCATGCTTGCAAGGGTGGTTCTGTTACTTTGAGGGTCTTGAAAATCTCACCAGACCTAGTGATCCTCAATCTCCAGCATGAGAAAAGGATACACTGGTCATGGATGGCCACGGAGCATTTCATAAAGTACAGTTTTGTCAGCCCTTGTCTGAATCCCATAAGGAAAGTTCACTGTAGTCTCTGGACCCCAGAATCCCTGGACTGGTATATTTATCACGAGTTTGCTATGAGCCAAGCACACACAGCTTGGCATGCCTTTATCAAATGTGTGATGTATTTCATCTAGCCCCGTGCCACTGCACATTAGGTGTTCAATAAATGCAGAGAGCTAGCCCAACACCCTATCTCCCTGTCCCTAGTAAAAGATCACTCCTCTCCTTGGGCCAGCGAGGTGCCCAGCTAACAGACTGTCTTTCCCAGAGTTCCCTGCAAGTAGATATGGCCACATGCCTTGCTGCTGAGTGTAGACGTCGGCACAGTGTGGGGCTTCTGAGAAGGCTACATAAAGGAAGTGAATTCATCTCCAGGGCTGCTTTTGTCTCGCCCCTGCTTCTTCTGTGGTTACTAAACTGGGCACTTAGGCATGAAGGCTGAAGCTACAGATCCTTTCATGGCCTTGAAAAAAGAAGACACGTGTTGAGGACATGAGTTAGGAAGCTGGGTCTCTGCCGTCACTGTGGATCTCTCTTACCAACCGTGACAGACTGTCCACAAATATCCTTAACAAGAGTAAGAAAGAAACTTGGTCCTACATAAGCCAAGGTTAATTTAGGGCAGTAGTTCTTAAACTTTGGTGGGTATCAACATCACATGGGGTGCTTGGTAAGGCGAGAAAGCACAGGACCTCGAATCCAAGGAGCCCGTGCCCCTGGGTCCTGGATGGGACTGACACCCACCGAGGTCTGCGAACCACTGCTTATGGCTTTCTGCTCTAAGCCGCCCAACTCGATCTTACAAGGCCCTCAGGGGTCAACTTCGATACTGACAATGCACAGGCAAAATGCAATTTTATAACACCTGATTTCATTCTGTTTCTGACTGGAAACAGAGGCTGGCCCTGACTAGGTGGGAGCTCCCGCCAAGACGTTTCCCGGCCACCCCTATAGGGATCGGCAGGTGCTGGGCTCCCGCGGCCTCAGCCTGTTCTCCTTCTGCTCATCTGGCCAGTTCTGGCCTGCTCCTCAGCACTGCCCAGGCCACCACAGGAGAAATGTCTCTGAAGGCAGCCACCTCAGTGTCCTCCTTGGAGTTTTAGGCTGAGCCTTGGCGATGCTGTCATTTCTAACCAAGGAAGGCTCCAGCCCTACATTTGCCCTCTTACCTTGATGCAAAAAGGACTAGGAGGGACCAGCAGTTAGCGTAATGGCTATGTCGCTGGATTCCCACATTAGTTGACCGCGGTTCGAGTCCCGGACCCAGTGGCTTAAACTCATGCAGGGCACGTGTGCGTGCGTGCCCAAGACCCCAGAGGAGAATGGAAGAGAAGGGATTGTGGCTTGGCTATCCCCCCTGGGGGGGGGATTCTCGCTTTC
>NW_006160061.1:5404488-5482194 GCF_000334495.1 Tupaia belangeri chinensis
GCTGTGCCTGCCTAGGTGGGACCCCCCGCCAAGACGTTTCCCGGCCACCCCTATAGGGATCGGCAGGGGCTGGGCTCCCGCGGCCTCAGCCTGTTCTCCTTCTGCTCATCTGGCCAGTTCTGGCCTGCTCCTCAGCACTGCCCAGGCCACCACAGGAGAAATGTCTCTGAAGGCAGCCACCTCAGTGTCCTCCTTGGAGTTTTAGGCTGAGCCTTGGCGATGCTGTCATTTCTAACCAAGGAAGGCTCCAGCCCTACATTTGCCCTCTTACCTTGATGCAAAAAGGACTAGGAGGGACCAGCAGTTAGCGTAATGGCTATGTCGCTGGATTCCCACATTAGTTGACCGCGGTTCGAGTCCCGGACCCAGTGGCTTAAACTCATGCAGGGCACGTGTCCGTGGATCCCCAAGACCCCAGAGGAGAATGGAAGAGAAGGGATTGTGGCTTGGTTATCCCCCCTGGGGGGTGATTTCTCGCTTTCTATTTCTCTGTCTCTCTCTGTCTGTCTGGTGAGCGCATGCACCCTATAGCAAAAACCTCTCCAAGAAAAGAAAAAAAAAAGGACTGGAATATGATTGTATACTGCAGTCTTACAATTCTCACTGAACCTATGGGAGCTTACATTTTATTCATGACTATACTTCAGCAATGCTAACTCTGCAGAATGGCTTAACGATATAACTCCATTTTGAGTATGTGAATTTTTATCCTATAATACAAGCTATAACTGAGCCGAGTCACTGCTAGCCACGCTGATAAATCTATGTCAGTATGCAAAGTGAGCTGGTGGGCTTCGAGACCTTTCCCTCCACAAAGGAATCTGGAAGCTGAGCTAGCATGTCTTTGGGGCTATACATATCAATGCCTTTGAAGTGTTATCTGCGATACACCGCCCTGCGACTCCACACTTTTCAAGTATCCTCTCAATAAGGCATCAGCTGCCTGGGCTCTGACTGACTGGACAGTCCCTGGGCCTCATCGTTGATGACTTGAAGGCATTCCAGACCCATTTGAGTGTCACCTTGAGAGGACTGGTCTCCTGGACCATTGACAGATTCCTCCAGTGGATGCCTGGAGTTCTGTTCATTACTAACACTTGGAACTTCCATGGTTTTCCTTCCTTTGTCTCTTATCTTTTACTTCTCTCATTGTCTGTTTGCTCATTTATCTGTGTGCGTGAGTGTGTGTGTGTGTGTGTGTGTGTGTACGTGCAATGCAATAACTGATTCACGTGGAAACAATCTTTGCTCTGTTTGGTCGTCATTTGATCTGGGCATAAAAGAGCCTGCCTCTCTTAAACGAAAGTTGGGACCAGGAGCTAGCATAATGGCTGTGTTGCTGGACTCCCATGTAGTCAACCACGGTTCGAGTCCCGGGCCTGATGACTTAAAACTCACGCCAGGCGGGTGTGCGTGCGTGCCCAAGATCCCAAGAGGAGAATGGAGGAGAAGGGATTGTGGCGTGGCCATCCCCCCCTGGGGGGTGATTTCTCGCTTTCTGTCTCTCTGTCTCTCTGTGTCTGGTGAGCGCACGCGCCCTATGGCAAAAACCTCTCCAAAAAAAAAAAAAAAGTTGAATTGGCATCAGGTATGGGGAATTGGATCCTCTTTCTAGGTCTGGTGCGATGGGCTGGATGAAGAATCGCCACTTTCCCGAGTGCCCTTGATCACCACAGCTTCACTATGCAAGCACACCTGCCTATGGGCTAGCTTCCTAGTAAGGACTTGGAGGCCAAGGACAATGTTTGAAGCCACCTCCTCCCATCCACAGGTTCATAACTTTTCAAAACAAAGCTTGTGGCCACCCGGTTGTCTGTCTTACCTAACCAGTAACCTCTCTTTTCCATTTATATCACAAGATGTGGGATTTGCTCTTTCTCTTCTAAAGCCTACCACTTTCTTCCTGTTTGGCTGGTAGACAATGCTGGGCATGTGGGCTGTGGCAGAGAAGCTTACAGACCACCATCTCAAAAGAAAAAGTGGTGTGAACCCACGTGGATATACCCTAGCACAATTCTTCTTTATTTTAAGTTTGCTATGGGGTATATATGCTCACTAGAGAGAGACAGAGAGAGAGAGAGAGACGATGAGAAATCACCTCCCTTGGGGCTATGCCACACTCCCTTCTCCATTCTCCTCTGAGGATTTTGGACACACGTATATATACACCCAGTGAAATTTTCAACCACCAGTTCAGGACTTGAACTGTGCAGTTGGCCATGCAGGATCTGCCTCAACCTCCATGCCACCTCCTGGCCCAGCACAAGTTTTAAAAAGCCTACTTATAGGGGCCAGAAGGTGGCATAGTAGTTTACACACTGGACTCCCATGTGGTTGATCATGGTTTGAGTCCTGAACCCAGAGGCTTGAAACTCATCCCAGGCACATATGTGTGCATGCCCAAAAGCCTGAGAGAAGAATGGATAAAGGATTGTAGCATGGCCATCCCCCCTGGGGAGTGATTTCTCACTTTTTCTTTCTGTCTCTCCAGTAAGTGCGTGTAACCAATAGCAAAAATCTCTCTTCAAACAAACAAAACTCACTTGTTAAGTTCAGACAGTAATTATAAAAATGACCTTCTATTGTCAGGCTCCTTTATAAATCCACTTCCTGAAAGGGTCAATGGGTGACATGGTGATTAAGACACTGAACTTCCAAATGGCCAACCTCAGTTCAAGTCCCAGACCTGGTGGTTTAAAAATCTTGCCAGGCACATGTGTGTACATGCCCTAAATCCCAGGGAGGAGAATAGAGGAGAAGGGACGGACTGTGGTATGGCCATCCCCCCTGGAGGTGACTTCTCAGTTTCCTTCTTACTGTCTCTCTCTGGTGAGCACATGCGTCTATAGCAAAACCTTAAAAAAAAATTCATTTCCTGAGACTGATAGCAACCCCCACTTCTGCCTGCTCAGGTAAAAGTAGTTGCCAAACAGGTAATGCCTTGTCGGATGCCAGCTATAGAGGAGTCCTACATATAAAAGAAAGCTCAGGTGAGTCACTCACCACACCTCACCTATCCCTAGAGGTGATCAAACCAGGTGTGGCTCAGGATCCTGCCCAGCCCCGTGAGGCCTCAGCTATAAGATCCCCGGGCTCCAAACAGAGGCGAGGGTAGGCTTAGCCCTCTGATCCCCTAGAGGTCCCAGGGCCTTTCATGGAATGATCCGAACTCCTCTTTGCTGTGGGGCCATGCTCGTGTGGCTGAAGTAGCCAGGCAGGTGCTCTGGAAAGCCAAAAAGTCACTTCCTCTGGATACGCCCAGGGCTGCTCCCAAAGGGACCACCCCAGACACCAGGACTCACTTTGTATTTACTTCTGGTAGTGAGTGGAGTTTGCAGAGCCACCTCCTCCCCCTCGGATGGCATGGACGGCTGTGGGCGATGATGCGGGATAGTGTCCAGGACGGATGGGCTTGGCTACATGCAACCAAAAGAAAGGAGAGAGAACAGACACTCAGAAAGGGCTTCCAGCAAGGCAGATATTGATAGGTCCCACGAGACGACCAAGAGTCACAATGCTGCCAACGTGACGATTCTTACCAACCACCCGACGTTCCTGACGAAGCTTCGCCCTTCTATCAGTGAAGTGAGAAACGCCAGGGCACTCAACATTTAGGGGGCAGAGAGAACTTACACATCACCTAGTTTATTGTTAATTCAGGCTGAGAAAAATTAAACACAGAGGACTTTCAGTTTTATCTGAGGTAACTCCGCAAAGGATTTCAATGAGGAAATTGAAATTGGAATCAGCCCCCGAATTAGAAACAGAATTATACCTGTCATGTGTTTTTGTGGGGAAAGGGGTCCATAGTTTTCAGCAGATTCTCGAAGGTATAAGATCCAGTAAAGCCAATGAACTACTAATCTAAGGTATGATTTTAAAGCCAGGAACATGAAGTTCCCGGTTTACAATACATCTACATGGCAATATCTGATGGGAAGCGGTAGTACATGTTATTAGAGATGCTTCCATTAAAACAACAAAAAGTAAACTTCAGAGCACATCCCTAAATCCCCTTTATCCCTGTGGTTTACGCTGGGAACTATGACTCAGTAGCTGCATCTTCATTTTCTTTGTGGGCAAAATGCCCAAATCACACAGACACACAGGGCCCGGGACTCCAGGCGTCTGCAGGCCTGTGCCACATTGTCGCCTCTCCCTGCTCAGTAATGCCAGCGTGACTGCAAACTGAGCTTGCAAGTGGCTTTTGCTGAGGCTTGAGCTACCCACAGGCTCCTTCTGATCCTGCCTGCAGTAGAACACCAGGGTCCTTCACCCCGCTGAGAAATATCTGGAATAGGTCAGCGTTTCTCAGAGTGCACCTTCCCTTTCAGACCTCTGCCTTTAGATCTGCAACCCTGGGCGGGCTTCTCCGCTCTGCCCTGCAGCTTTGAAGACCATGCGGTGCCTGCTGAAATACCTAAAAGGAAACAAGGCAGCTCCTGACACCCCCATTCTGTTAGGATGCAGTGCTATAAGGGCTAAGTGGAACAGCCTCGCAGATGTTCCAGGTGGGCCTGGCACCACCTTCACCTCTGGTAGGGTCCTAGATGAGAGGCCACCTTCACACCAGAGTCCCTGAGTGCTAGCAGCACCTAGTACATACCAATCTGGGCAGAGTGCGCCCTCCTGGCCATGTTCTTGGCCCGCACCGCCTCCTTGATGCGATCCACCTCCTGCTGGTAACGCTTGCGGTCCCGCATGGCATTCTCCTTGGCCTCCTTCAGAGCACTCTCCAGGGCCTTGACACGCTCGGCCGTGGCCCGCAGCCGCTTCTCCAGCTTGGGAAGCTCACAGCGTAGGTCTGCATTGTCCCGGACCAGCTGGGGTGAACAGAGGAAGGGTGGTGGGTTACCAGGGAGGCTGTGCAGGAGAAGTGGGACAGCTAGGAGCAGACTCAGGGCCGACCGACATCCTTTGCGAGAGGTCAGTTTGACGGTCCACAGGACCACAGAGTAAAGAAAGATTCCGTCCCCTGGGGCTCAGGTTCGCTGAGCACATGATTCACGAGGCGCACAGAATGAGGGACAATAGCAAGTGGAGTGAAACATAAAATTAAGTCATTTCTAGCCACGAAGAACTTTCACTGTGGAATAGGACTTTCCTCCTCTTTTGTTTGGATGTGTGTTGGGGAGGGAAGGATAATGCGATAAAATTTACTACTAGAACATTAGCGTGGGAAATCCGAGAAATTCATAGGCAGTTCAAAGCCAGTTGTGAAACAGCATGCATGTGGGCCAGTCAGTGCAGTGTTGGTTAAGGAGGCTGGACCCCACATTGCCAACTGCACCATTCAAGTCCTGAGCAGGGGCATCGTGAAAACATGCTGGGCACATGTCTGTGTGCACCCAAAATCCCCAAAGGAGGGAGAAATGGAGGAGAAGGGATTGCACGTGACCGTCCCCCCAGGGGCGGGGGTTGTGCTTTCTCATTTTCTTTCTCTCTCTCTCCAATGAGCGCACACGTCTTCTGGCAAATTGAAGGGGAAGAAAGGAAGGGAAAATATGCACATTCTGGGGCTCCCCGAAGGCACCCTTTCATGCAAAACCACTGTCTGTGGTGGCCTATGACTGGACCCGGCTTCGCAGTATATCCAGGAGTTAACAGGGATCCCGAGATTCTGCTCCTATTTTCTTACCTAAGACTCACAATTAGGAAGCAACAGCCCGGGTTAAGAGTGGGCTGTTATTTCCTGGCCATCTAAATTGTAAAAGTCATTTGCTCACCACAAATGCCAGGCTTCTCATCTATAAAGGAGAGAATACCACATAATAGGGCCATTTGTGGAATCCAGGTGGATCAAGAAAAGTTCTGAACATTGGGAAGTGTGATACAAAAGTGAGCTGCTTTGTTTACCCCAACGCCAGCTCCGCTGCCTGGAGGAGAGCAGGTTCTTAATAAATATTCATTGAGTTCATGAATAAAATAATGAATTTCAGAGCCCTATTTCAAGCTTCTTGGCAGTTTCTGCTTTTACATCTCTCATCAACAATTTGCTTGAATGGCTTCAACCATCTTGAATGTGTCATCCTCCCTCTAGGGAAAAGTGCCATCCACAGCAATGGTGAAGACGACTTAAGAAGTCAAAGAGAAACGACATCGCCTCAGCCATCTGGTCCAAAATGTGGGGTCCCTTCCCTCACATCCCAACCCTCACGAGGGAAAGGAGTCGGGACACGCCAGCAGTTAAACACAAGAGATTTTAGACAAACAAGCTGCGTAATCACAGGTAGGTCTGGACATAGTTGTCACCGCTGCCACTCCAGACAAAGGCCAGGGCATCGCAAAGATATGACAGGGTACCCAAGATCACCAGGAAGGTGACAGACCACAGAGGACGCTGGCTCCCGTCCCAGCTCTCCCACTGTGAGATGAAACAAGCCACTTCCTCTGCCCGTCTGTTTCCTCGTCTGTAAAAACAAGGGACCTGAACCTCTTAGTGGCATCCATTTTGCATTGCATGGGGCTTCCGGATCCACAGAGATGCTTCAGAGTCGTCACAGGAGACACTGAGGTCATTGGGGTCCAAGTCAGGGGTGGAGGTAGAATGAAAAGAACCCCTTGTCCCCTGAAACTCAAGCACTTAAACTCGATTACTTACACGTGGCTTCAGTAAGAGACAGTCTTTTATATACTGGAGAAAGGAAGTGGCTGAGGGCGGGATTTCTCAGGCCCTTTAGAGCACTCATGCTCTCTGGTGCCCTGCCGTCCTTTCACCTTCGGCCTCAGACCTGGCTTCCCATGGAACCAACCCCAGCAGGGCTCTCTTCCAGGGTGGGAAAGGAAGCCGAGAAAGCGGCAGAACTCCCCTACCTGCTTGTGAACCTTAGTGAGCTGCTCCAGGTTGTTTTCCAGGAAGGAAATTTTCTGCTTCTGGGCGGCACTGCCCCCTCCGTCATCACTGTCCAACTCTACGCTCTGCAGCGACAGCAAGGGGTCAGCAGGACTGGCTGTCACACTGCCCTCCCTCCACCCCAGTATGATGTGGATGACACATTTGAAACCGTCTTTAAAAAGAAAAACGTTCCTAGTCCCCACCTCCCAACAAAGGGTGTTCTGAAAATAAAAGCTAAGAAAGGTTCTAGGGAGCAGCGGAGGGTGTAATGGTTAGGTCGCTAGGTTCCCACGGAGTCGACTATGATTCAAGTTCCGGGCCAGCAGCTTAAAAGTCATGCCAGGAGTGTGTGCATCCATGCCCAAAATTCTGGGAGGGGGTTGGAGGAGAAGGGGTTGCAGCATGGCCATCCCCCGTGGGGGGTGATTTCTCGTTTTCTGTTTCTCTGTCTCTGGAGAGCGTGAGCACCCTATAGCAAAAATTTCTCAAAAAGAGGAAGAAAAAGGTTCTAAAAGTTTAGACTCCACAAATTTCTCAGATAAATTCCTTAGTTGGTATCAAAAGTGTTATAAGGAGGAGCTATTTTTTAGAGGGCTTGGGGGGGACCTTCGAATCTGCTTTGGAAAGTTATGGATCATCTCTAGTAAAATAGACCTCTTCCCTGCAGGTTGGTTGAGACTTTTCTTTTCAAAGAGGGCATTCCTAAACTCATTAGGAAAAAACAATAAGAAAATATAAAACCAAAACCCAAGTTTGACCTCAAGCATCACAATGAGACGAGTCACCGAGTTTGTAAGCAAGCGCTTATGGTCCTGCCAGAGGATCACAATGGCCTCTGCTTGTACCTTTGGCTTCCAATTCTATGAAGTTCCTTAAAGCATCATTCTCAAACCAGCCATGGCATCCAGGTGCTAGGTAAACCCTTATATAAATCAGATCCTGAAACTGGCAAAACACTGCTTCTGGCAAACGGAGTGGGACAGATAAGCTGGGAAACACATATGCAAATGACCTGGAGTTCAAGGATGGCCAAAGCGTATCTGCTTCATTGGTTATAGAAGACATCACCATCCTCTTGAGAGGTCATGGCTATTTGTGGGGGTCTTCCAAAAGGTCATGGGGGGTTGGTAGGTGGCGTGGTGCTTAAAGGCACTGGATTCCCACATGACCAACCAGGGTCAAGTCCTGGACCTGGGAGCTTCCTTTCTCTCTCTCTCTCTCTCTCTCTCTGTCTCTGGTCAAATTTAAATAAATAAATAATACAAATA
Source organism: Tupaia belangeri chinensis (assembly GCF_000334495.1). Classification (NCBI taxonomy): domain Eukaryota; kingdom Metazoa; phylum Chordata; class Mammalia; order Scandentia; family Tupaiidae; genus Tupaia; species Tupaia belangeri. The sequence goes on from NW_006160061.1 coordinate 5,412,592, forward strand.
AACAAATAAATAAATAAATTTCAATTAAAAAAAGGTCATGGAAGATGTGTATTATAGAAACTGTTGTGCACTTCATAGTTTGGAAACCAGAATAAACTTACACTTAAATTACACTTTTCTTCAAATGTTGTGAAGTGCCTCTGTGTGAACATCTCAAATCTGCAACTCTCCAGCCTAAAGCAGGGGGGTTCTCAAGCTCAAGTCTGCATTGGAATCCCTGAAGGAGCTTGTTAAAACGCAGATTGCTGGGCCCATCCCTAGTTTCTGAGTCATGAGTTCTGGGCTGGGTCTGAGAATTTACATTTTTAAACCAGTTGACAGCTTATGCCATGTGAGAATCACTGGTCTAAAAGGAAGTAGTTTCTAGAGTTTTCGATAATGAAATCAGGGAATTCAGTCTCAAGCTTTTAACTTTCCCTCGACCAGGGTTCTGTCTGAGTCTGATGGGGCCTCCACCTCCTCCCTCAGATGGAGATGTTCAGTCCTCATCATATTTCTGGTCAGGTGCCCTCCCCACCTCAAGTCTCCCCCTGCCATCACCTCTGTCCCACTCTCCTACCTGGTCCAGGTCCCAGTCAGCTGTACTGTGCTTGCTCAGTGGTCACTACCTGCCTGACCCCGGCCACTCAGGCCTTGAAATCACTCCTCGTTCTCTGCTTGCTTTCTTCATATTCATTCTCAGAGTCTAAACTCACTAGAGCCACGCCGTCGGGGACCATACCATACCCTGTTTCTGTCCCTCGCTGGACACTCACACGAGGCACAGCAACCCTGTACTCAACTGTAGCGAACCCCCTCTCTAGGCTCCTTGTGCCCCATTTCCTCCTCTCTGCCGAGAATCAAGGTGCTACATTAAGCAAGACTGAGTCATCAGACTCAATCTTCCACTGTCATATACGGTCCTGCGAATGCCTGCACCTGGACTCGCTGCTCCTGCCCAGGCATCCCTTCTCCTTACCAAGCCCGATTTGTCTACCCACATGATTAACTCTGTCTTTCTCAGACCTGACTCCATCCATTACCCCATTTCTACTACATTTGACCTCTTCCCCTTGGTTCCTTCACACAGACACACATGCATGCACTCATGTGCACACACTCAAACACACACAGGCGTTTACACACATGTGGACATGCTGCTCTTAAATAAACCATCCTTCCAGCCTGTCACATCTGTGGATGTGGCCATTGCTTGTAAACATTTTGACAGAGTAGCCTCTGGCTAACCACCTGCCACTCCTCCCTTAAGCCTCTGCAAGCCGTGTGGGGAGTTGCTGTAATGAATCTGCGTAAGATCTCCCCGAGACCACCGCAGGCAGCGTGAGGACCAAAGCTGCTCAGGTTGAAACTCTCACAAACCTGGTTCCAAACCCATCTCTGCCCCTTTCCAGTGATACAATAATGGGCAGGTTATACCCCCACATCTGCAAAATGCGAGTATGAAACACCACTTCCATGGGTACCGGGAAAAGCGATGAAAAGACTGGATGCCGAAGTGCTCTGGCAACTCTGGTCTCGCCCCTACTGGCCTCCTGACAGACAGATATGAGGCTCTCCTGGTGTGAGTTGTCCAGGCTTCAGGACAATGCTGTCTGACAGACTGCTCTAGATATTTCGGCATCAGCAGTCCTGGCTTTGGGGCTGGCTCTGTGGCCTAGTGGATAAGGAAACTGGATCCCATATGGCTGACCTACCAGTCTGACTCCTGGCCTCAGCAGCTTGAAAAACTTGCTGGGAGACCAGCTTGGTGTAATGGCTATATCGCTAGACTCCCATGTAGTCTACCACGGTTCAAGTCCTGGACACGAGGCTTAAACTCACGCCAGGCATGTGTGCGTGCATGCCCAAGATCCTGAGAGGAGAGTAGAGGAGAAGGGATTGCGGCGTGGCCATCCCCCCTGGGGGGGTGATTTCTCACTTTCTGTCTCTCTTTGTCTTTTTGGCAAGCACATGCAACCTATAGCAAAAACGTCTGCGTGTGTACCCAGAATCCCAATAGGATGGAGAGATGGAGAAGAGATTATGGCATGACCATTCTCCATGAGAGATACTTTCTCCAACTTCCTCTCCCTCTCTGTGTCCCTCTGGCAAATGCATGTGCCCTCTGACAATTAAAAAAAAAAAAATAAGGACCAGCAGGTGGTGTGGTACTTGAGGCACTGAACTTCCTCATGACAGACCACAGTTCAAGTCCCAGACCTGGTGGTGTTCTCACTTTCTCTCTCTCTCTCTCTCTCTCTCTCTCTGGTGAGTGCACATGCCCTATAGAAATTTTTAAAATAATAAATGATTTTCTTAATTATAAAAATAATTTAAAATAAGATAGAAAAAAAGAGCTGTGACTTTCAGACAATAGGAGCTAGATAAACATTTGTTCAGTTGAAATGAAGGCCAAGAAATGCATTATAACTTCCTTTCACTGAGAAGAAAAAACTCGGATGGGAAAATGTTCCCCAGTATGTTTTTGCCCCCAGCATATCCTTTTAATAACATTCTATGGCATGAAGGAATTAATTGTTAAGCATAACCAGCCCAATTTAAGTAAGTGATACTTCTTCAAGTTGAAGTGATTCTTCCTGGTCATGTTTTATATTTTTCTACATGTTCTTTTCCACTCAGACAAAACAGAACTTACTTTTTTAACGCGGGTGGTCAGATCTTGGACGAAGAGTTTACGAAGATTATGAAGCGTCTGCAATTCTCTGGACTGGAGGAGAAGATGTTTTTAATGCCACTTAGGAAAAGTGAATTACGACACATTTGGCATCAGAGCCCCGACCCCCGACGTCTCCGCAATAGCTTTCCAAGCTCACTGTTGGCACGGAGTGTGCCACGCTTCCTACGACTCGCCCACCCACATCCGCCCTTGCCCCGGTGTCACTGTAAAGAGCACTCCAAGGTACAGAAACTGGGACCCCAGACGGTGAGTTGCTTGTCTGCTGTGCTCTCAATGGAGACCATTTTTTTTTCTCCACCACAAAAATTCAGGTTTTCTCACAAAAATTGTTAGTGGGCTATGTCGTATCAGAGTGGGTTCCTTTATTCCTATTTATCACATAACACTGTATGTCAATATAATACCAACAAGCTTACATGAAATGTTAGCCTAATTTCTCTCACCTTAACCTAAAACTGGCGATTTTCACATTCCTGCCCCTCCTGTGGCCCATGCCCACATCTGTGTGCGTTACATCACCGAACTAAGCATGAGGCATTTTGTGAATTTTCCAACCGGGCGGCCCTGGACAAGCTGCCTCATCGTTGTCAAGATTAAATGAGATGGGCCTTATCAAACTGTTAGAACAGTTTCCAGTACATAGTCGATGCTCAATAAATATTGCTAGTATTAATTTATTGAGGTTCATATTTCATATTACAAAAACCACTTCCTCATTTAGGCTTTATCGTTTCCTTTTGTTGTTGGTATACAATTAACTTCGAGGAGGCATTTTTCTCCTTCACTTTGGACTATTTTCTACAAATAAACCCTTCAGAATACAGAGACTGCTGAGCCAAGGGTCTGAGCCAAACTTGGTGATCTTTGTTAACAAGAACAGAAAATCAAAATAATGTTTCCATCTGTTCAAGTCTCCCTGTATTTACTTCAAAATGTATGCTTAATTTCTTGCAAAATACTTTCCTGTAAGGAAGAAGAGAGAAACTCCCCATTTAAATGTTTCTATTTGTCCAAATTGACCTAGTCCAACACAGAATATCGGCAGATACAGCTTGTATACATATAAGCTCACCAAAAAAAAAAGGGGGAAGAAACTGGCTATAAGTTTTAGAAACACTAAGTTTCTTGGAACAAAGGCTCCCTGTTAATTTAAGGTCTTGTTACCGGGTCCAATTCCGTGTTGAAATAAGCAGCACGTGCACTCAATTGCAGCCTCAGATGAGGTAAATTACTTTCTGCAGGGAGCCGAATGGATGTTATTATGAGTAATGTGCTGGCAGATATCGCGTGAGCTGAGCCACCTCCCGGTGCAGGTGCAGTGCAGAGCTCACAATGCGCACACACGGGCCCCCGCCCCACCAGAGCGAGTCAGAGACCTGCTCCCGAATGCCTGTGCCTGCCCTCACGCTCGCCCTCCTGCCTCTGTCATTTCACTACTGTTGAGCTGCAACCACAATTCATATTTCCATCTCCGATGCCACAGCCCAAGGGAAATGACAGGAGAAGACACCGTGTCTTATCCAAGGCCAGGCCTTTCCGTGGGCTGTGAACACCAAAAGTGGGATCTTGAGTTAGGCAACTTCCTCTTGTTTTTGTTTCATTTTAGGTGGATTCAGTAAGAAGTGGTTGGGGAGAAGCAGTTAAAGATATGTAAAATAGCTTAGGAGTTAACACACATGTCCACTTAGGCAGTGAACACTGGCTTCCAGGACAATGATTTTTCCTCCATCGTTGTCATTTTCATTCTCATTCCCCCACCCGCTGATTCACTTCCCATCACAGGCCACTGCCCTCCACGTGACACTCAAGGCTCAGCTTTCTATTACTACGGGAGTGAAGGTGGGACCAGAGGTGGCAATATAAGGCCCTTCCACATGGCAGGAGGCAGGGTCCAGCCCCAGAGCCAGACAGTGTCCCATTATAGCAGGATGGATGACTGGGGACCCAAGATGCCCAGACAGCCCATTGGCCTTTCCCACCCTCGTCCCCGGCAGTGGGCTTCATAGACTTCAGTCCTGGAAGCAAACTGTCCTCCACCTACCCGACCCAAACACAGCACAGGCCTTGCTAAAGAATGGTCCGCCGAGGACAAGCCTGTTTCTGAAAAGTATTTGCAGTTTGGTGGAGTAAAAACATCTGAGTCTACAGCGGCACCCACTGCAGGCTTTCAATATGGATTTGAAGGTGTGTATGTGTGACGCGGGTGGTGGTGGGAGCAGTGAGAGAATGTGGGGGCCGCTGTGGCAGTGGGTGTGTCCACGTGTGTGTGAGGGCTGAGTGTGCCTGTCAGGGAACAGCCTGAGGAAACAAGTGTGAGCACACCAGGTGAGCGTGGAATTGCGAGCACATACATGTGGAGGAAAAGAGAAAGAACAGTGGGAAGGTATGGAGAGGCTAGTCAGGAAAATGTGATGTTCAGAGGAGGTATTGAGGGGCCAACAGGCGGGATGGTGGTTGGGGTGCGGGACTCCCACGTGGTCAGCCATAGTCCAAGTCCTGAACCTGGCGGCTAGAAAGTCACGCCAGGCGAGTGTGCGTGTGTAGTCAGAACCCCTGAAGGAGAATGGAGGAGATGCTATTGTGGTGTGGCCATCCCCCTTGGGGGTGAGTTCTCACTTTCCCTTTCACTGTCTCTCTCCAGCAAGTGCACGTGGCAAAAATCTGAAAATTAAAAAAAAAGAAGAAGAAAGAGACCTATTCAGGGCTGATCTCATGGGGCAGCATCTAAGCCCCAAACCCCACATAGCCCACTGTGGTTCTAGTCCTGGCTCTGGCAGCTTAAAAAACAAGCTGGGCATGTGTGCGTGTGTCCAAAATCTTGACAGGGAGAAGAAATGAAGGAAAAAGGACTGCAGTGTGACCACACCCCAGTAGGGGTTGCTTTCTCTCTTTCTCTCCAGTTCTATAAAGCTCTCTGGTGAGCACATGCACCCTCTGGCAATAAAATAACATAAAATAGTCATACATATTCAAACATCACAAAAGGCAAAAAAGCTGGTTAAATATTCTTTAAATATCACATTCATGAGTGTGAGGATGAGTGTGAGTGAAGGTCTGTGGGAAGAGAGTGAGAGTGAATGAGTACGGAGTGGCGTGAGTGAGCAAGTGTGTGTGTGTGTCTGCATGTGAGGATGCTGGGGGACAGTAGTGGATGACAGCATCTGTGCACAGGGGTAGGCGTGAGGAGCGGGTGTGGGAGTGACTGAATGTGGGCGTGAGGGTAAGGAGTAAATGAACACGTGCATGTCTGTGCAAGTGAGAGCGTGTGGGCGACCACCAGTGAGCATGTGACGAGTGTCAGCTACGGGTGTGCACTGAGTGTGCTGCAAGTGCCCGTGCGTGACTGAGCACAGGTCTGAGACCGTGAGAGCAAGGGACTCTGCCGTGATCACTGTGTGCTGTGTGTGTACATGTCTGAGCGTGAGACGTGGGTGTGAGCCGCGGGTGTGACTGAGAGGCGGAGGGAAAAGACCGCACGTCTGTGAGGACGTCGAAGGCGGGGATGGGGGGGTGGGAGAGTGAACGGAAGTTCATGGGTAGAAATTTAGAAATCCTGAAATATCATTTCTCTCTGGCTGGTGTGAATATAGTAAAATTCTAATGTTCAATATTTTTCTGAATTTCTATAATTATCTATAATTATGGGTATCGCTTTTCTGGTAAAACAGATGTAGATGAAGCAATTTCATGGCTTCAGTTCAGCTTCCTTCACAGTCAGCCTCTCCCATAGTCCTCTGCACCTAAAAGGCCTGGCGTCCTTTGAAAACACCCGACGTCCTTCACTCTACGGGTAGATGGTTGTTCAAGCTAGACCTCTGGCTGCACACTGGCGCCTCGGTCAGTGTTAGTTGCTCCTTAAGCTAAGTAGAGAGAGTGAGGACACAAGCCACTCAGAACAGGGGTAAGGGGACAGAGACCTCCTCTCTGTGTCCTACTGGTATACCCTAGCACACAGAAGGCCAGCCCTGACTAGGTGCTCAATAAAATTCTGTTAATGTTGAGTGGAAGTAAAGGCTAAGCACAGAGGCTGTATTAAACATGAGGGTTGGTTTGCAATTCAGTTTAATTCTCAGACGGGAGCCCAAGGGTTATAGCTTTGAGGATTGATTGATTAATTCTGTCAAGAGATGGGGAATAAATTCTACAAATCCCACTTTTCCACGGGATGTTTTATGTCTGAAATACACACAAAAGGTTCACACAGATATTTTCAACAGACAATTCAACAAATGAATCTGGTGTTTGAGACTAACATGAGTTGAGAAAAATCTTGACATACCACTGTCTCCTCTAGCCCTTTGAGGTCTTCTCTGGCTTGTTCCCTTTTATCATTGAGCAATCTAAAAAACATAAAGGAATCATAAACTGCCAAAGGGAAATCAGAGATTTAAGCAGATACTATTTGCATCTACAGATACATCAATAAAGCAAACTAACAAGCACACAAAGAGCTGGCGTTTGTTTTTAAATTAGCCTGCCCCGACTATCTGGGTATCTGAATCACAAAAGTAGAGTTTCTAAGATTTCAGGGGATGAGAGAAAAGAGGAAATATTTAAAGTACACTTACAAGAGCTTTTCCAGTTTCATTTCTCTCTCTTGGTCCTCTATTTTCAGCTTGTTATAATCAGAACTGAGCTTCTCCTGCTCCAGTTGCAGTTTCTGATTCAAACTGAAATTGAGAAGAAAATGCAATGTATTCCATGTCGGTCTGAAATTCTGAGTCATCGGCTAAAACCAGGCTTCTGTTCCAAGCCCATTAGTTCTGTGCAATAAAGGCAGCAATTCTGGAGGGTTTTGAGGGATCAGAGAACAACCTCGCAGCTTCTTTCCTGCTCAGTGAAAACTAATTTCTGGGGTGCATCTAAGAGGCATGAAACAAAGGCTTTGAGAGTATATTTATAGTTTGCTTGTGTGCAAGAGCTTCGGGAGAAAAATAATGAGATGGAAAAAGGGCTGATAGTATAAAACAGAGAAAGGGAGCCCCAGAAGCATTCTGCTTGCTCTCCCTCTGAAAGCATGCACTCACTCAGGTAAACTTACTTGGCCCTGATAAATGTTCTGAAACCATCTCCCAGGCCCAAATGCTCGGCTGACATGGGGACATCTCACTCTGTGGAGCCCTCAAGGAGGGGGCACAGAGAGGTGAATTACCAGCAGTAGAGAGCCCAGGCTGTGCGGCAAACAGAAAGCTGCCATCTGGTCGGGCATTTGGTCAACATTTACATCAGCCCAGGGCTCATAAACCCTCTGTACAGCCATGCCGAAGCCACTGTAAAGGAGTGGATTACACACTACAGGAAGGGAGCCCAGAGTCCACTTGAACAGGTACAAGCCAAGGAAGCTTCCCACCTGCTAACTCGCTCACTGGCCCTCCCTCCCTCTCTTCCCCTCCAGCCGAATATTGTAAGGGTGATTACCCAGAATAATGAACAGGAGACATGCTCGAAGGGGAAAACACAATGCCAGCAATGGCATGGAGGTGGCATGGGGGAGGCCCCGAGGGGAAGGGGTGCAGGGATGCTGGTGCTCTCCTCAGGGGACTTGCAGAGCCTTCACACCCACTTAGACTTTGGCTCTGGTTACCAGACTCCTCCTTTAAAATGCAAATGCTCTGTGTGAGCAGCTCCTATACACGGAAAAGAGATTTGCATCAGTAGTCTGGAGAATTAAACTGGAACTCCAGCCTGATTCCTATTTAGCGATGTGACCTTAAGTAAATAACTTAACCTTGCTTTCCACATGGCTTCTTCATCTACAGAATATGGGAGAGGAGGGGCCCTTGGGAGGGGAAGGAGGGTGTTAGTGCATGGAACTGTATTTCCATACAACTGGTTTTCTTTGTAATAACATCATTCAGCAAAGGAGTTCAGAAACTGCCCTAAAATGTTAAGAACCCACTGTCCTTCTCAGTGACTTTTGCATTGCCAATGATCAGGGAGGGAGAGGGTGGTAGGGAGCAGGGGGCTCCTCTGTGGCTGCAACAAGGCAAGAGGACAGCTGGGAGAGGGCTTCACCAGAGACAAACCACCACGATACCATCCTGACTGCAGCCTGCAGGTCACTGGCACCTCCTCACATGCAGGCACGACTCTGTGGGTCCCCTAGGAAGTACACACGCGTGACTATGTGGCCGGAGCTGTGAAGTGGGTTTGTGTGTGTTGGGGTGAGTTGGCAGCATTGCTGACTATACCCTAACACATGCCCCAAGGCAGGACCAGTTTTCTCTCTACCTTCATACAGTCTCCTACCCAGTGGGGCACTTGCCTACCCAGCTCAGTCACCAACATGACCCTGCCCTGCATGCACTAGGAAGGGCAGCTGGGCCTGCCTGCTGCCTGCTGCCTGCCCAGGAGGCCCAGCTCCAGATGGGAGAACAGACCTCAGAAGCAGCATGCCCAGCCCCTGCGTTACCAAGGCACAGCACAGAGGCCCCGGGCAAGGAGAACAGGGCCCTTGGCTAACAGCCACATCCTCGGCTGCCCTGAGAGGACCTATTGAGCCATGCCCAACCTCTCGCCCCACGAACGCCAGGCCAACGCACTCTCGAATCTCATCGATGATTTTCTGCTTCTCCTCAATTTCGTCCCGAAGTCTGGACAGCTGCTTCTGGTGAGCTTCCCGGTGGCTCTCCATCTGCTGCTCCAGCGCCTTCTGCAACCCAGGCCAAGAGAAATGTGTCATCCACTCGTTGGCGCTCAGCCCACTCGGTGACAAGTCCTGGATTCCTGTCTGCCTCCTACCCTGCATCCCGCACATGTCAGACCCCCAGACCGGGGCCTTTCTGGCTCTATGTCCTCAGAATCCAATCTCGCTTCATTAGAAAAATGAAGCCCAGGATCTGTTAGAAAATGAATGGGCCCTGGGAGCAACTTAGTCCACTGAATTAAATAAAAAGTTTTCCCTTGACCTACAGCTTGTCTGAGTGCGTCTTCAGCCAGATCATTCGGAGGGCACTAGCATCTTGCTACCTGGTGGCCTTAGAAAGCCACCTTAACTGTGTGAGTCGCACTTCCCACCTGCAAAGTGGAGCTAACAGCCACTTCCCCGCCACTGCAGATTTATGATGCTGCTCAAAGGAGCCTGTTCCCCAGAGCACTCTGAAAATAGGGAGGGATGATCCAGGAGCATGGGCACACCATGGGCATCGCTTTAACTAAGGGTTTCTGCTCAGTGAGGCTCAGAGTTTGCCTAAAACTAACAAAGTCTGCATCTTTTCGTATGTCATTTAATTCACCTAAAACTTTTATTTCCTAATCTTTTTTCCTACATTTTCTTCTTCTGTTTAAAATATGGCCAAAATAAACACTTCTCTGTTTAAGATGAAAACTCAAATTTGCATGTTTCTTAGCAAAAGTTGAAGGGAGAGGTTTCTTCCATTCAAAGAGAGCCGAACATTTCTTCAAAGGCTGATCCCAACAATGCGGCCCACACTGTGATGGGGGTGGGGGGCTGCCTTTGCTCTCTTCATCAGAGATAGAGCGCAAGGAAATCACCCTATACTGACACTGCGGGGTTTCTGGGCATCCCTTAGTCATGGCATTTCCAAGACAGGCCACACCAGAGCCACTCTGAACGCCAGCAGCAGGCTTTCCCCCACACTCTGCCCTGTCACACCCATGTCTGAAGGCAACGCATTTCCTAGAACAAGAGAATCCTGTGTAAATGCAGGAGAGGCACACCGGGCCGGCATACACACCTTCATCTCCTCGGCGTCCTGCAGCCGCGTCAGATGTTCCTTCTCCTTGTCCTGGAAACTGACTTCGTGCATTTTTTCTGTATTGAAGTTTAAATGATGTTATAAGATCTAACTGGCAGGACTCACATCCAAAAGCAAAAAGTTACAAAACAAAACCAAGCAAAATGGCAAGAGTAAATTATCAGCTTACGTCACCAAGTACAACCATAGCATAAAGGAATGGAACTACCAAGGAAGGGCTTCCAGCTAAAGCCAAAGCAGACCGACCTTTCCTGCCCTTTGGGGATCAGAGCCCTGGGGGAGGAGACCACTGAAGCCCTAGAGGCACCTGCACCTCGGAGCACTGGTTTCCCGCCTGGCTCCGTGGGCGGCTCCCGAGGTCACTGCACACGCACGTGCATTGCAGATTCTAAAGCACTCCTGTGAGTGCAGGGTGGCGCTGAGAATCATGCCACTGTGAGAATTCCACAAAGGGCCCGTTTACTTCCCAGGGGTACGCTGTTCATGCTCTAGGAATCTGAAACAGGAAAACATCATCTAAGGATGGTAACAAGGGGAATAGAAATAGAACACTTCTGAAATTAAACAGAAGGGCCCCACACGTAGAGCTGGGCGGCTTTGAGAAACTCTCCTGGCGTGATCCAGGTACACGGCCCTCCCTGAACTGGGGAGCTGGGGCGATGGCAGGAAAAAAACTATCTAAGACAAGGACAGTCTCATCACGACTTCTCTCTGGTCTACTTCTCGTTATCACATGTTTCCCCCGTTTTATCCTACTCAGGGCACCACGGCACAAACCAGGTGTAGGAGGGCTCTTTGCCACACCCAGTTTTGGCAGTTTGCTCTACTCCTGACCTCCAGTCTTTACCACATAAAACAGTGACAAGGTCATAGCGGTGTGGGTAGTTTCCTTTCTTTTTAAATTAGCCCTGGCATTTGAAACAAAATGTAAATAAATAAGTAAATAAACAAACAAAATGCATTTACTAAGGAAATAACTGTATAGCAACAATAAAGGAAATAAGAAAAATAACATCACCCCCAATTGTACTGCCCTATGAAAATCATTTTCATCTTAAATATTAATTTCTAGGAACACAAGCATCCATTTGTTTCTCATAGCTATAGCCATGATAAGGATAAAATGATGTATTGTGATTGTTTTTAATGAACATTGCATGTAATGCATTGCGCACATCTGCATGGATTTCTCTCCAATATAATTTTTTTTAATTAAAAAACATACCGTCATTTATTTAACTGTAAGACATCTAAATGGCTTTTCTCCCCTTTTGGTTAATCTAAAACTCTGCAATGAATATTTGAGATTTGAGGATCCAAAGATATTAAAAATGTTATGATTGTTCATTTTATTAATTTATTTTGGAGAGGTTTTTGCTATAGGGCGCGTGCACTCGACAGACAGACAGAGACAGAGAGATAGCGAGAAATCACCCCCCCCAGAGGGGATGGCCACGCTGCAATCCCTTCTCCTCCGTTCTCCTCTCGGGATCTTGGGTACGCACGCACATGCACCCAGAGTGAGTTTAAGCCACTGGGTCTGGGACTCGAACCGTGGTCAACTATGTGGGAGTCCAGCAACATAGCCATTATGCTAACTGCTGGTCCCTGTTCATTTTATTTTTTTAAGAGAGATTTTTTGTTATAGGGTGCATGCAATGGTGAGAGAGACAGATACAGAAAGTAAGAAATCACCCCCCCCCCCAAGGGGGATGGCCACACTGCAATCCCTTCTCCTCCATTCTCCTCTTGGGATTTTTGGCATACAAGCATATGCACCTGACATGAGTTTCAAGTCGCCAGATCCAGGACTTGAACTACAGTTGGCCATAGGGGAGTCCAGCACCTTAACCACAACGCCACCTGCTAACCCCATTAATATGTATTTTTGAATTGCTTGCCAAAAGAACTTTAGCAGTTTTCACCGCAACCCACAAAGCATGTTCTAGTTTCATACCGCACAATGCATATACTCTTGATCCTATTCTAAGTTCTGCACTTCTAGTTACCTCTTTGGAATACCTGCTATTTATTCATATTTTTTTATGTGCTTCCTACCTGTCAGACACTTCCCTAAGCAAAGAAAGTCAGGAAGCTGCCTAGCAAAAGGAAGAACTTGTTCACAGGTAGTGAGTACAGAGTAAGCCACATCCGGCATTCGACTTCATATCAAGAGCAATAGGACACTGGGGAAGGGTTAGAGCCATGGGCTGAGAACAGGCAGAACTTGAATTCTGGAACTGTCCCTTGGGATGCAGCACAGTGGCTGGGCCAGGGCAGACAGGGGAGAGCATCTCAGCAGCCGGGTGTAGCCACAATCCTGAATTATCCTGGATGGTGGCAGCAAAGGTAGAGGCATCTGGCAGGCAGAATGGACAGGTCCTGGTGCGGTGGAGGCTGCAGCTCAGGGAAAAGGAGGTTTCTAACATGGGCAGCTAATGGATGAGGGAGAATGGGAAAACGAGGAGATTCAGGGGCAGGGGGAGTGAGAGGTTTCTCTCTCCGTTCGTTCTTTCTTGTGCTATTGTTTTCGGTTGATCTAGACACATTTTAATTGTGCAAAACTCACCACAACTTGAGCCAACTTAGAGAAACTCTGATTTAGGCCAAGCGTGGACACCTGTGAAGTAGTCAATATTTACCTTGGGCTCGGAGCTTGGCCAGCTCCTCACTGAGCGAGTCCTGGGACTCTTCCAGCTGCCTCCTCTTCTGCTCCATGTTCTGCATGTAGTCTGTCAGAGATTTGATCTTGGCCTCATGCTGGAAACCGGAAATAGGTTGCAGGGAAGAACGAATGACTAGCAAGCCATCACACGGGCCACCTGCGACTGTCCAGTGGGGAAATGCAACAGTAGAGGCGCTCTCCAGTCCCTTTCCTGGTGCCCACGGCACGTAGTACACATTCCGCCCTCCACTAGGCCCTCGGAATTGTGCACCCACAGCCCTCCGCTCCTCCGAGTGCTCCTCGCCTCATCCCCTAACGCACTGCTCAGGGCCACGGCGCCCCTCGCTACCCACCTACTCTGAGAGTCCAAAACTCATGTGGTTGTGCAGAGAGAGGGGCAGGGCAATGCCCAGGGCTGAACAGGCACCTCTGGACTCTATCTTCAGAACTCAGATGGTGTGTATGTTCTTTTCCATTCCTCAGACACACCAGATCCGGTCTCAGGGACTCTGCACTTCATGTTTCGCTCTCTGGGACCCTTCCCCTCCATGCTCCCCCCCACTCCCCACTACTATGACCTGTTTAGGTCCTTATCACTCAGGCCCCAGCATTTTCTTACAGTGTATAACTTCTACATGGTTTATCCTAACTAGTTTGTTACTTGTTAGCACCAAGAGAGCCCAGAGAAGGTGCTTAGTACACACTAGTTCAACAAATGAACAGAGGGGAGCTCACTGGCTAAACAGGAACAGCAGAGACGTCTAGGTGGGTGGAGACATGCAGAACACCCCACCCCCAGACCTGGGAGCTCACATTTGGGCAGGAAGACCCAGGAGACTGCGCTCTAAAGAACTTTCCCAGGAAATGTGGCTCAGCTGGGCCAGTCGCTTAATAACTGATGCTTTCGGTGAAGAAAGTGAATATAAACAAAGAAGATGACATTTTAGCTGGAGATAGTTTGACGGATTCCTTTGATCATGTCAGAAAACAAAGAGCCAAGATTTCAGTTACTTTCAGAACCCAGGAAATAATGACCGAATCTCTGGCTTTATGTGTCTTGTGGCAGAGGACAAGCGGAAGACTGCTTGCTGCTAAAACAGGAGGAACCTTCTAACAGATACTCTTTAACCCCAGACCATCCTAGCATGCTCAACTCTGCCCTCAGATACCAATGTCACTGTCCCTCTGAGATCTGGATCAGGGGGCCTTTGCCCTATCTTGGACCCCACACTCTGGAGGATTCCACTGGGGCCCTCCTCTGGCTGCAAGAGAGAGAGAGAGTTCAGAGACCATGAGAGACTACCCACCTGACCCACATCCCCTCTGGACTCCATTCTAAACGGGAGACTCAGAAACTCCCTACTCCGGAGGCTCTAGGCCACATGAGGCCTGGCACTGCCTCTTCCTCTTCCATGTACATCACAGCTGACACAGTTTTATCACCTTCCCTGGCTCACCGAGGATGCGGAAAGGACTCGCATGTGGAGCTGCTATGTCCAGTTAGAGAAAGACATCGTGCTGCAGGGTCCTGGGCCTCCGTTTACACTCTGCCTTGGCCCTCAAATGTGATGCCAGTATCCCAAGTGAGCCAGAGAGCACGTTTTCGTCGTACTGTCCCCTAATGGTTAACTTTCCCTCAGTGTCCACTAATGATAAAAATGTCAACTATGTCTATAATTACACAATTTACGGGGCCAGCCATTGGCACGTTGGTTCAGAAAGCGGGGTCCCACATGGCTGACTACTCAGCTCGAGTCCCAGACCTAGTGGCGTGAGAAACACACCAGGTGCATGTGTGTGTGTGCCCAAAATCCCAAAGGGAAGGAGAAGTAAAGCAAAAGGGCTTGTGATGTGACCGTGCTCCACAGGAGGTGCTTTTGCACTTTTCCTCTCTCTGTCTCTCTCCAGTGAAGGCATGTACCTTCTGGCAAACTTAAAAATAAATGACAGATTATAGAGCTGTAAATCCAGAAAAAGTGCTATAAATTTCACCCCTACACCACTCTAATGTATCAGCTATTTCCCCGTCACATTCCGGGTCTTATCTGTGGGAGCGCATGTTGTATAGAGCTCCAGAGCATGGCAGAGACATAACTCAGCATTTCATTTTCGTTTTTACTTAACTTCATATAATTACTTTCCAAATGGCTAGGTTTTATAGATCTTTTATAAGAGCTGCATAATATTCTTCCATGCAACCTTATGTTATTAATCTATCAATGGGTATTTGGGTAATTTACTTTTTTATAATGTAAAGTAACACTACTCACTTGGTGTATAAGCTTTTAATACTTTTAATCAGGAAATGATACTGTCATACGAAATGAATTTTTTTCCATTTTCATTATCAATGAAAAAATATAGCAAGTGAAATTACTGGACCAAAATAGACTTGCAATTTTATGTCTCTGATTTCTAAGGTGATTTCCATAGGACTGACCAAATTATACTTTTATCAACAATAGATGAGTATATCAATTTCACTATCACAAATCAGGATTGAGTAATCTCTTAAATAGATTTTTGCTCATTATGTTAGCTATAAAATGGAACCTTGTAGATCCATTTTAGACAAGGAGGTTGGAGATGTTTTTGTGATTACATATTATGATGCTTAAAAGCACACCAGAATGAAGTATGCTTCTGTCTGCCTCTTGGTGTCATTTGACACACCAATTCATGATGGTATCTGTTGCCCCAAACAACTTCGACTGCTTTAAGGCCTGGCCTGAGGGGTTGAACAGTACACAACAAGGCAACCTCAAACCCAGTCAGCATACTCACACACGAGTGGCACTCCAGAAACTGGACAGCTGATTTCTGAAACTTCCTCACAAAACGAAGGTGGCATTCCAATGAGCCTTCGTCTCTGAGCACATGAAGCGTGTTTCTGACTTGAAAACCCATTGGAAACACAAGCTCTGGCGTCACACACGTTTTGTGGTTTATTCCAGCTCTACTATTCATGGGCTGTATATATTAAAATAATATAAGGGAATGGCAAAAAAAAATGTGGCAAAATGGATTTAAAATACACGCTTAATTTAGTGCCAAAAATTTTGAAATTCACATGTAGTTTGTTCATAACATGCATTCTCCATGAATTTATATTTACTCTCAGTCTCAGTTTCCTCATCTGAAAAAGAACAATACTAAAATCTGCCTATCAGAATTTTTTTAACTATTTTATTTATTTTTATTTATTTATTTTAATGTTACCAGAGAGGGACAAAGTGAGAGAGAGCGAGAGAGAGGGAAAGTGAGAAAGCAAGCCACCAGGTCCAGGACTCAAACCACAGTCAGCCATGTGGGAGTTCAGCGCCCTTAACCACCACGCCGCCTGCCAGTCCCTCAGAATTTTTTGAAGATCAAGTGAGAAAACACATATAATGGACTTAGCACAGTGTTTGGCCCATAGTAAACTCTCAATAAAATGGTACCTGCTATTTCTCTAGTAGCAGTAGTTTCCCTTTTCCACAGGAAGTGGGACCGTGGTAGAGATGAAAAGATGAATGAAATGCTGCCCTAGCTAATAGGAGTTTTAGAGATCCCAGCCCCTTCTGCCCATTCATGATCTATCCACCATAGGTAGATACATAGATGGAGCCTTTCAAAAAGAGAAGTCACTCAAAGGAATTCAAGGGACTCACACAGAAAAATCTAGCCCCAGGCCTAACTCTGGGTAGTCACTGCCTGAAGAGGCCATGCTCGTGTGGGGCAAAGCCCATCAACCATGCCCGTCACATACCATCAGCACCGGCAAGGACACGGAGGCGGGGGGGGCGGCCCACCTGGGAGATGAGCAGCTGGCACGCTGCCAGCTCCCGCTCGCTGGCGTTCATCTTCCTGTTGGAGTCCATCTGGGCACTCTCAAGCTGTTTGCTGCGGTTCACCAGGGACTTGACCTCTGACTTCATCTTGCTGATGTACAGGCGGGCCATGGTGAACTCCTCTTCAATGACTCCATTCACGTCTGCCAACTGAGCACAGGAAGGAACACTCTCAGATGCTGCCTGGAATTTCCAGATGTTCATGGATCCCCCAGAACCCGTCCGTGAATTTCTGCTTAGGAATCCGTAAGCACAGGGTGAGTTGAAAATGGTCTCTAAACAATGCCATACGGTCAAGCCTAAGTTCTCTGAAACTTCAGGTAAAACCTTCCATGGAAAACCTGCATTAAATGGCGACCCAGTAGCCTAGTGGTTAAGAGAACCAAATCCCACCTGGCTGACCACAGCTCAAATCCTGGCCCTGACAACTTGAAAAACAGACCGTGTGTGTGTGTGTGTGTGTGTGTGTGTGTGTGTGTACGCACATGCATGTGTGTGCCCCAAATCCTCAGGGGATCGAGAAATGAAGAAGTGACTGCCGTGTGACCATGTCCCAATGGGAGGTGCCTTCTCTTTCTCTGTTTCTCCATATCTCTCTGGTGAGCACACACACCGTCTTTGACAATTAAAACAAAAACAAAACAAAACAAAACAGAAAGGAAGAAAAAAGAAAATCCCTATTAAATATAATCCTCAATTAACCAGGTTTTCTCATTACAGTTGATGTTTAGGATAAAAGAGCTAACATTAGAAGGAAAAAACATCGGAGACTATTGAAAAGCTGAAAACTTTGAAGAGGTATTCCATTCCATCCAATGTCTTATACTTCCCATCTCTGCAACAGCAGCAAGGCCCAGTGTTCCCAAAGGTCACCTGAAACTATAAAAACGCACATAAAAATTCCAATTATGTTCTCCATAGTCTGTTAATTCAGGTAGCACAGCAGTCTAACGTACTGAGTATGTTTCTATAAAGCAAGGATTGAAATACAACGGAATTTCTACATGGTTCTCAATTAAAGAGACAGTCTAATGAGTAAGAATGTACCCTTCATTCCCAAAGGCCCCCAGGAACGTCTCTGTGCGTGAGTTTTCATTACTACTAGTCCTCTTTGTCTTTTCAAGACTGCCCCTTCTAAGCACAGAGCAATCAAGCTCGTTTTTTTAGAGCCGAGAACAACAGTCTAAGCCCGCCTTCAGAAGAAGAGATTCTGACAGTCAGCTTCCTGCAAGACCTATACTGGGCCTGGCGTTTTAGAGCTCTATTGGAAACACAGACTGAAGCAAGACTCAGGACAGAAACCCATCCGCTGAAATGCAAACACGTCTGGAAGGGCAATCAACCAAATAAACAAGTAAGGGTGTGTGTATTCTGTTGAACCACCAGAGGGCAGCCGAGCACCTCAGGAGAACACCCAGAGCTCTGTCCAAAGTCCCGCCCAACACAGGCTTCCGCTAAGACAACTCCGGGCGTTCCACAGGACCCTCAACTACCCACTTCTGTCATTATCGCTGTCGTGAACTCTTATAACTACTTTAAAAGTCAACGTTTTGAGAGCTGGGAAAATGGAACCAGTGTCACCTCTGAAAATTGGTAGCAAATACAAGTACGTGGGACAGTGCTGAGTGCCTGTCCCTTGCACTGCCCTTCCGTAAGAATTCAACGGCAGTATTTGTTAAACTATGCCAATGCCAACCAGCACAAAGCAGACGCTGTTAACAGCAAGAACATCTTCGTGTATTAATTCCTGACTCAACCTTAACAGAGGCGCTTCTAAATCGTATTTCCAACTGCCAGCAATGGGCCTACCAACACTACCCCTCACCACACCCCTTCTACAACCCAACAGCAAAGAAAAGTGTGCCATCTTCCAGTTCAGCTTGGCTCATCTGCCTTTGCTATTGGTCCAGCGTAGAAGAGGGATGAGAAACACCTTCCTAACCCTGACCAGGTATTTCCCATATATCATCCAATTTCTGCAGAAAGATGAGGGAATATCCACTTCCTCACACGGAATTCGGTCTACACCAGCTCCGGGTGGGAAGATGTTGCTGAACATCAGCTCGGGCACCGTGGGGAGAGAGCAAACCCCTCTTCTTCACCAGGTCTATACTTAAGTAGGTCACTGTCTTCAGTCCCCAGAACCGATGTGAGGTGAAGAAGAGTCAATACGTATACACAACAATGGGTTTTCTTGAAAGGAAGAAGTTGGACATTTCTCCCCCAGAACTAGAACCATATTCCACAACCTTCTCTGGTCCTACGAGGTCCAAAAGATTTTAAAGCCCATACCTGACTGGGGGGAAAAATACCCCAAACAAATGGTTTTTACCAGTGAGGATTTACATGGCGGGTTCAAAAATTTAGGAGTCTCATGTTGAAAGGGTCCTAGTAATTCTGGTACCTGTTATTTAAAAGAAGATAACCAGCAGCAGCAGAGTATCTGCGACTGGATGTTATTCGGGACTCTCCCAGGGCCTGACAACGCACCCCGCCCAGCAGTCCTCGTTAGACCACACGACCCAGTGCAAGGGCCAGTCGGGAGAGACCGCACCACCTGTGATGGAAAGATGCTGTGGTCTTCACACCTGCCTCTGGGAGGAGTCACCCCAGGCCACCCTCATTCCCTCGGGCTCAGTGTGTTGCTCAGGCTGGAACTATTGCCATTTCTAGACAAAGTAAAAGATGAGGAAGGTAAACGTTCACTTTCTAAGGCTGAACGGTCAAAATGGGGTGTGAAAGAAATCAGTGTGTGTGTTGGGACCAGTAGTTGGAGTAATGGCTATGTCGCTGGACTCCCATGTAGTTGACAGCAGTTCGAGTCCTGGACCCGGTAGCTTAACCTCACACTGTGCACGTGTGCGTGCGTGCCCAAGATCCCGAGAGGAGAATAGAGGAGAAGGAATTGTGGCGTGGCCATCCCTTCTGGGGGGTGATTTCTTGCTTCCTATCTTTCTCTCTCTGTCTTTCTGGTGAGTGCATGCACCCTATAGCAAAAATCTCTCCAAAAAAGAAAAAAAAAAGGAATCAGTGTGTTGGGGCCAGGAGGTAGATGGAGTAGTAGTTAAAGCACTGGACTCTTACCTGGCTGACTGTGGTTTGTGTCCCAGACCTCGTGGCTTGAATATCATGCCAGGTGCATGTGTATGCATGCCCAAAATCCTGGAGGCGGATGGAGAAGGGATTGCAGCATGATCATCCCCCCCCCCCCCCCACGCCCGGGGGGTTTCCCCCCCCGCCGGCCAGGTGATTTCTCACTTTCTGTCTCTCTTTCTCTCTCTCTAATGAGTGCATGCACCCTATGGCAAAAACCTCTGAAAAAAAGTGATTGATAGAGAGAGGAAGAAAGAAAGGAAGAAAGGAAGGAAGGAAGGAAGGAAGGAAAGAAGGAAGGAAGGAATGGAGAGAGAGAGAGAAAGAAAGAGAAATCAGTGGGTCTGAAGAAGATCAGGCAGCCAATCCATTTAACTTACTGTGACTGAACTTTCTATCCCAGTTGTGGCTAGATCCCTGGAGAGCTCTAAGATATGCCCAATGACACAAGGACATTGAAGGAAGAGAAAGGTTGCTAATAAGTGGCAGAAAACGGAGTACTCTGTGCTAAAAACAATCACTGACCTCATCCTGTTTGTTTTGTTTTGTTTCATTTTTTAAAGTTTATTTTCTTTCATGAAAGAGAGCATCTTGACAGTCTTCACATACACGTGCATGCACACATACATACACACACACACACACACATACAGCCTGCCCAGCCTCCCTGGGTAACCAGGCCAGACAGGATCATGGGACATGGACGTGCCCAGCATGTTCAGTTCAACCCAGGGTTCGAACTGGTGCCCTCCTGTATGGCTCCAGCACTGCGCAGCAGCACGCCCACCTGTCACACCACAGTGGGGCTGCATCTGGTTTTACTGACTAAAGAAAATAATACCAAGACTCTAGAAGTATTTCCAGATACCACATCGAGCTTAGAAAACAGGGGGTGTTCTGTTTCCTGGCTGTTCAGGTCTGTCATATTCTGGAAGTGAGGGCTGAAGGAGACTCCAGCAGCCATCTTTCCCCTACCCTCCCAGGGAACAAAGTAAGATTTTAGAAACGAAAATATAAGATCACTAAGAGAGGTCCCAGATCTGCTCATTTTACTGTACCAAAAGAATTACACTAACCAATACCAAAACCAATAAGAAAAACATCTGCGCCGACAATGGTTCATCTAAAGTCCTGTAGTTCGGGGCTGACAGCCTTTGTGATTATCTGGCCTCATCTTTTCATTTTACAAATTAGAAAAACGAAGTCCAAAGGACAGTGAGTTGCTCAAAGTCATATGACTCTTTCACTAGCTCTCATTACCCTAAAATTAAAACATAATACTAATAAAAAAAATGAAGACCTATCAGTGAGCATTATCAATGAAATTAGGTAGGGCATCCAATATTTAGAATCCAAAAATAAACTCAAAAACAACCAATGGAGTATTTAAAAATAATCTCAATCATACTCCAGACTCCCAAAGGTAAGGACTCTTTTTTTTTTTAAGGCGGAAGTACCCAGACACTGATTTCATTAGCATTTTCATCAGCTCTATTTTAGAACTTAGCATAAAAATACCTCCCTTGATCCTCCTCAGCAGCAGGCGCCAGCTTCCCATAAGCCAGCTCTACCTCCATACTGTGAGGCCATCTTATCACCCAGAGTCACCATTTTATTGCTCAACCCTCAAATATCAAATTACCAAACTGGAGCTTAACGGGATTAACCCTAGCATATCTGAGAATTCTGTGCCAAAAAGATTCATGCGAAAGGATCCATGAAACAGAGAAGAGGTCCCGTGAAAGCAACATCAAACGTTAAGAGGCCCCGTCCTCTAAGCCGAGGCCTGTGCCAGTACCCTGAAGGGCTTGCTAGACTTCCAGAGAAAGGTCCCGCAGTGGAAACCGTGGAAGCCTTTTCCAGTATTAACTATCCCTAAGCAGACTCATGTGGAATTCAGCCTCTTACGGGTAAAATGTCTAAAATCGGGGCCGGCAGGTGCCACGGTGGCTGAGGCACTGAATTCCCACATGGCTGACCATGGTTCAAGTCCCAGACCTGGCGGCTTGCTTTCTCGCTTTCTCTCTCTCTCACACTCCTTCTCTCTTTCTCTCCTGTTCTGTCTCTCTCTGGCGAGGGCATGTGACCTATAACAAATTAAAATACAACTACTAATAAATGGTTTTAAATGTTTAAAAACATTTAAAATAAGTAAACATTTAAATAAATGTTTTTAAATGTTTAAACTCAAAGAATTTAGTTTGAATATGGAAGATAGAAATTAAGCAATATAGTAATCACACCATTCTTTGGTTTGAGACAATCGATTGATACAAGGGATTATTTACTGGCTCCCATTAGGTCAGCCCTTATCTCTTAAAAACAAAAAGATTAAATCAATGAAACTGAACAGAAAGACCAGGAACATCCCCACACACTATTGGAGATAATAGACATGTTCATTATCTTAACATTAGTGATAATTCCATGAGTGTATAAACATGTCAAAACTTCTCAAAAAATATGTACACCTTAAACATGTGCAACTCACTTTATGTATCTTGAATTTTGATGAAGCTTATTTTGTTTTACTTTTTAAAAATTTTATTATCATTTTTAAATTTGACCAGAGAGATAGAGAGAAAGAAAGTGAGAAAGTAAGCTGCCAGGTCCAGGACTTGAACCATGTTTGACCATGTGGGAGTCCAGCACCTTAACCACCATGCCACCTGCCAGCTCTGCCCTTTTTTTTAAAGTTTTCTCCACAGGGCATGTGCATTCCCTGGACAGAGATGGAGAGAAACAGTGAGAGGGAAAGTGAGAAATCACCCCCCGCCAAGAGGTGATGGCCAAGCCACAGTCCCTTCTCCTCCATTCTCCTCTCAGAATTTTAGGCGTGCACACACATGTGCCTGGTGTGATTTTTAAGTTGCCAGGTCCAGGACTCAAACTGCGATCAGCCGTGTAGGAGTGATGTACCTTAAACATCACTCTACTTACTGGCCCAAGATAAACCTATTTTTCAAAATGTCTCTATTCTGCTTTTCCAATTAATGACATTGGTGGCCTTTCTATATTTGGTACATTGTCAATTGTTCTTGGCTGATAACAATTTTATTCTCTTCTCCTTCTATTACCAGTTTCTGAAAAACTTTATGACACTCCCATGTCTCCCTTCTTCTCTTATTTCCTTGCTATCAAGAGCACCACTATGTACAATCCCAGGGGATTAATCATAATTGGTTTAAGCCAGTTAAAATAATCCTATTTCCCTTTGCTTTCCCAGCTTTCCTTGCCATTTGAGATGGTCACATGATCCAGTTCTGGTCAATGAGGAATTAGGGTATGTCTACTGGAGACTTCCGGGATGTATTTTCTTCCTGATTGAAAACCGTTGACCTGTTCAGCCCATTCTGCCTTGGATGTTGTTAGAGTGAAATGTGATGGTCAGTGCTATAGCAGCCATCTTGCTACTATGAGGCAAAAATCCCAAGGATATGAAAAAGAAACAGGCTGAGGACAGAAAAAAGAAAATCAAGACAAAGCTGGGGCCCTTCACATTGTGGAGCCACTGCACCAAAACAAAATTTGCCTCTAAGCTTTAGTAGGCGTAGGAAACATCAGAAGACTCTTAGTAAAACACAGATTCTGATTCAGTAGGTCTGAGGTGAGACCTGAGGTCTATATATCCAATAAGCTCCCAGGTACTGCAGATCACTCCCTGAATAACAAGATTCTAGTCTTTTCACACTGCCAATAAGTAAATGTGGTTTTATTTATTTTCTTTTCTTTCTTCTTTTTTCCTCTCATAGGGTGTGTATATTCACTGGAGAGAAACAGAGAAAGACAGTGAGAGGGGAATTGAGAAACCACCCCCCAGGGGAGATGATAACATCACAATCCCTTTTCCTCCAGTCTCCTCTTGGAATTTTGAACATGCACATAAATGTGCCTGGCATGATTTTCACGCCACTGGGTCAGAACTTGAACAGCAGTCAACCATGTGGGAGTCCAGCACTGTAACCACCATGCCTCCTGCTGGCCCCAAGTGTGATTCTATTTCTTAGCCACTATTAGAATCTTACTATCTTCAGCTGAAAGTTTTCCTAATGCATACAGATTGTTTAGAGAATTTTCACTCCTTTGCATTCTTACAGAAAAGGAAAAGCATAATTTCTAGACTAAAAATGTTGCTTTAATGATCTAATTCCAAACTTTTGCAACATTGGCAAATAAGTCTGAGGAAAAAAGGAATAAACCAATTTTGCATAAAGCCAGTGAGGAGTTGAAGGCCTTCTCCATAATCGAAAAGCAGTAAACTTTTCTCTCCTCTTTCTCAGTGAATAACCCAAACTCAGTCATTCAATCAGTCTTGTTTAAGTCTGTTTTTTACCATAGGGTGTGTGTGCTCACCAGAGAGACAGTGAGAAATAACCCCCTGAAGGGATGGCGACACTGCAATCCCTTATCTTCCACTCTCCTGCTGGGATTTTGTGCACATAGGCACACATGCCCCGCCTGATTTTTTTTTTTTTTTTAGAAAGTCCTTTTTGCTATAGAGTGCATATACTTTCCAGACAGAGGGAGATAGAGAGACAGAAAGCAAGAAATCACATCACCAGGAGGGATGGCCATGCCATAATCCCTTCTCCAACATTTTCCTCTCGGGATTTTGGGCTCACATGAACACATACCCGGCATGAGTTTTAAACCGCCAGGTCTGGCACTTGTGCCGTGGCCAACTACATGGGAGTTCAGCACCATAACTGCTATGACATCTTCTGGTCTTCCCAGTATAATTTTTAAGCCGCTGGGTTCAGGACTCAAACCATAGTCAGTCATGTGGGCCTCTAACACTGTAACCACCATGCCACCTGCTAGCCCAGTCCTTGTATTTTTTTCCTTAATTCATTGAAATATTACTCAACATGTGACAAATGCAAAGCACAGCGATAAACAATGGATACTTAAAACCATAAAACACAGACCCTGCTAACTTAGAATCCTATCAGGAGAAGAGCGAGTAGAGAGGATAAAAGAAGGGTTGGCTTACGGTCTTCACGTCGTTGGTGCCAATGATTCCGCCTATCTCCCCCAGATCCTTCAACAGCAAGTTCAGGATCTCCGTCGCCCTCTTTTTCTGGTGATTGCTAAGCTCTTGTAGCTGGTTCAGCTCTCTCTGTGTGGTTGTCAATGTAGTCTGAAAAACAAATTTCAACAGCAAATTAAAAGGGCTTCCCCTCTATTTCATATGAAGGGACTACAAAAAGTGTGTGGAAAAGGGGAATTAAGGCACAATTTCATTGTAGTGTGGAAAATAAACTTCAATCTAAGAAGATTCTAGTCTTTTCACACTGCCAATAAGTAAATGTGGTTTTATTTATTTTCTTTTCTTTCTTCTTTTTTCCTCTCATAGGGTGTGTATATTCACTGGAGAGAAACAGAGAAAGACAGTGAGAGGGGAATTGAGAAACCACCCCCCAGGGGAGATGATAACATCACAATCCCTTTTCCTCCAGTCTCCTCTTGGAATTTTGAACATGCACATAAATGTGCCTGGCATGATTTTCACGCCACTGGGTCAGAACTTGAACAGCAGCCATGCCTCCTCCTGGCCCCAAGTGTGATTCTATTTCTTAGACACTATTAGAATCTTACTATCTTCAGCTGAAAGTTTTCCTAATGCATACAGATTGTTTAGAGAATTTTCACTCCTTTGCATTCTTACAGAAAAGGAAAAGCATAATTTCTAGACTAAAAATGTTGCTTTAATGATCTAATTCCAAACTTTTGCAACATTGGCAAATAAGTCTGAGGAAAAAAGGAATAAACCAATTTTGCATAAAGCCAGTGAGGAGTTGAAGGCCTTCTCCATAATCGAAAAGCAGTAAACTTTTCTCTCCTCTTTCTCAGTGAATAACCCAAACTCAGTCATTCAATCAGTCTTGTTTAAGTCTGTTTTTTACCATAGGGTGTGTGTGCTCACCAGCCCTGAAGGGATGGCGACACTGCAATCCCTTATCTTCCACTCTCCTGCTGGGATTTTGTGCACATAGGCACACATGCCCCGCCTGATTTTTTTTTTTTTTTTTTTAGAAAGTCCTTTTTGCTATAGAGTGCATATACTTTCCAGACAGAGGGAGATAGAGAGACAGAAAGCAAGAAATCACCCCTCCAGGAGGGATGGCCATGCCATAATCCCTTCTCCAACATTTTCCTCTCGGGATTTTGGGCTCACATGAACACATACCCGGCATGAGTTTTAAACCGCCAGGTCTGGCACTTGTGCCGTGGCCAACTACATGGGAGTTCAGCACCATAACTGCTATGACATCTTCTGGTCTTCCCAGCATAATTTTTAAGCCGCTGGGTTAAGGACTCAAACCATAGTCAGTCATGTGGGTCTCTAACACTGTAACCACCATGCCACCTGCTAGCCCAGTCCTTGTATTTTTTTTCCTTAATTCATTGAAATATTACTCAACATGTGACAAATGCAAAGCACAGCGATAAACAATGGATACTTAAAACCATAAAACACAGACCCTGCTAACTTAGAATCCTATCAGGAGAAGAGCGAGTAGAGAGGATAAAAGAAGGGTTGGCTTACGGTCTTCACGTCGTTGGTGCCAATGATTCCGCCTATCTCCCCCAGATCCTTCAACAGCAAGTTCAGGATCTCCGTCGCCCTCTTTTTCTGGTGATTGCTAAGCTCTTGTAGCTGGTTCAGCTCTCTCTGTGTGGTTGTCAATGTAGTCTGAAAAACAAATTTCAACAGCAAATTAAAAGGGCTTCCCCTCTATTTCATATGAAGGGACTACAAAAAGTGTGTGGAAAAGGGGAATTAAGGCACAATTTCATTGTAGTGTGGAAAATAAACTTCAATCTAAGCACTGTGTTTTCATAAGACACATTTCCATGAACTTTTTGAAGATGCCCTCATAGGCCCCACCTTACGAAGACTAATGGCGCCACCCAGGAATGGAGTTCTTTCATCAGTTCTCATGATCTCCCACACGAGAGTCCTTTGATGGCCATCTACAGTGCTGACTGCATTCTTTGACAAGAAGAACTTCACATGAACACGTTCTAGCATGTGGCCTGACATGTTGTATGTCTACATACTACGTGACAATTTCTAGGTCAGTGAAGTAAGTTATTAAAAATAAATAAAGTTTACAGCATTTCATCAAATTTTCTGCCTAAAGAAGAGGAAGGATATTGGCTGGTGGAAAAGACAGTAACAGCAGTAATGGAATTTTCTCTTCAAGCTAGGACTATCTGTAGTTCTGATTTGTTTGAAATAACACACAAACATTGCTGAAAATGTAAAGGGGCACATCCATAAAGGAACCACTCCAAATGGAGTGACTGAACATGTTTTCTTTCTTTCCATTTTTCAAATTAAGTAGAACTATGTTGCATATATATAATAGCTTCAGACACATTTCTTAAACTAGATGCTAAGATAAGAGAAGTGAAATGTATAGGACAGGTTTGGGATTTTATCTCAGAGCTGGACAATATATATGTATATTAGATAAAGTTTCCTTGGTTAACTAATGTTTCAGTCCACCCTGTTCTAGTTCAGAGAAAACATGTCTGCAAATGTCCCCACCTCTACTTCTAAACAAACCTCCTCCCTGGGCCACTTCCAAATTCCCACCTAACTTTATAACACTAGACAGGTGTGAAATAGATGCCCAGAGGAATATTAATGAGCTTAGAAGTCAGCAGAGGGAAGGCCAGTGGTGGTGTGGTTGAGGTGGCTGGATCCCACATGACCAATGCAGGATTCAAGTCCCAGACCCAGCAGTTTAAAAAACACACTGGGTGTGTGTACGTGTGTGTCCAAAATCCTGAAAGGTAAGCAAAATGAATGAGAAGGGATTGTGATGTGACAGTTTTCCATGGGAGGTGTTTTCTCTCTCTTTCTCCCTCTCCCTCTCTCTCTCTCTCTCTTTCTCTCTCTCTCTCTCTTTCTCTAGCAAATACATGTACTTCTTCTGGCAAAATAAAAAAAAAAAAAGAAAAGAAAAGAAAACAGCATATAGAGCTGGCCTTGTAATCTACTGGTTAAGGGAGTCACATCCGGCATGGCTGACTACATGGTTCAAATCCCAGTCTGGCAGCTTGAAAGAAAACATACCGGCATGTGTGTACATGACCAAAATCCCAACAGGGTTAAGAAGCAGAGGAAAGGGGCTGCAGAGAGACCACATCCCACTGGGAAGTGCTTCTTCCCTCTACTTCTCTGCTGAAAGCACATACTCTCTAGCAAAAAAAAAAAAAATTTAAAGGCCAGAAAGAAAACATCACAGAAAAAAATCTTCTAATCTTCAGAGTGAAGCTGAATTAAACGCAATTCATCTTTTCGCAAGTTAAATAATAGATGGCTTCTTAATATACACCAGATGTTCTATTTTTTCTTCAAGCTTTAACAAACTCATCTCTTTCCTATCCTTCTATGTTACCAAAAAGGTAGACATTCTTTTTTTTTTGAGAGGTTTTTGCTATAGAGTGCGTGCGCTTGCCAGACAGACAGAGAGAGACAGAGAGACAGAAAGTGAGAAATCACCCCCCAGGGGGGATGGTCACGCTGCAATCCCTTCTCCTCCAATCTCCTCTCGGGATCTTGGGCACGCACACACATGCGCTCGGAGTGAGTTTAAGCCACCGGGTCCGGGACGCG
The DNA here is from genome assembly GCF_000334495.1 of Tupaia belangeri chinensis. Lineage (NCBI taxonomy): Eukaryota > Metazoa > Chordata > Mammalia > Scandentia > Tupaiidae > Tupaia > Tupaia belangeri. Next base: position 5,441,207 of record NW_006160061.1, read on the forward strand.
AACCGCGGTTGACTACGTGGGAGTCCAGCAACATAGCCATTACGCTAACTGCTGGTCCCAAGGTAGACATTCTTAACTAACTCTCAACTTTAGCAAAATATCTGTCTTTAGTGCCAATGAAGAAATCATCCCCCACTCCTAAGGCTATGAGGTCGAGCTAGAGGAACTTACATCATTCTTTCACAAGCAGCTACGGTGTCAGTGGAAGTCATGATGCATGTGTCCACAGAAAAACAGAAAAATATATCATGACTTCTCTGACAACCTAAGAGGTTATTTTTACTAAAGCACTTTGAATTATCTGGCTAAACACAGTACTCTAAACCATTCTAACTAAACTTTGGTTTGACAGAAAATATTATTATAGGAAATGTTCCATTATTCTCAGAAGCAAAATAACCAAGGACTTGTTATAAGAACCCCGTGCAAGACAGTAAGCAAAGAAAATGTCAGTCTCCTCCTCTTCGAAGTGCCTTCTGAATGGGTTTGTTTGGTTTGGTTTGGTCTGGCATTGCCAACTGCTTATTTCATCTTGTTTCTAAAATCCGCAGAAGCACAGTGCCCGTGTTGGGAAGCCATTGGAAAAGTCACTCCTCCCTGCAGTCGAATGCATGGGGCGAGCAGCCTTCCCCATCAGCCCCACGCGCGGCAGATTAGCACTTCCCTGACCATCTGTTCCTCCTCCTTGCCCAGGAGGACTGGATGTTTTCCACACAGCAGGCTGGGCACAGTCCCACGATCCTGGCCATCGTGCAGAGATGCCAAGGGCAGCAGGTTACAGCCACTCAGCTTCCCCAGCACCCATTTCCAAGAGGAAAAGGACACATCTCAGCAGCAGCCACCTTGGCAGGCGCTCCCAGCCCTGCTGCCACTCGCTCACGGTGCTGAACCTGCAGCACCCTCACAGGGAGAAGCTGAGCAGTGAGAAACGTGCAGGCTGACACGCTAGCTTCAACCAGGACAGCAAACAAACAGGGGCCACGTAGTCCCAGACTCCTGGTGGTGCCAGGTAAGGTAAGCTGAGGGGAGGGGATAGACTGCACTCGGAGGGTGTGAAACAAGAAGGGTAAAGCGCACGCCTTCCACATACATGTCCCCCTCCCTCACCTGCCAGTAGATTCCTGTATTGATATGGCAGGATATGGGCGGTCCCTGCCAAGTACTTTAATCTGTCACTCATCCTCACGCCAGGCAAGGAGAACGTTACTATTGCTACTTTTTACAGATAAGGGAATGAATACTCAAGCAGTTTAAGTGTCTCAACCAAGGCCTAAGGGCTGTGAAGTTCCATGTGAACTAGGATTTCCCTGGCTCCAACATCTGCACTCTCTTGACTTTTCCCACAGGCATCCCTGCTAACATTATAAACTCCCTGACTATAAAAGCTGTGGCAGGCATTCCCAGGAGAAGTAGACAAAAGCCACTTCTGTAAAACATTTCAGGTGTTAGAGGAACCTCAGAGAATGCACCCGACACTGAATAGGCCAACTGCCTTCCTACACGGCGTCTATCGACAGACACCAGTGTAAGCACAGGAATGGCAGCAGGGGAGTCCCACCCCTGGCCACAAAGGCTCGAACCGTTTTCTGGGCCAGCTCATCTGTCAGCTGCTCGTTGGCCCTGGTCTTGTCCTCCACTTCTTGTGACTTCTGGTCGTAATTGACTGCCAGCTCCTCCAGGGCCTGGAGGACTTCTTTCACCTCGTCTTTGGCTGCCTCGTTTTCAATCTGGAGTCGGGTCAGCTCCTCTTGTATCTTCTCATAGTCTCTTCTTGTGGAAGCTAAAAGCTGAGGAAACGAGACGGCAGGGAACTGGTGAATGTCATGTTGGAAAGTTTACGTTCTATGCTCTGCCTAAAATAAAGGGGTTTAAAAAACAGGTAAGAGACAAGCTGGGAAAGATCAGGATGATGGGAAACCCCACCATAAGGTCCAGACGTGAAAAAGAGAGAGAATGAGAGAGAAGGGAAGGAGAGAGGGAAGGTAACTTAGAAAATCTGTTTCTTCTTTTTTTTAGTGTAAAGCTACATCCAGGCGAAGCTGAAAGAATGAATTAGTGAGTTTGCATAGAAAAAATAGAATAGGTCATCAAGAAAGTCATGATATATTCTTCTATGCAAAAATGTGTCAGGACTCCCAAAACCCTGAGAGAAGAATGGAGGAGAAGAGATTGCAGCATGGCCATTCCCCCTGGGGGTGGTTTCTTACTTTCTCTCTCTCTCTGTCTCTGTCTCTGTGTCTCAGGAGAGCGCATGTTCCCTACAGCAAAAATGTGTCTTAAAAAAAAAAGCAACATGACTTCCCCGATAAGCCAATAGAAAAAAAAAATACTTCATGACTTTTCTGACAATCCAATACATTTCAAAAACCGTTACATTTTGTAACTGGTTGGATATTCTACATGTTTAACAAAGAATGGGGCAATCACTTCCAAGGACTACAATAATAACAGCAGTAATGTATGGGAAGGTCCCCTTTTTAAACCCAGGCACGACCCTAATACTCCAGTGTAGACCCATGATGTGGAGCTGCCTGGAGCTGCCCGAAGGCTGCGCGTGAATCCCAACCACAGAACCCAGCTAGGACTGCGCTTTCTCTCAATCTCTCTCACTCATGGAAGAAATAAACGAAGTAACCGTTAAAAGATAATAGTACTTGCACAGCATAGTAGGACTTGTATAGTATGATAAATCTTGATTTCAGAGTCGACCAGAGCAGTATAAAAACGCAGTCAGTCACTTTTTCTTAACATTCCTCGTGACTGTATGGAAGGATATACCCCAAACACTGAAAGTGAATGCTTGACACTGGATGTTTGCGGTTTCTCTGCTCCTATTGTGTTTTCTGGATAGGTATCACCTTGATAGTACAAAAAAAAAAACATGTTAAAGAGTTTCTAACAAGAGGAAAGTTGATCACCGAGAGCTGGTACGACACTGAGGATGCAGAGGAGTGGAACGGGAGGAAGGGGGCAGGAAGCACTGCAAATGGAGGACCTCAACCATGGGACGGTGGAAATGGCAAGGTTCACCCAGCTACCAGACACAATGACCTCCCGACCCCAGGAAGTCTTTGGGCAGGGGCATAATCACTGCCCTGAAGACATGAAGGGGAACAAAGAGGAAGCGGACGACAATGGTTACTGAGACAGTTACGGCTATGGAGGGACCAGGGACTTGAACCCGAGCCACCAGCCATCATAGCTTCCTGTGATCCAAATCCACAGCATTTTAGCAATGAAGAAAAGCACCTTAAAACACAAAGAGAAAAAATACTAAGATGGTCCTCAACAGAGAACTGTTGGCTTGTCAAAAAAGTCATGATGTATTTTTTTCTGTTTTTCTATGGAAAAAATGAGTCATGACTTTTCCAACGATCAAATACTAATTCTCTAGGTTTGATAAACTGGCTGCCTATCCTTTTCTTAGGTCCATGTTTGCAAAATACTTGGAGAAAACGATGGAATAAAGACATTTACCGGAAGACTGAATGCCACCGGGGAGACTGAACACCACCCCTCTCCTTTTCCGTGTATCAGAAGGATGCTAGTGCAGCACTCGGGCCCTCTCCTCCTTGCCTTCTCTCCCTCTGCCTTGGTTCTGGTTTTGTTTTGTTCTGTTTTCCGCCACAGAACAGCAAAAGAACACGATCTATATCAAAGACTTAAGCTGACTGATTTGCCAAGCCAAAATAGGTTCAAAGCAGGAAACAGAAAAGCTGGGTATGAGACGGCAGAACCACCTCTGTGCACCACCAAGGCAAGGGCTCTGTGCTTTCAAAACCCCAGGGCTCTATAGATTCAGCCATTTATTTTCTAACAAAGGGAAAATTCTAGACAATTATCTTTAAGATCAGTTAAAATCCATTTATTTCTTCCATGAGAGAGAGGAACCTCCCCCCCCACACACACACACACAGAGTCTTCACACAGCGGCCCAGCCCCAGCCTCAGCCAGCCTGGACCATGGGCACACACACATGCACCTACAGGACACCAAGGGCCCAAACCAGGGCCCTCCCTACGTGGGGACAGTGTCACCGAGCACTGTATTGCCACTGTGCCACCAGCTGACCCTAAAACTGGTTTGTAGCAGGTATCAGAAGGAAATCTACCAACAAATTTCCACGTGAGTCAATGATTTTGAAGATAATTCTTTGCAAACTAAATGTCTGGAACAAATAACAACAGAGAGTAATAAAAGAACTTTGTAAAAATAATAATAATACATTGCATTCTTTTACCTCATCCTGATCCAACATCTGTTGCTTTAGCTTCTCAGCCAGCTGGCTCTGCTGGTTAATTTCATCATCCTGAAATAAAACATCATGTTTAATTTTTTTTTGGTTACTTAATGTCATTTTTTGATAACCCGATTTCCTGACAACTGGATCTAAGGATGCTAGCCATAAGGTAGGCTAATAAGCTGGAGGGGCTGGAGTGGCGGTATTCCTTCGCTGGAGAGAATGGTTCTGAGATCGTGATTTAAAATGCCTCTTCCTCCACCTTTCTCAGCAGACGAAACATCTGATATTCCGGGAAATAGAATACCCTACGTATCCAACCTAATTCCTATGCATCTAGAAATCAGAGATCTAGAACTTCAGGACTGAAAAAGACAATGGAGATACCCTTCCTAATTCAAAGAGTTAACAGTGAGTTTCCTAATTCAAACAATAAGGCAGTGAATGGCCATCCATCTTCACCATCCTAGACTCATGTCCCAAATCTTGTCAAACACATCAGTGACCAGAAAGGCCACATGATAGATAGAAGAGAGCCGCATCTCCACTACAAACCTTTCACTTAGACAGGAACATTTACCACAGAATTCATCTTTGGTCTCAGCAAACTTCCCTCTTGATTCGAAGTTATTTTTCTTACCAGTTTAATTAAATAAATAAATAAATAAATAAAAAACTCAAGGCAGGTAGGAGTGCTGAAGTATTAATTTGCTTTCTGGGCTTCACTGAAATGGGAGAGATGAATTCATGGTCTCACTCTCAACTTCCGCCACTAGGAGTTGCTACCACACAAACAAGGGTGCTCACTGCCTGCCCCTCGCTGCTGCCTGCGGACACCCCAGCCCACCCCCGGAGCAGGTGCAGTCATGGCCACGCACTGCCAAACTCCGTAAGAGACTTGGCCTTCCCTGCAATAGTATTTTCCTGGATTCCGATACAATTTTAAGCATAGCCTGTGAAGAACAAAGACCTCGCTTCACAATCGCCTCTCCCTTAGAAACAGGAGAGAAGCCTATCTGATGACACTGTCAGGGTCTAGACCTCACACAGTCAGACGCAGTTTGGTGTTACTGGGGCCCCTTTGGTACTAGGTCCTGCCTAGGTGTTTTCATCAGCAAACCAGAAAAAAACTAAAACAAAACCAAAAAACACCTTTTCTACAGGTGAAGTAAGAGGAGTAAACTCAAAGGCCTGGCTCACAGAGATTCCACTTTCCATGAGAGAGCCCCAGCCTGTTTGGTGGTGTCCATGTACAAATCTGAATGAGGGGAACTCAGTGTCACAAACCATGTTTTCCACAGAGCAAGAACTGTCTGAAATCAATAGCTTGGGTTCTGTATGCCTTTTTCTTTTGTGCAGAACATCTTTTGGACTCAGTTCTCTATGAAGGAGACCCCGTTTTAACTGAAGTTTTCACACCAATTTTTCTATAATGGTTCTACAAAATACTCATGCCTTGTCTCTCCATATCAGATTTCTGGCAGAGGAATGAGGGAAATGTAAGAGCCTCACTTGCATCAAGCACCACACTCCACTGCTTTCACGGACATTCATAAACAACCTACCACTCAGATAAACGGCTGTCGCCATGAGCCACGACACGCAGAACAAGCCATGATGGACCAAACTGCTCACAACGATACAAACATACGGCCACAGTAAGACCCTTCTCAGAGAGGCACACTCCAGGGTCTCAGACAACTCAAGGCCATCCCACTCCTGCCATTGCTGTGGGTGAACCAGAGCACCTACTAGGGCAGAAGCAGCTCACCTCTCTGAGGCTGGAATCACTGAACTCTGCTCTGGGAATCGGGCTGGCCTTGGCATCCACATCGTCCCAAGGATGCTTGGCTGCAGACCTGTGCACATCGCTGGAGGATGTCCCGTGAAAGCCCTCCTCTCGGATGGTGGGCCCATTCCAGCGAGGCTTCTGTATGGACTCTCAGCCTAGAGCCCCTTCGTGGTGTTGGTGCAGGTGCTCGGCCTTGAGCAAGCTCCTCTCCCTGCCCCTCACCCTGCTATGCTTGCTTGTGTGTTAGGATGTCTGATGTGAGGAAAGCCTTGACATTATGGAAAGACACAAATCGAGTCATGGCCTAATTTCCTGCACTCTCGACAAGAAATTACACCAGAATGAAAACTCCAAAAAATGGCACTTCTACAACTAGGAGACAATTTTGTAGGACACATTTTCTCTTCTACTCTATCAACTTCACATGTCAGTTACCAGGAACAATTTTGTTCCTCAGTACATAAATATTAAACAACGTAACATAAAAGGCCCAAGGAGTTTAAACATCAGGGAGCCACCCTCTCTCCCTGAGACACATGAGCAACCACTACGAGCGACATAAATCACCAGAGACAAGAAAGGGTAACATGAGCTCTTTGTTCTTAGGCTGTACTCTGTTCAAAGTCTAGATACAGGCAGGTGACAAACTGGGAGAGTGATTTTTAAGGTACGGTGAGAAACTCAGGGTCCCTAACCCCATCGGGGAAGGATGAAAAACAAAGGTTACACTATGAAGGACATGGATCGCTTGCACCAGAGACATTTTCATAACTACATTTACCCTTTACTAAGACAACATCTCTAAAGAATTAGTGTGCTCTATTATAATTTGTTAAAACTTCTCAAAACTTTCAGAATAAAGTATGCTATGCAGTCGATCACTGTACATTCAAGTGCATCTCTTGGGATATGTCTAAGCATGCTCTTTCTCATGCCAGCTATAAATACGTTGCCCGTGGAGTTCAGGTTTCAAAGTATTTTCCAGAAAAGTTTTTGTCCTTGAATTTTCTAACACATAAAATAACGCTATGAAGACTGGTTAACCTAATTGCCACAGGTTGCTGGTAACGGGCCACCTTTATCTATAAAGATGTTTTAGTTGCCATGATAGCATAATAAGTAATCAATTCATACCTCTACTTAAACTTAATTCTGCTCGTAATCTCCAATAGCAGCAGTATTGGAGAGGTGACAAGCAGTAAGAGAGACAGTGCAATGCCAATTTGCTCTGGTTTTGACGCTGTTTCAGCCCACCTTGCTATCACCGCACCTTGGATACCACATATGCCGTGGTTTTGTCCTTAAGCAAACAGAACCCAAAAGGGAGAAAACCAAAAAGAAAGAAGGGAACTCATGTTTACTGAGCACCTGCTATCATATGGACTAAGCACATGTAATCACTACTGCAACCTTTTTCAGTAACAGATATGAGCCTTAAGTTACAGAAAAGAAAAGCATCTTGAGTGGGGTGGGACATCAGCCCAGACCCCAGCATTGCTGAGTCACAGGCCCGATTCCATGGTGCATGATCTTCCTTCACACAGCACTGCCTTAGGAAAGTGTCTGTCCCGACTCCTACAAGAACAACACTGAGGAACAGTGGAGGCAGCTGGGGAGGGGGGAAACACGCAGTCTTTCTCCCACCATACCTTAACAACATTCATTAGGGTGACAAGTCTCTCATTTAAAGGACCACAGCCAAAATGGGATGACCATTGGACTGGGAGTCGGAAGTTAAGTAGTCTCATTTCAGCTCTGCCAGCTATGGGTTATATAAACATGGATGAATCATGTAACTTTTTTTTCACCTATCCTGAGGTATTTTCAGGTCCACCATTCAATAAACTATGAAGACACTACATCCCAACTTACATATTCCCAAAGTATCAAACTACCTACATCAGAAGCATGGAAATATCTTCTAGAACCTTTGAGAAGAGGGCACATAACGATGACAGCTGATAAGATATACTCAAGCATCAGTCTACCAGCAGAATTACTAAGGACTACCACCATTTCCGGTGCCCTCTAAGGCTGGGACTTGTAGGTTCAATTCTCCCCCATGTCTCTCAGCATCACCCCATAATAGACGACACGTACTAACACCAACTGCACCAGTCATAAGGTTTTCATACCACATGCTAGAGGAAGATGACATAATGGAAAATGCTCTAGGCTGGTCATCAGGAGACAGACTTGAAAACCAGCTCTCCCCCTACCAACCGAATGCTATAAAATATGGCATTTTCTTTCTGAGCTCAGTCCCCATCACCATGTTTTAGAAGCTAGATTTTAGACTCTCCAAAGTCTCTCGTGGGTCAATGAAAGCTCCTCATGCCACCAAGGTAAATGATCCCAATACCAACCATGGCAGGCTTCTACTCACAGAGAACAGACTATAGAATCAGATTCTCACCAGCATCCAGGATTCTCTAGAGAATACCAAAAGTAAGTTCAACAACACTAAAATAGCACACAAAAATTGTAGCATGATCTAACCCTCTTGGCTATTTAAACAGTTCTGCAGAGTAATCAAGAAATTGCACATATTATCATTGACCTTATTATTGACTTACTTTGACGTCTTGTGTTTGAAAATATAGGTGGTAATGGAAAGACACAGTATGTCGAGAGCCTAAAGGGTAAGGAACACAGCTCTCGTGGATGTGAATATTTCATTAAATGTGTTTTCAGAATGTTAGAGTGAACCCAATTTAACAGCACTCTGTAACTATGTATATAGCACTGCTCAAAATGGCCTCACTTACGTCAAGCACCACCTCCAACTGCTTTCACGGACATTCATAAACAGCCTGCCAGAGCCACTCAGATAAACTGCTATTTCCACAAGCCATAAGAAGTCAAACTGGTTGCAATGAGTATGGCACAAGACAAGGCCTTGGGAAAGGGGTGTAAACACTGGGCTCTCCGACAACTCAATGCCATTCTGCTCTCGGCTATTCCTGTGCATGAACCAGAGCAGCTGCTGTGCTGAACATCTCCTATGGTAGAAGCAACTCACCTCTCTGAAGCTAGAATCACTGGGACCCCTCTTTAGGGAATTGGACTGGCCTTGGACACCCATGTTGTCCCAGGGATGCTAGGCTGCAGAACGGTGCTATGTCATGTAGCTAGAGAGCATTCCATGAAAGCCTGCATCTTCTGGACAGACTCTCGGCCTAGAGCCCCTTCCTAGACCTGGTGCAGGTACTCAGCCTTGAGCAGGCTCTCCTCTCCCTGTCCCTCACCCTGCTTGCTTGTGTGTTAGGACGTTTGATGTGAAGAAAGCTTTAATGTGGTGGCAAGACACAAATTGAGTCGTGAGCCATTCCCTCATGCTCTCAATAGACTATAATATAAACTCAGAATCCTGGAACAAGCAGGCCAGAATCCTGAAATAAGCCTCGTTAAGGTGACCAGTCACAGTCAGCTTTTAAAAATGACAGCAAACTCTGAGCTTTACCAAAGAGAGAGGCCTGTAAGATTAATGGTGATCTTAACATAACAAAGCTGTTTCTTGGAGCCAGAGGTGTCCCCCAATGCCATTCTGCTCTCGGCTATTCCTGTGCATGAACCAGAGCAGCTGCTGTGCTGAACATCTCCTATGGTAGAAGCAACTCACCTCTCTGAAGCTAGAATCACTGGGACCCCTCTTTAGGGAATTGGACTGGCCTTGGACACCCATGTTGTCCCAGGGATGCTAGGCTGCAGAACGGTGCTATGTCATGTAGCTAGAGAGCATTCCATGAAAGCCTGCATCTTCTGGACAGACTCTCGGCCTAGAGCCCCTTCCTAGACCTGGTGCAGGTACTCAGCCTTGAGCAGGCTCTCCTCTCCCTGTCCCTCACCCTGCTTGCTTGTGTGTTAGGACGTTTGATGTGAAGAAAGCTTTAATGTGGTGGCAAGACACAAATTGAGTCGTGAGCCATTCCCTCATGCTCTCAATAGACTATAATATAAACTCAGAATCCTGGAACAAGCAGGCCAGAATCCTGAAATAAGCCTCGTTAAGGTGACCAGTCACAGTCAGCTTTTAAAAATGACAGCAAACTCTGAGCTTTACCAAAGAGAGAGGCCTGTAAGATTAATGGTGATCTTAACATAACAAAGCTGTTTCTTGGAGCCAGAGGTGTCCCCCAGCACTCTGAACCAAACCGCAGCAGTAAAGATTAAATCAGACTAAAAATATCCGCAACCTTGATGAAACAAACTGAAAGGATTTAGAATATTCCAAGGGCAATATGCCAAGATCAGGTGAAACATCAATTTAATATCCTGTGCCTCTGGGATTCGTAACTCGACCTTCACTGAGGATGAATTATACAATGTTCTCCAAGATCTCTTTTTTTCCTGTTCTAAATTGTGCATTTACATGACTATTTGGGTATCGAAAGTATGCCAAAAAATCAGTATCTCCAACTAGCATGTTCAATCTGTTCCATTCAAGAGTGTCCCACTGAAAAAAGTTTCATAATAAGGTGAAGCCATCAGACCGTACTGCTACAGGGTCCTCATCCCAGGCCCTATACTTGAGTTTTGAAAGCCAAGCCAGCACCAACCTAGCGGGGGCCTCTAATAGATCTCTAAAAAGTAAGAGATAGGCCTATTGGTGCAAGAAGGAAGACTTTAACAAAGACCACACATTCACATAACCTTTCCTCCCCTGCAGAATTCAGCCCAGTCCAATTTTTAGATGTGGAGATTCTAAATAGCACCTGCCTGGCTATCTAGGCCAACACCCTATCCTTCCAATCAAACTCCCATGAAAGTTTCCATTCCACACAAATCAAGTTCCCTGAGTCTGCACTCTGAAGTGCTACTAGGTGTTAGGAAGACAGACATCAGCAGACATAAAGATCAGTCTGCAGCCCTACTTTGCTCCATGGAGCTTGACCCTGTCTGCAGCCTGCCACCTTTAGCCTCTGTACTGGAATGAAAGTGATCAAAATCTGCTACAGACCTTATCGTCCAGTTGTCTGTAGAGACTGGAGATCTCCTCGTCATATTTCTCCTTCTCCTCTGTGGAGATGCCAGCAACAACGGGAGCAATGTTGTCTATGATGGGGGTGTTGTCACAGGGCTCCAGGTTCTTCTGGTCCTTAGCACTGATCTGTTCTTCCTCAGGCACGGCTTCACCTGCAAACCACACCCGGGAGGAATTGGAGATTAAAGAACTGGAGCATGCAGCCCTCTAGGAAAATTCTAAGAGCAGTCACTGTCAAAGGAAAAGACATGGAGGGCTCAATAAAGAACTCCTATATGAAGTTGTAGATTGTGTTCCTTCTCTCTGATGAGGAAGGGAATAGTTAGTTGGCCAAAACTAATCTAAGAAAGAGGAAGACCATACAACGCCCAACCCATCTTGATACATCACCTCAGTTAACTGGTTCCACTAATCATGACAGCTTTTAACTAATCTAACCTGCAGTGATGACTCAAATTTTTGCATTCACTTTGTTTTTGTTAAGGAATATGCTGGCCTTTACTAGAACTATAAGCTCTCTAGTTAATGATTCAAAGAAAAACAACTTCTGAGGCCTCCTAATTACCAATTAATTATGTTACTGTTTCATTAATAGAAACAGCCAACTCACGGGATAACCACCATTGTGTCACTGAAAAGCATAGGGCCCAAGTCCTCTGAATCCGAGTCTCTGAATCTGAGAGAAAGTCAGGGTTAGCCCTGGCCCCAAGGACTTTGACACTACTGTTCCCTCCCCAGGAAGTCAGAATTAATTGGTTCTGCTGGAGAGTTCAAATAGAATAATTTCTTGTGATGTCATGTACTCCCAGGGCAGAAAAGGCATCCAGTCTAGAGTATCGTGCAGAGACCCTATATACCACTCCTCAGACTGCAGAGTGCAACATGTGAGGGCCTTTGAAGGAAGCATTGCTAAATTCGACAATGCAAATTGAGGGGGAAAAGCACAGTTCTTAAGCTGGCCTATGGTTATTCTCCAGAAGAAAATCACTTTGTATAGACAGAGAGCATAAAAAGATTCTATGAAAAACACATTAGCCAAATGAGTCTCTCGAATATCTTCTTGGATAGCAAACCAAAACCAAATCTCCTTTTCCATCATAATGTTTACCATGACTTCACACGCATTTTGTCACCATCACCTAGAATGACCAACCCTCCCAGTTCTCAGCCCATAAAAGTCATTTGTGGAAACTTCCCAGGAAGACTGCTCTGAGCAGAGGGATTTTTTTTTAAATGATAGAAGAATGGATAACTTAATCTTTAGCTTCATTAATAGTATATCAAGCTTCCAGGAATCCTCATGGATATCGTATACATGCATTTCAATATACACGAAACTATGATGGTTCAGCATTGCTGCTTACAATCCCATTCTTTTGCCTGATCATCACAAACTGGTCTAGTAGGCTTCATGACACGACGTGATATGAAATGAACACCAGCCATGTCACTTTCGTATCACAGTGCCTTCTGAAGCAATAACTTGAAACAAAGTCAGGAATAAACTATTACTTTGTGGAATACAAAAATGAGCCAACCTTTTCCTGTTTTCAACTGGACTGTGGCTAAGCCTTTTTCTAAAATTATTGACCTGAGACAAAAGCAGAATATCAGAGTGATCTTTGAACTGAACCTGAACCAAATCAATATTTCATTCAGTCCCAATTCCTGGTTTAAAACATCCATCAACAACCTTAGTGTGTAGACTGGATTTCGTCCAATTAAGGGATCTATATTCTCTACAGTGTGCTAAATCCATGTGCTATAAAAAGCGGCACTATGATCTAGTTCCTTTTTCGTTTGTCTTTTTTCTAAGTTTACCTATCTATTTTTTTCCCATAAGAGAGAGAGAGAGCGAGAGAGGGGGGTTACTCCCAACAGGGTTCTCATGACTTCAGCTAGCCAGGCTCAAAGACACATGGCCACGGTCTATAGGGAGAACTTGATGTGAACCCGGGACTCCCTATATGGCTTCATTCAGCATTATAGAGCATTATGCTACTGCTGTGTCACCACAGCTGACCCTACTTGCTCTTTTTCTCCTCTTCTGTTTTTTATTCTTTTTTTTTTCTTTTCTTTTTTTTTTTTTTTTAGAGCATAAGTAAAGGGGGAGGGAGAGAGAGAAAAGGAGTGCCCTAAGGAGAACGCCGTCCTTTCTTCAGCATTAAGTGACACTGGATGGTCTGGATTCGATTCTTGGCCGGGACAAACTCAGGCTGCAGCTTCAGTGTGGATTCATACCACACTAAGGCTTTCTCAAACTCCTCCTGTGAGGGCGAAGAGGCAAAGGTGAGATGGACGGCACCACCAGACTAGATACGGTGGCCTCTTATTTTCCCTTGAGAAGGACCTTTGTGCTAGTGACAATCCTGCTGCCTCCTGTTATGGAGCGAGGTCTCTGTGGAAAACTCGGGGGCACCAGGAGGAAGCAGCTGCCTCCACTCACTGTGCGACATCACAGAGAAAGCCACTGGAGGCCCGAGGACCGACGGGCAGGGGTGGGTCTGCTTTTACAAGGGTTGGACCCAACAAGAGGAATAGTCTCGGCAGTAATAAGAACTCGGACTCCTGAATACATGCGCCCAGAATGAGTTTAAACTACCGGGTCCGGGACTCGAACCATGGTCAACTACATGGGAGTCCAGCGACATAGCCATTATGCTAACTGTTGTTCCCTTTTTCTCTTCTGTTTTAAAAAAATTTAGATACTTTCTAACAAAACAAGTAATTCTCAACATAAATGTTTCAAGCAATAGAGTATATATTGAAACAGACGTTCTCATTCACTTTTCCTTTCTTCTTTTATTAAAGAATTATGTATTATAATTTATTTATTACTATTATTATTTCTTAATTTGCTATAGGGCCACATGCAAGAGAGAAAATGAGAAAGCAAGCTACCAACTCCAGGACTCGTACCGTGGTCAGCCATGTGGGAGTCCAGCACCTCAACTACCATGCCACCTGCTGGCCCCCACCTTTCCTTTGTAATTCTGTTCCTTCTGTCAGAGAAATTCACCACTAACACTTTGGTCAATGTCCTTCCCCCACTTGGATTGTAACTCTCTAATTTTAAGGTTTTAGCTTATGAACTTCAGGGACAGAGAAATCCAGCACAATGTGAGTTTGATCTTCCAATTTATGCTTGATGAAGGTGAAATTCCTAGCTGTACTAAACTTAAAATTAGCCAGAATAGTCATGGTAACAGTCATATTATCTACAAGCCAATTCGCCCCAGGTCCAGAGGCACGGTGACATCTTATCTCTTACAAAAGTATCTGAAAAAGACATTTCCCTTTTGTTCTTTGGTTCCAAGTGGCCAATGAGGCACCAATGTCCTGAGACTTGGATGAGCTAAGGAGCGGCCAGTGTGTGCTTCTGTTCATCTGGGCAAGGGATGAACCTGCAGAACCTTAGCAGCAGGAAGTGACCTGCTCTAACCAAACTTCACAGGCCTGGCTTCCCCTAAAGCTCCCCCCTCTTTTCCCATTGAGGAATCCCAGTGTCACCAAGTAGTAGGGATGTCCCAGATTCCCAAGGTCCAACAAGCTAGCCAGCAATGCTAGTAGGCAGCTGAAAATGACCAACAAACTTTCATACACAATCCGGTACAGAGGCCGATGCTGAGCATTGTACCCTTAATGAGTCTAATTAATCACAAACCTGGAGCCAGCAGGTGGCACAGTGGTTAAGGCACCAGACTCCCACATGGTTAACCACAGTTCGAGTTCTGGATCCAGTGGCTTGAAACTCACATGAGGTGTGTGTACACACATGCTCAAAATCCTGAGAGGAGAATGGAGGAGAAGAGATTGCAGCATGGCCATCGTCCCCGGGGGTGATTTCTCCCTTTCTGTCTCTCTGGCAAGCGCACACACCCTACAGCAAAAATCTCTTTAAAAAAATAAAAATCACAAACTCATCTCCAGCTTAACTTCCTGATTTGCTTTTTGTAACAGAGAGGATATTATAATACCCTCATTATAGGACTGTTCTGGGAAGATAAATAAAGGCAGTATATGTAACAAGCACAAAATGTGTTACTACCTAAAGTCCATCCTTTCCCTAATAAATTCACAACTTTTTAGTCTTGGCAGATAAACTGTTATTTTCATTTATTCTGATTGGTGTTTCCAGAATACGTCTGTGGTTGGAGTTCAGTTCCAAAATTAAAACACAATAGCGCTATGCAAGTCCCTTTGTGATTGTTATCATTATTAACACAGTATTTGAAGCCTATATCTGTTTCTGCGTTCTGCTGAACAGTTCTCTGGGCCACAGTATCAATACCTCCCTCACAAAGCTACATCTAGACACCGAGCTCTTCCCAGTTCATATTCTAAAGGTCAGGCAGTCAGGATTAGTTTTGCAGCAGCCATTCAGACCGCGAGGAACAAAGCAGCAGCACGGGGGAACAAAAGCAGCACAGCTCCTGCCCAGAGAGGAACCACAGGCTGGTTTCCCACACACCGCTGCCCTTCAAAGGACCGAGAAAATGACTTCCAGAAGCGTCCCTGGTAACTACACTGTCCAGCTCAGAAACACGTCTGGGGACTGTAAATTCCCAACACTGTGCAGGACCTGACACCAGGCAATCTGTCTCCATGGCAATCTCACCACGTTAATCGAGAATATTCCCTGCACTGCAGTGGACCGAGTCTCAGGAGAAGCCCCCACAAGGTGATTATGGAAAAACTGATTGGACCGAGGAAGACAGCTGCAAACAAACCCTGGTGAAATAACACCATGAAAGCTGGTGGGGGGAGAAGAAGAAAGCAACCACTAGTTTTATTTTCCCTCTATGCACTAAAAGCCGATTTCTCTGCATTTAGACCCTGAGGCTTATACCTGCTATCTGTAGGAAAAGCGCTTATAACATTGTGAAGGATCTGGTTTTCTAGACTGAAAGGCTCTCTATGCACCCACCCATCCCCATGAGAAACCTTCCCCTTCTTTAAATAAGCATTCTGGCATTTACTATTGTCAGATGTAATTACCTTTAAGGACAAAAAAGATTTGTGTTTACACAGGAGCATTCACTTGGAGCATACCTGTAAGGCTTGCAGAGCCCTCTAATTATAAAGTGAAAACCCCCAGAAGGCATAAATAACTTGTCTACAAAAAATAGAAGCCCATCAATTACAACAGGCAAGAATGACAGACTAATCAAAAATTCTCATTAGGACTATTAGTTAACAATTCTTAAAAAGGTTTTTTTGGGTTGTGTATGTCTTTGTGAAGTAAGAAAACCATTAGCCTGCCAATAATTCATTAAAACTTCGCACATGAAATGGCAACAAGCTAGTTATCTTTTTCGTAAGCTGAGTCCCCTAAAGCCTCAGGAGAACATAGAAAGTTAATTGCATTCTCTCGGCAACTCCAGGGCAGAGATTTACTGGTCATTGACAGCTTCCAAGAAACCACAGCAGATCTGGCAAAAGAGGTGCTTTCCTCTAATACCAATTAAACAGGTCCAGCGGTAGACCTAATGGTAGGTCATTTCTATATCAAAGTAACTAAAAGGAAATCTTTAAGTTTCCAGATGGGTAAGAGCGATAGCTACAAGATGTCATTATATAAATGTGATGTTAAAAAGAATTCCCTTACGAAATTATTTTGCATGCAAATAGCATTTTTCACCCTAGTTCCTAAAAATACTGTAAGCAGCTTAAAACCTTTTCTAATCCCTTCTGGAGTAACTTTCTAATAAACTGGGCACCCGGGTCTCTGCCTCCCTCCTTACATTCATGACCTCTTGAATAGGCCACATCGTTCTCCTGGAAGTCAGGATTTCCATTACATTTCGGTGGTGCTCTCAAAAGAAAGAAGAGAGTCTAGCAAATTAGATATCTCAAATGAAATGCTAATTTCTGAGAGTCTACTGTAATCATGATTCCAAGAGGGAGACCAGCATCTTCTAAAGATTTAATACTAAAAGCACAAATTGCATTCCAATTATCCCAAAGTTCCACAAAGCCCCAAATCGGACTAGAGGGTTATAGATTTACCTGGTCTCGCAGGTTTTGAACTTGGAAAATAAATTGGTTTTAGAGATGGACGATTTTGCCAGGCCTCCTCAGCCTCTGATGAAATCATTCCTTTGCATGATTTCAGCATGTGGGGAAAACTCATACGCACTCTTTCATTTACTCCTGTACTGAACTCTTCGAGAGAAGAGACTGGACAGATCGCCAGAGAGTCAGGTCACCTCCCTGCTGTCCTGACACCTGGATTTTCATGTCCTCCTGTTTCTGACTTAGCTTCCTGCAAAAGGTTATTATTTCTTTTTAAGTACAAAATTCAAAGGATCAGAAGAGAGCACATGTAGACTTCCCCCACAGTGGTGGGGAACTCTGGACCCAGCCCCCTCCGAGCCCCAGACCTGTGGTCCTCTCTCCCACCCTCCTGTCAAGTCTTGTGTGACCTGGGAACCGTAATTCGCTTGGAATCCAGAGTTCTAAATCTCTCTCTGTATGTAGGATCGTCCTTTCTATTCATGTGCTCAACGAAGAATAGCGCTGTAAAGCATTCCATTTCCTGGGGCCCGCAAGTGGTGTGGTGGTGGAGGTACTGGACTACCACGTGGCCAACTGCAATTCAAATCCTAGATCTGGAGGCTTAAAAATCATGCCAGGCATGTCTCTGTGCATGCCCAAGATCCTAGGAGGAGAATGGAGAAGAAGGGTTTGTGATGTGGTCATCGACCCTGGGGTGATTTCTCATTTTCCCTCTCTGCATCTCTCTCTAGCGAGTGCACATGCTCTATGGCAAAAACAAAACAAACAAACAAACAAAACCATTCCCTGGCAAAAGCCCAACTCCATCTATCTGTTCTTAACCATGAGGCCAAGGAGATTTCCAGGAAGCTAAAAGGCCAACAGGTCTCTAGATTCGAAGAAAGACTGGCAGGCAACTACAGCCCGCAGATGCCACTAGCAGGTCATGGTGCACATGCATTGTCCTTGGCCACTCAGTGGCCATTCTCACAATGGCCCCTCAACTTCCTTTGAAGGATTCACTCCCACAACTGTGCAGTCCTCACCAATTAACCAAACTGCCCTTGCTTCCACCAGCAAAGACACAGCATTCCCACTTCTGTCCTGGGACTCTGAACTCCAACGTACAAAAGCAAGGGTGAGGAAAACATCTGGAGAGGATTCCTTCCAGGTATGGCCCCTTAGGAAGCTTGCCAATCTCTTCCTGTTGCCTGCCTCCCTGGAGCAGCCCGGCCTCCACCTGCCTGAGCCTGGTCCTTCAGCTGTTCTTTAGATTCTCGAAGTTACACATGTTTTCCAAATGCACTCTCTTTTTGTTCCAGCCAGGCAGGGTCAGTTCCTGTCATGACAATCCAAGGACTCTAACTGGCACACTGGGCCAGTTAGAGTGGCTCTCCTCATTCCTCTCTTCCTTCCCCCCTTCCCTGCCTCCCTCTCTCGTCTTTCCCACCTCTCTTTTTCCCTTGCTCTCTTTCTTCCATGAATGACCGAGACAGACAGACAGCACCTCCAACAGGTCTTCCTATCACAACCCACCTCCCGCTTCAGCCAGCCATGAATCACGGGCACGCAAGCAGCCAGCATGTTCGGGAGGTCTTGGGCTGTGCATCTTGCCCCTTCCCACATGGGTCAGCGCACAGAGCGTCGCGTAGCTGCTGCACCACCATCTGACACCTCGCTCTCTTTCTTATAAAAACAAGGTAGAGCCTCTCCTTGTGCAACCGGGCACCTGCTCAGAGCTACCCAGTCCTAATGGTGATGTCAGAAATGGATTAGGTCATAGGCCTTACTCTGAGAAGCAAAGCTTCACTGTGCCCAGAGGAGAAAACTGCCAGGCCTGCATTCAAAGCAGCCCACTGTCTTAGTCCATCAGGGCTGCTGCAACAAAGCACCACAGACTTGGTGGCTTCTGAACTACAAAACTTACTGCTCACAGTTCTGGAGACTGCAGTCTGAGATCAGAGTGCCAGACTGGTCCCGTCCCAGTGAGGGTGCCATTCTGGGTTTGTAGATGGCGTCTTCTCCCTTACACTCACACAGCGCAGGGCAGAGAGAAGCAAGCTCTCTTGAAACTCTTAAAAGGGCACTAATCCCATTCATGAGCACTCCATTGTCAGGGCCTAGTCACCTCCCAAAGCATCACCTTGGGGAGGTAAAGAACTTTAGGGGCACACAAACAATTCCATCTATAGCACCTATCTAGCTAATAGGGGTTCAAAATTGGTACAGGTGGAAGTGTGGGGGCTAGAGAGAGAGAGACCTGCTTTAGGCATGTGACAGGATAGTATTTCATGACTTTCGATGACTTTGGGCAGGGCACTCCCCTTCCTGTGGCAGTTCCATCTCTGCCCATCGATCCAGTCGTACCTCGCCTCACTTACGTTATCTGCCTGCATCTCCTTCGCCGTTGATTTCTTAGTCCTTAGCTCTGCTACCTCGCTCTCTACACCAGCAAGGAGGAGAAGCACAAGCAAGCACACACACGTGTGCACACACACTACTCAGCACATTCCACCCTCTGCACTTCCCCACAGCTGGAGTGTTAGCAGACAAACTTTTAAATTAAAAGCACACCATGCAAGGAAACAGTCTCTGTCCCAGGGAGAGCACACACGAGCGACAAGGTTCCTTTAATTACTCAGACCACAATGTGGAAATATCAATACCCAGGAGCTGAGCCAAGGAGCTGCTTCCTACACACTGAGGACAAATGTGTGCCTGATTTAGAAAGGAAGCAGGCAATATCCTGCCACTCCAGTTTCAGTGGTGGGCTCTGCCTCTTCTCTGCTCCAGCTCTCAAACCCCAGCTCCTTAGAATACACATCGCAGCCAGGCCCTCAGGACTCTACTCGACGAGTCAGGACTGGTGCAAAGAAACACCACCAAAGGGCTTTCAGTCCCCTCTCGGTACTTTTCACACTCATCTAACTGGCCAGTACAAACCAGCAGAGTTAGCTCTACAAGCAGGCTGCTCCAACCACGGGAAGAGGATCAACTAGAGTCAGGCTCTCTTGGTTCAGACCCCAGCTCCACCACAGCCTGATCCCTTTAGAGAAGTCTTCTACAAAGGCTGTAATACAGAACCTAACAGAACGCCTGGCTTGGTCTGCTGTACGTCTGGCGTAGTGCGTGATGCACAGTTAACTCCTGTGATGCTCCACACAGGCAGTTGGTCAAAGGCCCACCACACATCTCCGCCCTGCCCCTCAGCACCCCCTTCCTGCCTGAAGTTTATGTCACTAAAGTTAGTTCTCTACGCTTAACTGTGTCAGCCTCCAGAAAAAAAATCACCTTTAAAATACAAATACTAGCTGGGAGGAAAGGAGAGCGATACAGAATTCCTCCCATCTCTCGGTCAGTTAGTGACAACACAGGAACAGAGTACGGGTCCCTCAAGATTCTCTCCCTCTTCTCCCTCCTCTCCACAGGCGACCTCTCTCCCACCTATGTCTTCAATTACTACCTCCAGATCAATGGCTCTCAAAGTTCTCTCTCCAGTTCAGGCAGCTCCTCTGAGCTCTAGATCTTCAGACCAAACTTCTTAATTACGATTTCCTCAGAGGTTCCATAGACACCCCAAACTTCCTTACTTGTTTCCTCCACCCCCAATCTGGTTCTTTTCCAGCATTTCTAGTCTCAGGGAATGGGTCTGACCTCTACCCAACTCGGCAAGCCAGGAAACCTGGGGCCATCCTGGACACCTCCCTCTCCCCGTGGCCAAGCCCTCCTCATGTCTCCCCCTAAACACTTCTCAGGCCATCATTCCTCTTCCTTTCCAACGCATATCTCTCCCTTCAGATACCATGACCTCAGCCATGGAAGATCACCCTAGTTCTTGCCCCGCTCTATCTCCCTGTCCATTCTCCACCCAACACAACTAAACAATCTTCAAAACTGCAAGTGTTATCATCTGACCTTCCATTTAACACCCTCCAATGGTTTCTCATTGCTGCTAAGATAATGACCAAAATCCTGAACATGGACTACACGGCTCTGCAGTGGACAACCTTGCCGACCCCTGCACCCCACCTCTGGCCTGTGCTCCCCGCTGCAGCCCTCCACACGGCCACCGCTCAGACCGTGGTCAATGTAGCTCCTTCCGCCCCCGCCCCAACTCCACCTGCCAGCTCCTATGTCAATGGGTTGGCTGCTGCTGCTGCTCCCCTCAGGTCTTATTCTCCATGGTGCTTATTCAAGGAAGCCTTTGCCAGCTCCCCTCAGGGCAGGGCCCCTCGTAGTTCCCGTTGTGGTGCAACAGAGAGACCATCATCACAAGTTCACTGCTGGTGCCTGGGATCCACCTCCTACCTCAGACCAGAATCTCCGCAAGAGCAGAGAGCACACCTGGCTGCCCACCTCCAGCGCCTGCATTAAGCATATGTTTACCTAACACACATTTAAAAGGTCTCCCATGTGACAGATTATGTAACTTGGGGCTTATGTAGAACATCATCCAAGGGGGCACAGAAAAGAGTGAAATTTGGGAAGATCTGCAGTACAGATGGGCAACACAGAGAAAATGGCGCCGGGTAAAGAGGCCGAGAGGGGCAGAGTGCCCAGAAGAGATAAGCATGAGAGTGAGTCAGGCACCAAGGGGCGGGCAGATCCCACAGGACAGCCTGTGCTGAGGACAGCAATTGGAGGGCTGGAGCTTGGTGACAGATGGGAGAGAACACAAAATGACAAGGCTAACTGCCCATCCCACAGTAGTTAGAAGGCCAGTCCCCCCAATTCTTTACCAAAAGGCTTTATTAAAGGTCTCAGTCACCGAGCAGAGAACTGACCCACGAGATTCCAGAAATAGAACAAAACCTCAAACAGCCACTTTCCTCTCTTGCCAGCCACCCCTCCCCACTCTCCTATTCCTGCCAAACTGCAAGGAATCGTCCACCAGTCCCAGGTGCTGAATTATTCAATTATTCTAGCAGCTTTCAAAACACGTGTGTAGCAAGAAAACCTTCCAAGGAGAATCATGTTATTTAGGCTACTAGGTCATTTCTTGAACCTGCCTTGGATTCTCATTTGCCACGTAACTGTTTTTCACTTAAACAGTAGCTCATTGACACTCCTCCCTTACTAGCGAAAAACAGTGGCAAGCGTATAATCACAAGGCAATCGCTGCTTAGTCCGCAGTCACGGGCGGCGTCACCTCCTGATCCCACACGAAAGCCCGAGCCCCAAGCTCCCACTTACCCAGAGCTATGGCCTGCTTCAGTGTCTGAAATAAATCCTGAACACAGCTGAAAGGAGCTGAAGGACAACAACTATCTGCCCTCCCCACCACACACACACACACACACACACACACACACACACTGCTTTATTTTGGTAAAAGAGAACAAATAAAAAGACGTTCAGGATCAATGGTTGGCATAATGGTTACGTTGCTGGACTCCCACATAGCTGCCCACCGACCCAGGACTTGAACTCGCACCTGGTGCGTGTACATGAGTGCCCAAAATCTTAGAGGAAAATGCAGGAGAAAGGATTGTGATGTAGCCATCCCCCTGGGGCAGGGGGTGATTTCTAGCTTTCTGTCTCTGTCTCTCTGGGAAGCACACACTCCCTGTTGCAAAAATCTCTCTTAAAAAAAAAAAAAGAGAAAGAGAGACTTCCACCACCTTCTAACCTCCGTCACAATGTGACAAATCACAAAAATAATCTGTCTGCACTCAGATCTGGAAACTCCTCTTAACGCCCCACCCACAACCCACCCACCCACTGCATGTCAGCTCTCCGAGATATTTTCTCCCAGGAGAACTAACTAAAGAGAATATTTGGGAAAAAGGAAAACTAGTCACGGAACAAGCCTTTCAGACTCCATTTTAGCAGCGGGCTTCCTCAGTAGCACTCTATTTCTGGCTCTGAGGAAGCAGAGCATGAAGTTGTGTTTGGCCAAAAATGACAAGTATTTGCCAGAGATGACTTTTGACCCCAAATCAGTTAGATAAACTTGCATAAAAGAGAGTGACATCGTTCATGTAGTAAAAAGCAGTCTGACCCACAAAGTCTCAGGCTCTGCTCTCTAACCCTCAAACAGACCTACGAGAGAGGGCATTACGGTAATAGACAGAGGGCATCTCGCTGGAATTGATTAGGGCAATCTGGGAAAAACCCACTCGCCTACACTAACGACGTGTGCCAGCCGAGTGGAGGGTGGAGGCAGGGACCCGTGCCGGGGAGTAAGAGCAGCAGGCTGACGCGAGGCCCGAGCTCCCCCATCATCCCCTTCCCCAAGTGTCTTCCAGGGGCCACGAGTCACAGGAAAGAGAAAGCACCTCGGCCGCCTCCTTACCACTCCGCCACCTGTTCAGCTCCATCTCCAGGTGCTGAATGACATTCTTTAAGGTCTTGTTTTTTTCTTTCTCTTTTTCATATTTCTTCTTCCATTCTTCTGCTGTCAGTTCCAGGTTCACAGAAACCGTATTCTTAATGGTCTTTGCTCTGGGATTTAAAAACACAGGGAAAAACTCTGAGTAGAGCTATTACCACTAAGCCGCAGATTCCTTTCACATCGGAAGGTGGGGACTGGGGGAGCAGCAACTCCCACCGACCACCCTCCTAGCTGGATGAATGCTGCTACTCCTCCTCAGGGGTCCACACTCATTGCTCCCTTTCTCTCCTGCACATCCTGCCAGTTTTCACATCCCACAGACTTCCATTAGAACTGCCGCTCGGAGGCACTCGTTTACTCCCTCTGCCGCCCCCGTTTATATTCTCCGTTTCATTTACGTTAATAGCCTTTGTCGAATGTTCGGCATCTCCTGTAAGCATCCCGAATACCACTACCAGATCATCTTCCCAAGCAGAGTTTCTTTCCAATTCAACAAACATTTAAGAATCACTGGGGATGTAGCAAGACAGATAGCTAAGGCCTCTGGTCTCCGGCCTTGGAGTTTCTTATCCAATGATACACAGACAAATAATGCAGCCAGCCATTCCTCCTACGCACATGTGGTACCTAGAGCCATCCCTGACGTGCTGAACACATGGCAACACACACCCCACAGGTCATGTATGTCACATGACTGAACGAGGCTGGCCAGTGGCACGAGGGCTCCCCACTGAACACATGCCACCTCATTTTCCAAGAAGGATCAGAAATTCTATTTGTATCTCCCAAGTTAAAATCATTTCAAAAAACAGCATGTAGAGCAAACACGTCTAACAGCCACCATTTTGCCTCTTCTACTATAAGAAATGACATGATCTCCTGGGACATATGGCCTGAGAGGTTATGATGCCACATGGGTGGTAGCTGGGCTGAAAGAATCAACTGCTAAGAGAAAATCAGCACTAGATGAGACTAAACCCAAAAACACAATGGCCCTTGGCATGTGCAGAGATGAACGTGTGAGCACCCTGACCCAACTGAAAAGGACACCGATCATGGCAGAATTCCCTTTATTACTTACGTGCTGAGAAGGTAAAGTTCGTTTAAACGCAGGTGATATTTTGTGTGATTTGCTATCAACTCTTTCATTTTAAATTCCGTACAGTTCTTACACTGTCATATTTGCCAACAAGATCTGGTATGCAATTCAAGTTCATTACTGTTGTCATCAAATGACATTCTGGACATGATTTCAGCACAAGAAATTCCATGGTCCTCACCAACGCTACAGATGTTACTCCAAAAATTAATCCTAAAGCAGACAACTAAATAACCCAACTGTCAAAAGCGGAGTTGAATGACTTCAGTGCAAGACTCCACTTAAGAATTGTGTAATTCTCCTTCGTTCACCATAGCTTGAGGCTGTTGTCCCCAAAAATGCTTCAACTCTAATTCCTCAAATAGCAGCAATTTTATTATTACTTTCAAGTCTGTTCCAGTTTGACACTCTCACCTCGCCTTCTAATATCCTCAGGAGGTGCTGTGGCTGTTTCTCAGATGCAAGCACAAACACGGCAGCATCCATTATCAACCTAATAAGTCGGAACGTGAAAAATAACTCATGGCTAAAATGCTTGTGGACTTCAAGGGTACACTTCGAGGCTACTAATCTTACTTCTTAAATCATAAAGAGTCTCTTGATGATTTTGAATGATACCGGAAAGAGAAAGAGAGAGCCTCTATGCTATCCTCAGGCAGTTTAGTCAGAGGCACATTTTGTGAGCTGATCTAGCAAGGTTTTCACTGATGTAAATGGTTCCCATTTCAAAGCCCTTTTAAAAGTTGCCCAGAAAATTCCTTTTCTTCTACTTCTGTAGTAATCAGGGTCCTGGCAGGAAACAGACACTGCATTAACTTGGAGAGTCTAACAAGGTACAGGAAAGGTGTTGAGAACTAACAAAGAATAATGTGGTACCCCATATTAATGATGGGAGAGCCACTTCTACCAGAGGGAGAAGAAACTGGAGAGAAAGGTTGCCTGATGAAACTGGAACAGCCTTTGGTCTAAGGACACAGCCAACCCAAATGACACTGCAGAGAGAGAGAGCCAGGTAATAAACATCCTGACCTTACCTGCTTCTCTCCTCCTGATCACTTGCCAGTATTCCTTCCCCATTGGGTAAATCCAACTGGAAGCCAGAGGGGAGGGAGCCCATTGCAGTAGTCCACACTAGTCACCCTCTCAGGGCACACAACAGAGCAGGATGGTCAGAAAAGATCCAGGGGGGTAGACAGAAGGTATGCAACCCAACTCTTGTTTGGAACTCAAGGGGCAGAGGGGCAGAGAGGCATGCCTTCACATACACTAAAAGCAGACTACGAAGAAACCAGCTAACACTGATCAAGGAAGACATTAATTCTCCCCAAACTGTTCTATACATTTAACATATTCCCGCTCCCCCAAATTTTAGGATGCTTGTTCTTTATGTATAGAAATTGACAAACTGACTTGAAAATGTATAACAGAAATGAGAAGGACTGGGCCAGCTCCATGGCCAAATGATTATTAGAGTCAGATCCCACACAGGCCACCACACAGTTCAAGTCCCCATGGATGGCTTGAAAATCACACCAGGTATGTGTGCATATAAGCCCAAAATCATGACAGGATGGAGAATTGGAGAAGGGATTACGGCATGACCATATCTGGGGAGTGTGTGCTCGCGCTCTCTCTCTCTCTCTCTCTCTCTCTCTCTCTCATCTCTCTCTGGTGAGTACATGTACTTTCTGGCAAATTTTTTTTTAAAAAAAGAAATGAAATGAAATGAAATGAAAAATACCAAGAATAGCAATGACAACTTTGAAGGTCAAATTTAGAGGACTGAATAGCAATACTATGAATATAAGGCCACAGTAATTAAAACTGATTAAATAGTAAAAAATTTGGAATGGAAAGCGTCAATTGTCCAGAATCAGACACTCATATACACAGTTACCTGATTTATGACAAACAGCCCTGACAGAACAGTGGGAAGGAGGTCCTTTCAACATATGGCATGGAGGAAAGAGAACTTTATTCCCCTATTTCCGGCAATTACCCCTTTTAAAAAAATCTAGGGGTCAGCAGGTGGTGTGGTGATTTAGATGCTGGATTCTAACATGGAGGACCGTGGTTTGAATCCTGGCCAAGTAGCTTGAAACACCAGGTACATGTGAACGCACCCAAACTCCCAAGGGCAGAATGGAGAAGCATTTGTGGCATGACCATCAGCCCTGGTGGGCGATTTCTCACTTTCTCTCTCAATGTCTCTCTCTGGCAAGGGCATGCACCCTAAAAAAAACTTTAAAAAATCTGTTCTGGATGGATCATAAACATAAATGTGAAGGTAAGACAATAAAGTTTTTTAGAAGAATATATAGGTAAATATCTTCAAGATCTTGGGGGTTGGCAGACTTCATAAATATGACACAAAAGAAAAATTGAGTTTGACTTCATTAAAATTAAAAATCTCTCTTAATTGAAAGCCATCACTGGGGCCAGCAGATGGCACAGAGGTTACATTACTAGATTCCTACATCGCCAACCACAGTTCAAGTCCCAGACTTGGTGGTTAGAAAATCACACCAGGCCCACGTGTGTGCATGCCCTAGATCCTGGGGGGAGAAGAGAAGAGAAGAGAATGCAGGGTGGCCATCCCTCAAAGAGTGATTCCTCATTTTCCCTCTCACTGTCTCTGCCTCTCGCTTTCTCTGGTGAGTGCACATGCCCTAAGGCAAAAACCTCTCTAAAAAAAGGGAGCCACCATTAAGAAAGTTAAAGAACAAATCACAAAGTGGGAAAAGATATATGAAATATATACAAACACACACACACACACACATACACACACACAGGACATACTCCAAACAACTTCTTGTTTTGTTTTGTTTTTATTTTTGTTTTTTTGTGGAGAGGCTTTCGCTATAGGGCACGTGCATTCGCCAGACAGACAGAGAGAGACATAGAGACAGAAAGCGAGAAATCACCCCCCCAGGGGGAATGGTCATGCTGCAACCCCTTCTCCTCCATTCTCCTATCTCGGGTCCCCACCACCACGTGCCCGGCCGGAGTTTTAAGCCACCAGGTCCGGGACACGAACCACTATCAACTACGTGGGAGTCCAGTGACATGGCCATTATGCTAACTGCTGGTTCCCACAACTTCTTTTTTTTAGAGAGAGATTTTTGCTATAGGACTCATGAATTCCCCGGAGAGACAGAGATTAGGAAAATAAAAAATCACCCTCCTGGGGGGATGGCCATGTCACAGTCCCTTCTCCTCTCCTCTCAGGATTTTGGGCACGCATACACATGCACTTGGTGTGAGTTTTAAGCCTCTGGGTCTGGGACTAGAACTGTGGTCGGCCATCTTGGAGTCCAGCGATGTAACTATCATGCCATCTGCTGGTCCCCCAGGATAACTTTTATAAATTAATGAGAGAAAAACTGGACAAAGTGCCAATAAAATACCTCCAGAGGAGCCAGCAGATGGTGTAATGGTTACATTGCTGAACTCACACATGGCTGACCAGAGTTTGAGTCTCAGACGTGGTGGCTTGAAACTCACACTAGAAGTGTGTGCTTGCGTGCCCAAAATCCTTAGAGGAGAATAGAAGAGAAGGGATTGCAGTGTGGCTATATCCCCTGTCGGGTGCTTTCTCATTTCCTAACTCTCTTTCTCTGTCTCTCCAGCAAAAGCACACACCCTATACCAAAAATCTCTCTCTAAAAAAAAAAAAAAAAACCTCCAGAAAAGTGATTGGGAAAATGCAAATTAAAACTACAATGAAGGCAGGTTCTGTAGCTCAGCAATGATGTGCTGCTCGGGAAAAGCCAGATCTCACATGGTGACTATGGCTTCAATTCCTGGCCCAGTCAGCCCAAAATGTGGCAGGCACACGTATGGATGTCCAGACCTAGCAAGCTGGAGGGCTGTAGAGGGTGCTCCTCTCTCTCCTTCTCTTTCTCTCACACGCATGCATACATATTCCATCATGAACAAAGGGGAAAAGCATTACAATGAGATATCTTTACACATGCAATAGAATAGCTAAACATTTTAAAACTGAAAATGCCAACCATTGATAAGGACGGGCAACAACTATAATATTCAATCACTACTGGAGAGATTGTGAATTATTACTGTCACTTTGATGAATTCTACTAAAGCTGAATGACCTAGGATTGATCACCCTATGATCTATGATCTAGGAATTCCAGGCCTACCCAACAGAAATTAAGATATATTAAGTCACAGAGAAAGTCATGGTATGTTTTTCTATGCAAAAATGTGTCATGACTTTCCTGACACCCCAGTATGTTCACCCAAAATCATGACAGCCAATGTCATAGTAAGTTCATTTATAACAGCCTCCAAATGAAACCAACCCAAATATCTATCAACGGTATAATAGATACATATATGTGCCATATTCATACAACAGAATACTATTTAACTGCTACTACACCTAACAACATAGGTCAATCTCACAGATTCAATGCTGCATTGGAAAAACCAGCTACAAAAGAGTACTGTGTAATTTCGTTTACATAAAGTTCAAAGACAGGTAATCCTAACCTATGCTGACTGAAGTCAGGATGACCGTTACCCTCAAGATCTGGATACCAGCTAAGAGGGTACAAGACAGGCTTCTAAGATGCTGGGCTACGGTTACATGTGCAAAACTGTGAACTACACATGTTAATTTATGCATTTTACCACAAATATGTTGCATAGTAACTCAATATAGCAAAAATAAAATGATATAGAAAGAAATCAAATCAGGCAGCCAGCCAGTGGCTTAGTGGTAGTGTCGCTAGACTACCACATGGCAGACCATGGTTGAGTCTTGGACTCGGTGGTGTGAAAATCACGCTGGGCACAGGTGCATGCATGCTCAGGATCCCAGGGGGAGAAGGCATTGCAGCATGCCAGTCTCCGGAGGGTGATTTCTCACTTTCCCTCTCACTGTCTCTCTCTCTCTCTCTCAGGTGAGTGTGTGCACTCTAAGGCAAAAACCTCTTAAAAAAAAAAAAGACAAATAAATTATAAAAAAGAAAGAAATCAAGTCAGGTACAAGAATTTCCACATCATAGAATACTTCTTAAGAGAGATGCTGACTTTCTGTGTCAGGAGGTTCTTGGATTTGGTTTTGTGTGGTGTGTGTGTGTCTATATGTTTATGACAGAGACCATGCATACTCAAGAGAGAAAGAAAAAGGGAGGGGGAGAAACAGCATCCCTGACAAGGTCTCATCACACTGCAATCCCCTACACCCCGCCCTCCGGCTCCTCTGGGTGCACATGTGTGTATGCACCTGGCAGGTGGTCAAGCCAGCCCGGGATCCAAACCCGCAGTCAGCTATGTGGTCTCTAGCACTACAGTCCAGTACTCTACAGACCATGCCAGTGGCTGGGCCTGTTTTTGTTTTTAATAGTGAAATATTCTACCTAGGATGTAGATGACGATCTTGCAAAAGGGAATAAAGAGAATCTCAGGCCCTCATTTCCCTAAGAGGCGTAGAATATAAGGATAGGGAATACCTCCCGACTCTTCCTCTTTACTATGACTTCAGCAAATTTAGAGGAGTCCAGTGATGACTAGCTTCTAAGTTTGTCACCTGAAGTTCACTTCCCTCCTCCGTGACTACTTAGCGGGCTGCCATCAGGGTAGGTTACCCAGGAGTCTGCTGTTGTGTTCGTTTTTGCCTTGCTCACTTTAGAGCATGTCTACAAGCTTTCCTACTCTAGGTTCTTTATTTTGGTATTTTCCACACACTTGCTAGCTATAATCACACTCACCACTCTTAGAACCAGGCTTTCATACACTGAACTAACACGGACCTCAGAACAAGGCTGCATGTGGACCTGACCGGGGGCTGGTGCACAGGCTCACACACATACATTTACTTCTCAGCCTTCTTTAGAAAAGCATTGCAGGCAGCTTACAAGAAGACATAAAATTACAAAGGTTGCAGAAGTGTGGCAAGTTTTACCATTTCATCTAGCTGAACATATATGGCAATAGTAATACCACCCAGCCCAATCGTTCTAGGACATTATCTCCTTAATACAGAAAGACAAGCCAGTGACCCACAAGGGCCTTATTCTAGCCACTTACTGCTCACTCATCATTGCTAAGGGTCAAAGTAACTGTGAGAGCATCTGATGAATCCAGAGTGACCTAATCATTCGCAAAGGAGCACACAAGCGTCTTAGGTCTTTGCTTCTAAAACGCCACCAAGTTTTACACTGGAATCCCAAGGTTTATACAGATATAATGCCTATTCGATAAGTTAAAATCATAGCAGACCAGAGGCAACTTAGAGGAATAACTTTAACTCAATCGTAAGTTTATACACTTACAGCAAGACGCGTTTAGCAAAAAGCAACCAAATTGTGAGGCTGCTGTTATCAGGGTATCTGCTTTGCAGCTTTTCTCTGTTTTGGCTTACCTCAGAGAGTTGAGCAGCACTTAAATAATGTATGAGCTAGGCTTGCCCCAGATAAAAAATTCTCTTCTCCCACCAGGAGGGAACTAGGACCAAGTTTTTAAAAGCCCTCAAAGCTAATGAATGTTAACCCCCCTTAAAGGAGGTAGACCAAGCACAGCAGACGGAAGAGCAGAGGCCACAGTGCCACAGTACATCTTCCACCTGGAAACCGATACTGAGACAGTTAAATCACACAGGTTCTCTTAGACGCATTCCATGAACCACAGCAGGACAACTGCCACCCTTTTCCTGAGCGTTTCATTATTGCCTTCCCAGCATCACTCAGTACTTCTGTCACTGAGTTTGCAGTTTACCTGTTCAGAAGCACATCCCCCAGCTTCTCAGATGGCTGTTGGGTCCACATCCACCACGGAGGTGAAGCACCCACATGGGATGACACTCCGAAAGCATCCTCATGATTAGGAACTTGAGCAAAGCTTTGCTGAATTGGGGGAAAGGAGGCCTAAAACCAATGACTAAGATCACCTACCTCCTGATAAAGCCCACCCCCACCTGTTTCTCAATGGTTTCCTACATTCACACTTTCTGGCCATGGTTGATTCAGATGTGTGCACTGACTGTTGTTCGAGCTTCTTCCAATTACTTTGGCCTACTTGGAAGAGTCAAGATGTTTGTTCTTGGTACCTTCATGTCTCTTATTTAATCACCTTCCTTCACTCTGCGGATGTTCAAAATAGTACTGGCATTTGTATAAGAAGCGCTAGACAACCCCACACCTTCAACTCAAAGAATGAATCTGTAAGGCATTACTCTGAATGGTGTGTGTGAGAGAGAAATAGAAAGAATAAAATCCTCCCACTGTGAGGCGCTATAAGAGGGTAGTCCTGTATCTCTCTGCCATCAGGGCTCTCCAGAGAACCAGAACTAACAGGACATTGGATAGACTAGATAGATAGATGGACAGGACAGATAGATATGATCCTAATACATATATACAAGACCTTCTTCTATATATAAAATATATCTTACTTTTATTCATTTTATTTAAGGTAATTGGTTCACATGATTGTGAGGCCTGACAAAACCTCAAAGTCATAGGGAAGACCTGGCAGAAGTTAATGTTTTTGTGTTTGTTTTTCTAACTTTTGCTAGAGGGCATGTGTACTCACCAAAGAGAAACAGAGGGGAAGAAAATATGAAAGCATCCCCCATAGGGGATGGGCATGCCGCCATCCCTTGTCCTCCCTTCTCCCTCTTGTCAAGATTCTGGGCACACATGCATACACACCCAGGGACCTTTCAAGCCCCCCAGATCTAGGACATGAACTGCACCATTGGCAATATGGGATCCAGCTATCTTATCCACTGTGCCACCGGCTGGCCCAGATGTTATAGTCTTAAGGCAAAATTCTTTCTTCTTTACTTTTAAGGCCTTCAACTGATTGGATAAGATCTATTCTCACAATCAAGTATAATCTGTTTTATTTAAGGTCAACAGATTGTAGATATTAAATAAATCTATGAAACATCTTCACAGCAACACCTAGAGTGATGTTCAATTAAATAACTGGGTACCTTAGCATAGTCAGGTTGACATACAAAACTAACCACACCTTCTAATCTGCCCTGAATCCCAGTTCCCCTAAAAACACCTAAAGCTTCTTCTGGAAACACTGCTCTTCCACAGCACTTTCCCAATTCCCAGAAAGGCCATTTCTTGCTAGTGATGGAGGGAGGGAAGGAGAAATTAAAATGCCATGACTTTTAAGAAGCTTTAGTCTCCTGAGAAACATTCAGAAATGACTTGGGTGAGGATCTGGCATCTAGTAAAACTATGTCGTCCTCAGTATCTCTCCCTCTAAGAGCAAAGATTAGCCCTACTCACGTTCCATCAGCAGGCCCTTCAACATGGCTGATTTAAGTCTTTTTCATTTTATGTTAAGAGTGTAGGCAAGTGTCTGCCTTGGCCATCATGCTCCTCTACCCCTGAAGGTAACTTGTTCTCATGCTCCCATGACAGGGACTTTGCACGCACACTGTTCGGGCTCTGCCTACTCCGATGCCATGAGACTGGCAGAAGGCACAATTTAAATGATGACCTGGGGCCTGCAGGTGGCGTGGTAGTTAAGGCACTGGTTCGCACACGGCCAACTCCACATTTCCAGTCAGCTTGAAAGAGATGCCAGGTGCATGTGCGTGCATGCCCAAAATCTTAAGGGGAGATTGGAAGAGAAAGGATTACAGTGTGGCCATCTCCCCTGGAGGGCAATTCTCACTTTCTCTGTTTCTCTCCAGGGAGCACATGTGTCTTATGGCAATAAATCTAAAACAAAATTTGAAGAAGTAATAATAACGACGGCCTGATTTGTTTTAGGTGCACATCAGGAAAAGAAGCAAGAATATTACTTTCTCTAAGTTATCAATTCTCCTCCACATTCGACATACAAATAAAGCCTTTGAATTATTCATGTTGGATCAATCAGAGCTCTTGGTGCTGAAGATGTGCTGATTCAGGCCTTCCTAAACAGACTGGCCTGCCCCTCGGGGCTCTCTTTTCGCTCATTACCACCCCAAATCAAGGTACATTAAATAGGCTTCCAAGATAATTGGGTGATTTGAGGTCAGACTTTAAAATGCATAAATATCTTTTTCAAATAGTGCAACAAAAGTACTTTAGAAGAGCAATTAAAGACTAAAATATAAAATGCTAGAAGTTAGTGGAAAAAAAATCAATAAAAGTATTCAATTTTAGTTTGCCTTTCTGATTTTTTTACTGCCTAGGAATTCAAGCACTGCTTCCTCAACAAGACTGAGATGACACGAAGGTGGCTCTGACGCCACTAGTCCCCTTCAGGGTACTAAAGGGGACAAGCCTGACCAAATAGCAGGGCCAGGATTTATCAGTGAAACCAAGAAACAGATGGGATGATTTTTTTCCCTTTAAATTCTCACACCTCATGGAGAATCCTGAAGGTGCGGCAGGAGCTCGACAGGGTGCCCTCAGGCACCGGCAGACTCTACCGTGTTTCTGCTGCTTCAAAGCGCACACTGTTGTTTTATTCAGAGCATCGATACGGTAAAGCCTAGCAACAAACATGTACTGTCTTCAGGTCCTCAGAAGACCCACATAGGAATAACTGAGGAACCTTATACACTGCCTCAAGGTTTAGCCACCCCTGCAATGAGAATATAATGAACACTCGTTACACTGAATTTGGGATGTGCCCAGCAGTCTTTCCTGAGTTCAAAGTGCTTAATCTCATTAGCTATCAGATACCATGTCTAATCCGACGTTCAGACTTGTGTCTGCTGTGTAATTGGGTTCAATGAGTACATTTAACAATACAGCAGATACTGGCCCCATGGAGAAGTTCAGTCTCCTTGAAGAATCCATTAACTAACTTGGGAATAAGGGGAAAGGAATAAAACGCACACATTTCTAATGATGGACTAGAAAAAAAAGAAAACCAACCAAACTTCTGGACATAATGAGGTCACAGTTCAGCGACTGCCATGATGTTCCAAGGAATCTGACACCGTAAGAGTTAGGTTGACCTGTTGACTCATTTGATAAGCATTTACTTATGGACCGCCTACTCTGCACTGGCTGTGCTGGTGCTCAGTGGGAAATCGATGCCAAGGACAAACTCAGTCCCTGCTGTCAGGACCTCAGAATTTAGAAGATGCTGATAAAAGAACGTAAAACAACCTATTTCATTTTAAAACATAATTGACAGGATTTTTTTTATCGCCTAGTATCCCAAATGACTGGACTTAGGTATTTATTCTTTAGTTCCAGAAACATCATTTTAAACCTGTATTATTTCATCTCATCTCTTACATTGCAGTGCAGTCTCTTACCGTAAGGGCATTCATCTAGTCCCATTCATTACTATGGCCCCAGCCTTAACACTGTCAGGCTGTTTAAGACAGAGCAAAGGGGACACTTGCCATCACTGATACTCTTACATGCCAGCCCTCGTGCAAAATAAAAACAGAAGCAGCTCATATAATCCTCCCAACGATTCTTGGGAGTGGGCATTGTTATATTTTTTTCTACAGGCGAGAAGACTGAGGCTCAGAGAGAAAAAGTAAATGAGAGAATGCGGCAGAACTTGGTCTAGAAACTAGGTTTACTGACACAGAGGGCTGTGCTGTCACTGCCACATGCTCACCAAGATTCCCAATCAGGGCCAGCAGGTGGCAGGGAGGTTAAGGCACTGGATCCTATGTGGCCAACTCTGTGGTTCAAGTCCCAGGCCTGATGGCTTGAGGATCATGCCAGGCACTTGTGCATGCATGTCCCAAATCCCAGGCAGGAGGAAAGTGGAGACAAGGTATTGTGGCATGGCCTTTTCCCCAAGGGGTGATTTTCATTTTTTTTTTCTCTCTCTCTGTCTCTGGTAAATTGCTAAAAAATAAATAAAATAAAATCCCTGATCAAGTAGCCTGCATGTGAGCAACTATGGGACAAATAATATAGTGTGCGTCCTGTGTATCCTACACATCCAGTCATTTTCTGGCTGTGTAGTCTCAAATCGGCCACGTAGGATCCAGTGCCCTAACCTCCCTGCCGCCTGCTGGCCCTGATCGGGAATCTTGGTGAGCACGTGGCAGTGACAGCACAGCCCTCTGTGTCAGTAAACCTAGTTTCTAGACCAAGTTCTGCCGCATTCTCTCATTTACTTTTTCTCTCTGAACCTCAGTCTTCTCGCCTGTAGAAAAAATGTAATAATGCCCACTCCCAAGAATCGTTGGGAGGATTATATGAGCTGCTTCCGTTTTTATTTTGCACAAGGGCTGTGGACCTAAGCGATTTAAGTCTAAGTTTCCATTTCTCCCTCTATACAAGGTTGAGCTAATGTCTTCCTGGTAGAATTATTGGGAGGATTTTGACTTGCCTGTCACATATTAGGCATTTAAAAAGATGTAAATGACAATGCTGGTGATGGCTTCCCTGAGATCAGGAAAAAACTCATCATCCGAACTGAAACCTGAAATTCTTTGTATCGACAACTGCAAATGATACTAACAACAGCGCCCTTCTGACAGATAACCCAGTGCCCCAGGGTGACTCTGGCTTGCAAAGATCCAGACGATTTTTGCAGGTGAGAATTTTTTTAAGGAGATGTTTCCTTTATAAATGCATTTGGAACAAGTATACTCAAACATCTTTAGAGGATGTTGTTAAACTTAAGTTTAAGACAATGGGAGAGGGGCCAACTAGTTGGTATGGTGTTAAGGCATCTGGGTCCCACATGACTGGCTAAACGTTTAGAGCCCAGAATCAGCAGCTTGAAAAACATGGCAGGTGTGTGTGTGTGCATGCCCACAATCCTGAGAGAGGAAGAGAAGGGGTTGTCATGTGATCCCTCCCTGGGGTGCGGAGGGGGAAGTGCTTTCTCACTTTACTTATTGCTCTCTCTTTCATCCACAGAGTACACAAACTCTACAGTAAATTAAAAAAAAAAAAAAAAAAGACACACACAGAGATAGGGAGCTGTTGGGGCGTGGGGGAGGGGAGCAAGATGCATCCTGTTTTCCAGAAGCAGACATTGGTATATGGGTACCTTGGGACCCTGAGGAAAGTAGGTGTTACCTTATTGCTGCAATCCTGTTGAATTATGCATTTGGCTAGTCAGGGAAGTCCTCTGAGAGGAAGTAAAGGACCCAAATCCAGTTCAAAAGATATATTCGTCCTACAACATTTCAGTGTAATTATTATTTACTTAGACATCCCAACAGGTGTCATGACTGTGATTCTACGTCTTGTTGAGGGCTCAGGAAATGACTGGGCTTAATGCAACTTAAACAAACCACAGCAATTCCCCATGCAGATCACCTGCCCTCATCTGTCCTTTCTCTGGGTATATCAACACACACTCTCAAGAGGAAGACACAGAGAGCACCCCTGTGAGAGCTCCCCTATAGATGAGGCAGCTATGGGACCAGCAGATGGTGTAATGGTTATGTCGTTGAACTCCCACATGGTCAACTTTGTTTCAAGTCCTGGACCCGGAGGCATGAAACTCACACCAGGCAAGTGTGCATGTGTGACCAAACCCCCAAGAGGAGAATAGAGAAGGAATTGTGGCATGGCCATTCCCACTGTGAGGTGATTTCTTGCTTTCTGTCTCTTTATCTCTCTCTGTCTCTCTGGTGATTGCACGTGCCCTTTAGTAAAAATCTCTTTTAAAAAAATGAGGCCCCTAAAGCCCACAGAGAGCTGGCAACTTGTCTAAGGATAACACAGTTATTTAGAACTGAATGGCATGAGGGTGGCAGAATCCTTGTCTCCCAACCTTAGCTCCAGACTTGGCCCAGTAAGCACTACCATGCTCACATCATCTGAATCCGCAGCAGCAGCCCGAGCACTCAAGGAACTAACACCGAGGTCTCCATAGCTGAGAGAGCAGCCTAGACACCAGGACTGAGCAATATGATTGAAGGAGGTCAGGCCCAGGGAAGTGGGAAGGGCAGGTGACAAAGGAAACTGTAGGAAAGAAAAGCTACGCACAGGAATGCTGCTCTAGGATTACCGAGGTATCCCTGATGTGAACACCATCCAGAGATCTTTTTATTCATGATCACACGTGTGCATGTGTGAGAGAAAGACGAGGGAAGAGAAACACCTCCACAGGCCTTGGTCACATCACAGTCCCCTTCCTCCAGCCCTCCAGCCCTCCAGCCCACCGGGAACCTGTGCATGCAGACAGGAGCCCAGAGTGTCTTCAGCCAGGCAGGCTGGGGACTTGAGTCAGACGGCACTCGGCGTCCAGCTACTACACCACACAAGCTGGGCCACCATGGAACGTCTCTGAAGGTAAGGTGATGACTACCATCTCCCTTTCCTCCTACCCCACGTGTTCTGGACCTCCTACCCCTGGGGTTCCTGACTCTGTCCAAGCCCCCCAGCTTCATATTTATTCCACTAGTCTACAGGCACCTAAATTTCTAGTTGTTTTAGCAGCAACTTCGCAATGGATTCCAAATACTGGAATTAAAGATAGCTATTAATCTTCAGCCGATTTATTTACACACTTGGAATCACATGAACCTAAAGGTTAGACTTCAATTCCATGAAGAAGAAAAGAAATACTTCACTGAATCACCAACCATCACTTTGGGCATCGTGATTTTAACATCATGCCTTTGATTGGCACACTCCTGCCCACTATTTTAAAACATAATTATTCCTTTGGCCTGAATAAGTGATGCTTGGAGTTCAGACATCACCTATAAGTGACAATCTTGCCCCCTCACCTTATTACTCTCGCCACTAGCTTCCCTGCCACTCACTCCTAAGACCCAGCACAGAGCATGGGGACCAAGAGGCCACACGCACCTCTGACCAAACATCAGCGTGGACTTGGTCTCAGCCTCGTTGAAGACAGAGGGAGAGCAGCAGATAACGATGGTGGTTCTACAGTTTCCACCCAGAGAGTCCTGGAGAATCCGCGTCATCTTGCTGTCCCGGTAGGGCACGTGTGTTTTCTATTGAGAGAAAGGATTGGTTTGGACAGCCCATTTGAAGGGAAAAACAGGGAGGCAAGCAAGTCAGGAATGGGGACACCACACTTAGAAACATGAGTGACGTAAGAATCCGTGTTTGGGTCCTTGGATCTTGCCTAGGTCTGGAATGCCCACTGCACACAGGAAATGAGCATCACCATTCACAAATTTTTTTTTTTGAGAGCTTTTTGCTATAGGGCGTGTGCACTCGCCAGAAAGACAGAGAGAGACAGGGAGACAGAAAGCGAGAAATCACCCACCCACCCCCCAGAGGGGATGGCCATGCCACAATCCCTTCTCCTCCATTCTCTCCATTCTCCTCTCGGGATCTTGGACACACACGCACACACGCCTGGCGTGAGTTTAAGCCACCGGGTCCAGGACTTGAACCGCAGTCAACTATGTGGGAGTCCAGCGACACAGCCATTAAGCTAACTGCTGGTCCCCACCATTCCCACTTTTTAACAGACTGGGTCTTCCAGGCATCCACAGCCAGGATTCCCTCTGTGCTCTTCCAAACAGAACAAACAAATCTCTAGGGTATGTGGCAAAGGGAATACGTAGACCCAAACGGTGACTTCTCATAATATTTAATAGACAGGGACAGGCTTACTTACTGTTCCTTCTGCTAAGGCAGAGATCACATTTCCAAGAGCAGACAAAGATTTATTGATATTTTTAGCTTCATCAAGAACTGCTCCCTCGGCACCGGTTTTGCTGACCTACCAGAGAAAAAAAGCAGTGAGCTGCGCGAGACAGCAAAGGCACGAGGCAGAAAACCCAAACTCACATGAGGGCAAAGGGAGAGGTCCTCCCAGAAAGCAAGGAGAAATCAAATTAAGTAAGAACCACGTGGATACAACTTCCCTCATGCAGGAGGTGGGGGTCCCGCCTCTACTGCTGTCATTTTCCTCTCCATTAGGTTTCTGTGGAATGGCTGAAATGCCTCAAGTGGTGGAGTTGCAGATGCCCGCCCTGGGGGACATCTATCCAGGAAAACCAGGCTCCAGAGTGCTGTCACAATGAGGAGGCTCAGACCCTGGGAGATTGAACCACAGTCCCCATGCCAGAGGGAGCCCAGTCAGAAGCATAAGGGGAGAGCTGTCCTGAGCCGCAATGAATGGGCATGTCGGGAAAATGCTAATTACTAGCTCCAAATTCAGGCAAATGGTTCAGGTGGCAGGGATGGTTATCCAGACACTGTTCCTTCCCTACAAATTCCTATAGCAAGGAAATAAAGAACAATATCCAAAAAAGCAAAAATCTCAGAAAAGCATGAGAAGTCCAAAAAGTGTGATTCTGCTGTCAATCTGTCTTTATTCCTCTGCAGCTAGCAGGGCCATGCACGGTCCCTCCCCTGCTGTGTCATTCCTGGTGGTTTGGTATTTACTGCATGGGCTCCAGATAGAGAGCAGTTTACAGATGCTGGGGGGAGAAAAAGGAACACAACATGATTCATGTCTGCCGGCTGGACAAACAACGAGGGTGAGCAGCTGCTCGTGGAAGAAAGGAAAGAGGAGAAATCATTTTAAACTGCGCAAAGATGGATTTCAATTACACATAAAAGAGAAACTCCTAATGATAGAGATGAATGCATGTCCAGAGGGAGGTGTTTTCAAGTAAGATAGATTCTCATCTGTCTTGGAATTGCGAGTGAGTACCTCTGCTTACAGACAGAGAAATCATGTAGCTGGCGGGTCACAAGGAATAATGGTCTATTCACACGGTGTTTTTGCTAAGATGCTTTCGTACGTGAGCATCTTAACTCCAAGAAATATACAAGGCAGGTACTATCTATCACCCTCCTTTTATTGACAGAGAATCTGAGCTCCAGAGACGTCAAACTGCCAGCCTAAGGGAAGAATGTGATTTCGGAGAGACAGAAACTAAAACCCAGAGTTCTCTTCCACAAGCTCACACTGACACATTCATGGGGACACATCTAGGGCAAAGGAAAACAGATGTAAACAAAAGAAACGATGTGGAGTGTACCACTTTCAGACTAAATGTCATTAGCACCGCCACCAACACTGCAGAGACAGCCTGAGGGGGACACGGTGGCCTCAGCCAGGGCATGGCAGGAGGAGCATTCCCTGGTGCTATGGGAGCAGGTTGGAGATTCTGCAAAGCCTACTCGGTCGGGGGTAGGGTCTGGCCAGGGAGTGGCCCCTATCAGTGGAAGGGACAGAGTACAGATGCCAAAAGAATTTTTACAAAACCAGAGGACGTTCAGGGCTTGTTATAAAAGACTGACTGCAAGACTCGTAGCCTGAAGGACCCAAGGCCACCAACGTGAGACATCAGCCCGTGCCAGAAGAACCCCAGCTTCAGATTTCCAATCAGCAAAACAAACCTACAGAGGCAAGACTGTCACCTTCCAACAGCGAAGCCCTTTCCTGCACTATAGGAGTCTAGGATAACCCAGGGACTGATCTTTTTCTTAGGAGTCCATTTCCCTCCCACATTTGTCCAGCTGCCTTTGCCAGGCTAAGGTCAGACCCACGCTTGCCTGACGCTGTCATCAGGACCTGGTAGGCATAAACCAGAGTATGCACTCGAAGCACCTGCTTGGGGCCAGCAGTTAGCATAATGGCTATGTTGCTAGACTCCCATGTAGTCGACCGTGGCTTAAAAAA